>NC_133327.1:567692792-567998417 GCF_042186555.1 Aquarana catesbeiana
ATTTTGCCAATAACTAATTTGAATCTATAAACCAGCATGTTCTGTTTCTCTGTCTGAATCATTACAGACCAGCAAAATATGTTTACACCTTTATTGTTTCTCAGCTGGCGCAGTCTGACAAATATGAATAATGAATGTCATACTCATTTTAAGAGGTCTCAAATGATTCATTTACTGTCAGTGCAATAGAATTTATGACGTGTTAATGCCACTTTTTATCTGTTTTGCTGACGAGCGATAATCTCTAAGATACCAATAAATGGGTGCATTTTTGGGAACGATGTTTTTCAGGTTTATAAACCAGATTTTATGTAGGCAGATTTATGATTAGAACAACAAAGTGCATGAATACCAGTTCACATTTTCACGTGTTAACTGAAAAATCAAACAAAAATAAATTAGACACTTGCTTTTTAAGTGCATTAGGCTTAAAATAATCCTCTACTGGGAGAAATATGTAGATTGCTGTTGCTGACTTCAAGAAAATACAAGTTGCCTACATGTCTTTGGTCTCAAATAATTTTAAATCACTAGCCTAGAACAAGCATGTAGTTAAGACGGAGCTTCACCGAAAAGGGGAAGTTCCGCTTGTTTGCACCCTCCCCCCCACCGCCACATTTGGCACTGTTTTCGGGGGAACGGGTATCTGGTTTTGACAGGTACCCACTCGCACATCTGCGGTGATCTGTTGGCCCCCCTCCTTCCCTCGCAATCTTCTGGGACACATCACAGGTCCCAGAAGACTATGGGACCATTCACAAGGCGCAGCTTAGCTTACGCATGAGCAGTAGGAAACAAGCCGTGAAACCACAAGGCTTCACATCCAGTTTCTCTTAATTCAGATGTCAGTGACTGTACCCCAAGCTGATTGAAGAATCACTCCCCTGTTCTGAGTCAATAATTCAGACTCAGTATTGTAGCCTTTGGCTCAGCAGATCAGCCAGGGAGCAGGTATTTTCAAAGGAGAGTTCGGCAATAACAGTCTAAATATTCTCTCAATATGCATTTCCTTTAATAAAAATGTAGTTAGAATTAAAAGCATTGATACTACACATACATATACAGATCTACCATAAAACTTACCTGTATGTCTACTTTTTATTTTTTTTTTTTAACAAAAGGAATATTTATTGAAATAATAGTGGAATACACTTTTGTCTACTTTTTAATTTTAGGAAAATCATTAAAAATACCTCACGCAGCCAGTTTTCTTTCAGATGCATAGAAATGTGTGTAAATTTACACAGATTGTACGTTCTCGACATTAAATGCAAGTAATGTTAAATGTCATACTGGATTTCTAGAACTAGTAAGAACTGCCTGGCTGCCCTATCTTACTTTTATATTGTCGCAGACAGTCCAAGAGCCATTAGATTCACTAATTCCTTTGACCTTGAAAAAACTGGATTAAGCCTGGTACACATGGGCCAAATATCGACCGATTCAACAGAAACCTGCTGACAGCCAGTATGTACATCAGCCTCTCCAACAGAAGCCAGCTGGCTTCTGTCAAGCAGGCATACTGGAAAACCAGCATCAGATTGGCATCCAATCAGCACTGCCAGCCAATAGCTGTGAGCGCTGACTAGTGTGTTCTGGAGGGGGGCAGCCCCCCTGTCAGAACACTTTAGCTTAGTGGGGAGATTGTTGTACTAACGTTGCATAGTTAGTACCGTGAGCTCCTCCCAAGCTCCTTATTGTGAACTCGCTGTGTGTACCAGGCTTTCGTCTGGCTCTTACTTCCCAGGGAATCTGACCACTCCTGAAGTACTTTCTTTTTTAAACACACGGACCCTATAAATTATTAGGTTTCCAACATACTGTATATTTGCATATCGCATATAGTGGTTAGAGAAAAGAATCACCCACCTTTAAAATAATCACATTTTGTTGGTTTGCCGCCTGAGACACATTTTTTGTTTTATCCAGCTGTATTTACTCAGTGCAACTTATAACATCCAAGATATCACACCAACATGTCAGAAAAAAATAATATACATAAAAAACAGAATCACTGAGTTGGAAAAAGGATCACCCCCCACTCCTAAAAATGACTCAATCAGGTGTAGCTAATCACTTTCTCAATGGCACACAAAGCCATTTGACTTTCAACTGTGACCAGCTGTGGCCATTTTGATTAGCTCAGCATGAAAAGAGCTTTACTGGAGCCCCTGGTACTGCAACTGAAGAACACAATCAACTATGGGTGGCAAGGCTATGTCAAAAGATCTCTGGGATAAAGTTGTGGAAAGGCACAAGTCAGGAGAGATAGATATGGAAAAATCAAAGGCTTTATCAATGCCTAGAAGCACAGTGAAGTCTATTATTAAGAAGTGGAAGGTATTTGGTACAACACAGACCCTCCCTGGATCAGGATGTCATTCAAACTGGATGAATGAGCCAGGAGGAAACTGGTCAGATAGGCTACCATGAGGCCTACAGCAACTCTGAAGCAATTGCAGGAATTTATGACAAAAAGTGGTTATTGTGTGCATGTGACAACAATATCACAAATTCTCCACAAATTTGGCTTGTATGGGAGGGTTGCAAAAAAAAAGCCACTCCTCAAGAAAAGCCACATTGAGTCATGACTGAACTTTGCCAAAATGCACCTTGACGATTCTGAGGCCACATGGGAAAAGGTGTTATGGTCAGATGAGAATAAATGGAATTATTTGGCCTCAACACCAAACGATATGTCTGGCATAAATCCAATACAACTCACCATCCAAATAAAACCATTCCTACAGTAAAGCATGGAGGTGGTAATATCCTGTTATGGGGGTGTTTTTCTGCAGCAGGGACTGTCAGGATAGAAGGAAAATGGATGGGGCAAAATACCATCAAATTCTCGAGGAAGGAAAAAAAGGTGAATGTCCTTGCATGGCCTAGTCAGAGCTCAGACTTGAACCTCATTGAAAATCTGTGGAATGACTTGAAGACTGCAGTCCACAATTGGTCACCATCAAATTTAACTGAACTTGAGCAGATGTGCAAAGTTAGTAGAGACATATCCCAACAGACTAAAGGTTGTAGTTAAAGCAAAAGGTGGTTCAACAAAATACTGACACAAGTGGTGATCTTTTTTCCAACGCAGTGATTCTATTTTTGAATTGTTTTTGCTTGTTTTTCTGACATGTTGGTGTTATATCTTTCACTTGGATGTTATAAGTTGCACTGAGTAAATACAACTGGATAAAACAAAAACTAGTATCTGTGCTAATTTCAGGCTGCAAGCAAAGCAATAAATTGGTGTGGGGGGGGTTCTTTTCTATACCCATTGCCCATTGTATGTTATGTGCACTTATCATGCACCAAATACAGAATAGTACACCTACTGTATGTTGAAAAGAATTTGTGACACATGCACCAAAATTTGACAAATCGTAAATAACAAGTTGACACAGAAATGTCATAGTTTATGAACCCTAATATCTGTGCTTCAATGTGATGATGATATTTGCCATAGATGATAGGTCTGGGTCTGCCCTGAGGGACCTCTGTTTGTTTATTAGGGACACCTTCTGCATTGCACCATGTATAGTTTATCTGGCTCAAAGTTTTTACATGTCAAAACTTCCAATAGAGATTGAAAAAAATAGGATACTAAGTACAGCCCTACAGATCAACATTTATTCTCCTGTAGCCAAGGGGGTTAAGGCACAGATACAGCCTAAATGTATAAAATCAGTAATTTCTGATAGGTTAATGTGGGCCAAAAGGAACCAACAAAGCCTCCACTAGCATATTGTAAACCTTTGGAAATAATGACAAAAAACCCTTAAATATATTCTGTTTTTAAAAGCCAACACCAAACCAAAATGTTTTTTTTTTCATGTTGGATAGAATGAAAAGGGGTTAGAGCATCTGACAGTTTTCAAATGCTATTTGTGTCACCTTGGAGAAGATTTCACCTAACTTCATGTTCTCAGTGCGGACAACAATAAATGCTTGTTAGAGCTTTGAACCCTTACCTTCTTCTTACTATCATTTTTATTTTTTTCAGCTTTTTACATTTTCACTGTTGTCTGTGCAGGCAGATCTTCCATTGAGCAGATTTCTCGTTACTTTCTGTTCTGTCTGACCTCAGTCACCAGGGCAGGAAGCAGGATACAATTTCCACAATGGGGACACAGACAGCAATACACACTTGACAGAACTTTGAACTCTTCCTTTTTCTTTCACCTTTTTATTTCTGTCTGTTCACCTCTGTTCACTGCCTTTCTGACAGGAAGTGAGGAAAAATCTCCAGGACACAGAGAACAATAAAAAGTTGGTGGAGAGCATAACTAATAATTTTACCCCGTTCTTTCCACCCTGTTGTGGAACTCCTGCATACTCACTAATGTTATAACTTTTGCAACAGGTAATGTGTAATTCTAAAATGCTCAAAGAACATAGCACAATTGTCCCAGAAAAAAAAGATAATATATGTAAGTGTCTTATGGGTACGATTATTAGAATATAATTGTAATATAATTAACATCAACACCATCTTCCTAATTGTAAAGTTTGTTTACTTTCTGGGCAACTGCCATAGCTGCATATTTAAATTTCATTCAGCATAAAGCAATGACATTAGTTGTTGTTTTACCCGAAAGCCTTATGTCCTCATATAGATTGTAAAAACACTAGGCCCGCAAGTCATATCTTTATTTAATATAGTGCAAGTGAAACTGTGCTTTCATATTGTGTCACTTCCAAATTCATACATCTCTATAACTGTATGATATGTAACAGTTCACCAGCACTGAAAATTATAGACATGTGTGATTACAAGTATTATGATAAGATCTCAAAAAAAAAAAAAAAAAAAGCTTAGAAGCCATTACATGCATTTCCATTTACTGTGGACCCCATGCTGTCATAGATACAGCTATGTTGGTTTCTCAGTTTCTTAAAAACCGAACCAAACAAAACTCACGGTTATTTATGAATTTTGAAAACAAAATATTGCAATGAATATTAACAAACCAATTTACAGTTTTTATACTTTGGCAAAAAATGTGGATTTGTTCACATATAAATTAACATAAGTTTTATTTTTTATTTATGTAAGTATTTCAGTATTTAAAATTATGTAACTTAATGCATTTATAACAGTTATGTATTAATATACTGTATAAATTTTGCAGAACATTACTTACACAACAAAATGTGTCCTATTACATAATTAAAATTCATGTCAAAATGTTTTATTTGTCCTGTTTGATCTTTTTTATTTTAGTTCACTATATTTGTTTTTATTCACAACGTTATTTTTTTGGCATTACTAAGTGATGTCTAGTCTACTTGATCTATGCGGCCAACACACCTGCTATCACTCACTGCAGTGTAATTTGTATACAGCTAAAAAACAATGATATCAGTATTCTATAGTAACCCTTCTAGTCTCACTTTTCTTCAGAGCATCACATTTTGCTTTAGGAAATGCAGGTCTCTTACACTTTTCTGATCATATATAACATACTTTAAAGTTCAAATCCAGGAAATGCAAACCAACTAATTATGTAAAAGGAATATGTTTACCTTTATTAAAATGTTGCTTATTTGTATTAATATTTGTATAACTTTATGGTTGCTGCAGCCACAAGCATTTTCTGCATTGTGCTTTAAGTGCAGGAGTTGGTGGTGATGAAGACCAGTTACTGCTGCTCTCTCTCCTTGACCAGGATGACCACTTTTGTATCCGCCCCTTGTATTTCTTACAAGGCAGCTCTGGTGTCATTACATCAGCACTGCCAGCACTAGGTTGAGCCACTCTGTGGATCAACCACAGGTCTGTCACTGGCAATTCACTTTGATGGTCTACTTATGCTAATGTCACAGCAGGTGCCTGGCACCCATTGCTCCTCACCTGCTCCTCACTGCCTACATTCCCAAAATGCTCTTAGGGCATATAGTTCTGTGGGGCACAACCACATCTGTGGAAAGTGACAAAGGGCCCCTTACAGAAACCTAATCATGGAGGTCAGATCTTTGGGGGTATAAGCGAGACAAAAATTAGAGAGGCTTGATCCTGAAGTTCATCTAAGTAGTGGAACGCCAGTCATTGTTTTAACTAGAGAAGAGATAAAGGTTCGTTGAGGTTTTTCTTGTTTGCATTTACCCCCTTCTCACTTTCTGCAGACATGACAGAATTCTTTTACAGGGACAATAGCTAGGGACCAGACTTCCAATTGGGAAAGCACACAGGAGTAAATACACAACAAAGCTTCTAATGCATCTATATTTTATCCAAAAAAAAAGGTTATAGGATTGGCAAAAAGAGTCAGTTCTTCAGAAATAGCCAGTATTGGCATCTGTATTGGCTTGGGAGACTAGTAATGTTTATGGGGAAATATGTTTATGAGTACATTTCACCTGAGGTCATTGCACTCATTGATGGCTGCAAGTACAAGACCTTCACTGGAAGCTTTTATGTGTTATAGGTTTCCCCATGCTTTTCAAATATGAAAAATGTTCCATGTTCTTATGTCATACATTTAGTTAGCATACAAAGTGGCCACTCCTCCCACCTATAACTGGTCTGTTGCAGCAAGGAGCATTGAAAGGGCGACATATGTCAAATAGGACCTGTCCAACAATATGCTTTAAGAACAGGGGTTTAATCTGCACTTATTTGCAAATACATGCGTAAGCTACAGGCCTCATCAAGGCACCCTGTTTTCTGTAGTCCCTAACCCTGACTTCTGGATCTCCACCATGGGAGCACATGCATTGTAATGGATAAGTAAAGACAGGTGGCCTGGAAGGAGCCCACCCTTCCTTAAAGGTACAGGGGCACACTGAACACCCAGCACATGGCAGCAAAGATGTCAGTGCGTTGCCTGACCAATATAATCAAAATACAAACAAGTGGCTACTGCACCCACTTATAACTGGTCTGTTGTAGCAAGGAGCACTGGAAGGTTGACATATGTCAAACAAATACAAGGTGGTTGGTTTGAGGTTGGAAATCTCCTTGTATTTGTTTGCAACATTTAGTTAGACTTATACTTGTAGAGCCAGTTCACACAGGGGCAACACGACTTGCAGGCCAACTCTGTAAGGCGACCTGCACACAACTTCAGCGGCGGCTTGCAAAACGACTTCTGTATAGAAGTCAATGCAAGTCGCCTGAAGTCGCCCCAAAAGTAGTACAGGAACCTTTTTCTAAGTCGGAGCAACTTGAGTTGCTCCTATTAGAACGGTTCCATAGTACAGAACGGGACACAATTTGTCAGGCGGCTAAGTCACCTGACAAGTTGTCCCTGTGTGAACCGGGTCTTAAGCTTAAGTGAATACGTGATGTGTCAACCGATGCAATAGTTTATAATGCACTTGTAATTTTTAAATTTTAATATGCTACAAAATGGGAAAGCCCCATCACAGCACTGCAATGGACAGAATTGCCGGATTCATCTTTGTGTATGGTTGGAATAGAAGTGATTTCACTTATCACATAATGGCAGACAAATATGCTTCAAATTCTTGATGTTCGCAAGTAAGACTTTGAATAGTGAGTGAAAATCTAATTTTGTATTGGTATGTTGCAATCTGGTTTAATGTTCTCTCATCTATGTTTTTTTTGGAGGGGAATTTATACACAGAGAGAAAGAAATTCAATGAGGTGAATTTAAAAGACTGTAGGAAACAAAATGTAGAACAGCTGTGAATGTCAACCAGTCAGCTTTTAGCTTTCATTTCCAGAGGTTAACTGAACAAGCTGAGGCTAAAAACTGATTGGTTACTATGCACAGCTGCTTCAGATTCTGTTTGCTCCAGTTTTAGTAAATTCCACTTATTCTATCTATTAATGAATTTGATTGCACCATGTCAGTTCAAGTCAGTGTGACACTGTAACATTAGAAATGGTTATCTCCGAAGCGTCTTTACTAGGGTTTCACCGATACTAGTATCAGTATCGGTGCCGATACCGAGCATTTGGACGAGTACTTGTTATCGCCTAAATGTTTCAATGCTTGACCCGATACCTGGGCAGTCAGGGGTGATCGGTGTGGCACTGGGGGCTTGCAAGCACCAATCTCCCTGTAAAGATTTCAATAAAGCAGCTGACAGCTGTCTCCTTCCTTTTCTGAATGCACAGAGTCAGTGATCACTGACTCTATCCAATCATAACTGAGCATCGTAAACTGTATTTACGATGTCTCAGTTTATGAATGAACAGGAGCCGCTGTCTCCTGTCCAGAGCTTCAGTGCAGCTGGGGCTGCTGGGAAAGGGACTGGGGAATCTGTGTTCTCAGTCCCTTTCTCTGTCTCAAAGGGGAGATGTCAGGGGTCTGTTCAGACCCCTGATATCTCACCAAAGCCATCCCCCAACAGGGCTGATAAAAATAATAATAATAATAAAATATATAATAAATATTTAAAATTGTAAAATAAAAATATAAAAAACACCATTCATCATCCACCCCTCCCCCCCCAAAAAAAGCATTGTAATTAAAAAAAAAATCTATAAATTGTAAAAAAAATTGTAAAAAAAAAAAAACTACTGACACGGTCAATTTTACATGACATTAAAAAAGGATCAGTACTTGTACTCAGTCTTAAAAAAGTGGTATCGGTGTAACCCTACTCTTTACTATAATTTGTGTGTATTAGAGGTAGAAAATTGTTGATTGAAAGCCAACAATATATAGTTATTTTTTCCTAATTTACAAGATTAATCCATTTAGTTTTATAGTCTCTCTAGTTGTATTATTTCAAAGTATTTCATGAACCAATGGTAAATGAAATTTAGAGCATAGTAAGAGAACAGACAGGTACAGAAGCTAGATAGAAGGGTCTCAGAGAAACACAGGATAAGTGTGGGTGTTAAGAAGTAGATAGCAATTGAAAACAGAACTGCCAACTCCAGGCTAAGTATAACAAGGGCAGAGTAGGCACATAAACAGAAGACAAGAGCAAAAGACAGAATACACAAGAGGGGTACACCAAGACAGATATACAGTCTAAAAGAGAAGGTCAGGTATAGAGTTGGGCTAACAGTTGGAGCCGAGCAAAAGTTAGGCCCGAACATCCCCTGTGCGCCAGTTTGCGCGTTCGCGGAACACCCAAATTTGCTGGGTGCTCGGCAGGAAATTCGCTGCACAGTGCATTCTAGGGCCCTAATTGAATAAAGCAATGCACCTGACTGCTGGTCAGGGGCAAGGCTTTGCCCAATCAGGGCACAGAGTGAATTTGCCTAATTATGGCTCATTGCTCATAGTCCCACCCCACACTATAAAAGGTTACTTCCCACAGGAACCTTTTGCAGTGTGTTTTTAGAGTGGAGATAGAGCAGGGCTCAGTTTGCTACTAGCGAGTTAGTGTGTTATTGTGACTCTGAGTGTAGAGTGTTGGTGTATAGTGTGAGTATAGTGTAGTGTGTTTTTGGGGGGGTTTGTCCTGTGTCTGCCCCCTTTTAAATTGTCAGCCACATTTTTTCTGACTGCAACACTGTTGTTCCCCCTTTTTTATTTTATTTATAGTTTTTACATTTCTGTCAGTGGCAATCCTCAATTAAATGTGCACCAAACACCACTTTTCATTGAATAAAGTGCATCCCATTACACACTTCCCAGTATCTAGTAAATCTGGGTAATTACCCCCCCATCATGTCAGGGAGGCCAACAAAGATAGACAGACACTATAAGGGGGCCAGCAGCGTCTGTGTCCACAGGCAAAGGGGGACATGGTCCATCCTCAGGCAGGGCACTTTTTTCTCTGTTTAGTGATGTTGCTCGGTTGCTCGTGCTATCCAGCCACAGCATGCAGAGGAGGTGGTGGACTGGCTTACTAAACCAGCCTCATCCTCCTCATCCTCTATCACCCAAGCTGACACTAGTTCACGGTCTACCGCAGCTGCCAGAATGGCCAATTCTGTCCCCTTCTCTACCGCTCATCCTTCCATAGCCCCAGCATCATGCACGGAGGCAGCTGAATTATTTGAACACAGTGCCAGTCCTGCACCCTCCAAGAGTAACTGTGAGGAGTTACAGGGTGCAGGCACCACCAGCACCCAAGGCCCAATTTTTCTGCACCTGTGTGAGGCTGGGTTCACACCATTGTGAATTGGATGCAAAAGCAGGAGATTTTGACCGGCTCTCTATGGAGCCGGTTCACATATCTCCGCGGCAGGTCCAGTGCATTTTGCAGAAAAACGCTGTGCGTCTTTTGGTCCGTTTCAGGTGTGAACTCAGCCCAAAATTTGGGAGGAAATCGGACTTGAAACGGCGAACCAGCAGGCACCAGACCCCTGCTGTAAGCCGCTTGCGGCTCATATGTGAACCGAGCCTGACATTTTTAAGAGCAGAATCCAATCCTGCATTTGCCAAGGATAACTGTGAAGGGTTATGGTGTGAAGGCAGCAACACCCAAGGCCCAATTTTCCCCCACCTGTTACTTCTATCCAAAGTCTACAAAAGACACCAGACTTTGTGTAAAAAAAAAAATCATTATTCTTGGCCTGAGTGTACTATAATTTGGCTTCTTCACATAAGGATTGCTCACTGTGGTGGAAAATATTGTTATCTATATCCAAATCTGCTAAAGAGACATCAGAATGTATTAAAAAAATCTCTAATATTGTTCCGAGTGCACTAAAATGTGCCCTCATTATACAGAATGGCTGCCCAAGCCGTTGTTTACAAAATAAAGAAAGCTTACAGGGAAAATCAATTTAAATGCCATTTTTTTTCTTTATGTTTTGCTGCAGCAGGTTCAATACACTGTACAGATGTCCCACTTTACAGGCAGACTAAGGGGACCCCCCAGGCAGTATATTTAAAGGAATGTTACCAGGTGATTGGAGAAAAGCCAATGTAGCACCAATATTTAAAAAGGGCCCAAAATACATCCCTGGGCATTACAGACCAGTTAGCCTAACATCAATAGTATGCAAGCTCTTGGAGGAGATGATAAGGGACTATATACAAGATTTTAGTAATGAGAGCGGTATCATTAGCAGTAATCAGCATAGGTTCATAAAGAATCGTTCTTGCCAAACCAATCTAGTAACCTTCTATGAGGAGATGAGTTGCCATCTAGATAAAGGAAGGCCTGGAGACGTGGTGTATCTGGATTTTGCAAAAACATTTGACACAGTTCCCCATAAACGTTTAATAAAAAAATAAGGTCCGTTGGCACGGACCATAGGGTGAGTACATGGATTGAAAACTGGCTACAAGGGTGAGTTCAGAGGGTGGTGATAAATGGGGAGTACTCGGAATGGTCAGAGGTGGGTAGTGGGGTCCCCCAGGGTTCTGTACTGGGACCAATCCTATTTATTTTGTTCATAAACAACCTGGAGGATGGGGTAAATAGTTCAATCTCTGTATTTGCAGACGATACTAAGCTAAGCAGGGCAATAACTTCTCCGCAGGATGTGGAGCTTAGCAAGTGAGGTAAATCTTAGTTTTTGCAAAGAACACCCAATCACGTGCACCGAAAAGTAAAAAAAACAGCATTTTTGCTTGCACGTGATTGGATGATGGAAGTCAGCAGAGTTTCTGCTCATTTACTAAGCTCTGGAGCAACTGCTCTTGCAGAGTGCAGCTGCACTTCAGAGTGCACAGTCTATTTGCGATTCTGTGTGCACCAGTTTTAGTAAATCTTCCTCATTGCATGGCTTAAATTAAGCAAATATAACTATTTACATGACAGTATGTTGTGACATGGTGTTGCAAGTTGTATTGCACTGCACTGCAATAAAATGTATGCCTGCATTATTTTATCATAACGCACAGGCACTATACAAAGCAAGACTTTCTGCCTTGTCTTTGCATTTGGACTGCATTGGGCAATGTTACACAGTGCAGCTCAAGAAGGCTGGTGTGAACAAGCCATGGAGTTGGTATGGTAGCAGGACTAGATAAAGATAGAAAAGGAAGCAGAATCAGAGGAGCTAAAGAGAGATGAATCAGCAGACTGAAAAATAATCCATAACCTGTCCATTTTAGGACGAGAAGAAATGAGGCAATAATGGTAGACAGAACAAAGATGTACAAGGCAGGAAGGAGAAACAGGATTAGATGGGCTAGGCTCGGAACACAGTAACATGATCTCAGGATAAACAAGCACAAAGGCAGGGTTGTAGGCAAGGATATACAGGAAGTGACACACTGTCCCAGGAATCTGTGCAGTAATCTTAGCGATTACTCTATAACTAGCACAGAAGAGGAGAGATGGTAGACCTATAACACAGAAAAAAAATGAAACAAATACAAACTGACTCAAAAGCATAATGAGAACAGGTGGCAGAAACGCAGAGGTCACAGGAACAAATACAGCTGGGTTTGTAAGCAAGGGTACACTGGTTTAAATGCCATGACAAACCTTGATGATGAGTAATGTAATTTGCATTCTTCATATGCTAAAATATTCTTCCCTTATTTATGCATGACTTCTTATCTTACAGAATTGGTGTGTTTACTTGGTATTGTTATGGTCTATAAAATAAGAAGTCATGCATAAAGACAAGAAGAATATTTGAGCATGGAAATATTTATCCAATATTAATAATTGATAAAAATATTGTTGCCATGTACCAGCATTTACACAATATCAATAATTGATTAAAATTTAGTTTTCTTGTTCCATCAATTACACATAATTAATAATTGATTAAACATTGTGCTTGTCATGTTGCAACATAATGTTTCAGTTTATTTAAAAATAGATTTGATATGGTGGATTAACCAAATAATCTGTATGTTTTGCACATTAGTGTTATTTGTAACACTAATGTATGACCATGAAGAACCATACATACTTTTGATGAGTTACAGTAATTCACTTATTGTAATACAGATTGATTAATCCATAAATAATTCATAGACCTGGGTCATGTAGGTAAAAGACAACCTATTATCAACTTCTTTGACCATGAGTAGGATACCCTGAGATATATAGCCCTGTGATGCAGTACTGATGTACCCCCAAATGACTGTAAAATCAAGGATGTTACAATAGAATATTATAGGACAACAGGAACCCAGATATACTGTATATGTCTTTGGTGAGCCCAAAACACTGTAAGAATTATAAAAGCAAGTATATTTTTAAAAAACTTTGCCCATCAGAAAAGTATAAAATATACCACTAGATACAGACCCATCTGGCCTGATTACAATGCCATGACCCATGCCTGAGTTCTAACACTTCTTTTTCTTTAGGATAGGCTGTGTATAGCCTATCATTAGTACTGCAATCGAGAGCATTACTTACAACAGTAGTTAGTGCCGAGCACAGCAGTATAGGATCTGTGTATGCTTCCAAATTACTTCTCTACATATAGACAAAAGAACATGTAGAACAAGCTGAAAGATCCCCACAGCTTCCCGTCACCCTCTGGTGCCTCTCCGGCTCTCAAGTTCCGGCGGGGAGCCCAGCAACCGATCCGGCAGTTACGCCAGTTTACACTAAAGATGTTTGGAGACCAGATCGCGATGAGCATTTTCATCACTTCCGCTTTTAGGGCAGCTGTAAACACTGTCTTGTTTTTTCTGGAAAGCATGAGATCACTGCTTTTTTTTAATCTTATGCTTTCAAGGGTGGAGGAGAGATCTGGGGTCTTAAAGACCCAGGGGTTTCCATATACAGGCAGTCCCCGAGTTACGAACGACTCCTACTTACGAACGGCCTCAAATGCCAGCCACTTGTGCTCCACGCTGGTCCTGGATACCTCCGGACACATCCCATACAGTGTTGCCAACCGCCCGTTAATTTATGGGCAGCCCGTAAATTTCAGCCTATTTTCGGGCCGCCCGTATATGTCCGTTATGGGCAGCCGTGCCCGTTAAAAAGATGGCTGTGGGCCGACAGCGCAACAGCGCATGCGCCGTTCCGAAGCCTGCAGGACTCGGGAGAACTCGCAACCACTCAGTCGGGCACCGTGGACAGGCGCATGCGCAGTGATATGATGCCACCGCCTGGCGCCCTTTTTGAATGGCATGTGCTCGTTCTCGGCGGTGCCTCGTCACAGCAGGGGTCCATCCGGGGAGGTTGATCTTTGCCTTTGCCTGTATTCTGGAACGGAGTGCTGACTGACCATCCATCCAGGTCAGTCAGACCTCAGACATGTATTGTGCTGCTGACCTATACTGAACCGAGGAGGTAGGACAGAAAGACAGAGCAGGAGCAGGTCCATTCCCAGAGACAGACCCCCTTCTTGTACTATGTCCACACATGCCTCAGACCCTTGTACCATGTCCGCATACGCCTCAGACCCGTGTACCATGTCCACACACGCCTCAGACCCCTGTACCATGTCCGCACATGCCTCCGACCCCTGTACCATGTCCGCACACGTCTCAGACCCCTGTACCATGTCCGCACACGCCTATGACCCTGTACCGTGTCCGCACATGCCTCTGACCCCTGTACCAGGTCCGCATACTCCTCTAAACCTTGTACCATGTCCGCACACGCCTCTCAGCCCAGTACCATGTCCGCACACGCCTCTGAGCCCTGGACCATGTCCGTACAGCCTCTGGCGCCTGTACCATGTAAATGAAAAAATATGTTTTTTGACTTTTGTTTAACCTGAACACATTGCTAATAGCACTAGCTACATGTTTATAGTTTAAATATTTATATTTGCACTGTTTAGCACTGAAAACTTGCAATTTAGGTACTTTTTTGCAGTGGCAGTAAAAAAAAAGGTGGCTCTGTCAGTAAATTTCATGGTTTTTGCCAGTAAAAAAAATTGGTGGTGTTTGTAAATTTTGGTGTCCTGCCAGTAAACTTCACTTTGGGGGGTTGGCAACACTGATCCCATACTGCAATACTACATGTACTGCATGGCCAGAAGAGCCCCAGATAACATAACAAGCACCCGGAACATCCCACATCCATGCACAGGCGGACTTTACACATGAATGCAGTGTTCTGACCGGAAGTTACACTTACAAATGCAGTGTTGCGACTTACGAACAATTTCGACTTACGAACAAACCTACAGTCCCTATTGTGTTCGTAACTTGGGGACTTCCTATAGAGGACTTGTCCTGCTTTATTTCTATCACAAGGAATGTTTACATTTCTTGTGATAGCAATAAAAGTGATCTAAAAAGAAAAATTAAAGGGACAATTTAAAAATAAATAAATGTTAACATTTAACATTTGTGTCCTCCCAGGGTAACCCTGGGAGGACACAGAACTGAAAGTGCAGCTGCTATGATATGCTCAAGCCGCTGAATATAGACGCTCTTCTGCCATTTTTCCCCCGGAGCGAGGTATCTAAAATCTATCAGCCACTATAGACAACACTGTTGTGTGAATCAGCACAGGGATCAACCCTTCATTATGCACCAATAGTATATCCTACACACTGGGGGTGCTGTCAGCTGCTGTTTACCCGCCCTAGGAGTCAAGGCTTAGATAATCCTAGCCTGCGTCAATAGCTGATAAAGAGATTTTTATAAAGAGAATTTAAAATACAGCTGAGGGACGTGACGCCCTCTGTGTCTGGTCCTGATCTGCTGGCGGTCCTGGTTGTGTGGCGGCGTCACTGATATTCGGATCTGGGCCCCGGTGGCTTACCGTTCTCCCCTTCCCCCTTGTCTGGGGTGGATGCCATACTGTATTGACCCTGCAATAGCATGACAGATATACACCTTACCTCTAGCCCCTGAAGAAGAGGTCGTAATCCTTATATAAAGCCTCGAAACGCGTTGGACCTGCACTGTCTATTGGCTCCTTGCTGATATAGCCTTTGTGGGGTTTTGTGTAGCTCTGTCGACCTGTCATGTATATCCTGGTTGTATTTTTCATCATTTGTTAATTCTGGCATCCATTGTTGCTTTTATCCATTGTTTCCATTCTAGCACATGTTTTTCTTTTAAAATTTTTGATACAATAAAATTCTGATAATTTTTTATACTTTTTGTTATACTTTTTTTGAGACTTCCACCCTTTAAAATCCCACTTAAGAGGAAAAATCGTCCATTGTATATGTATAAAGGGATGCGGGTTGGTTGTCTCATTCCATAAAGCTCTTGTCACCACCAGTTTCTACTTAACAGCTCAAATATACACCTGATGGCTGCTGGTGTTGTTCCACAATCTCCAAGTCAGATAGTACTAAATAGGGGAACATAAAGTCAAATTCATGTATTTATGTATGTTGTATTTAAAATTACATATGCATATACATATTTGGTTTTACATGCGCTTTAATATACTTCATCTGTGTATCCAGCTGTTTGTCTAGAGTTTTGTCTGTTTGACAGTTGCTTATTTTTAATGCCTAACTTAATATAAGAGAGATATAAGATCAATTTTAAGTCCCTTCATTCTGTTTTCTAGACTTCATTATGAGACCCGTAACGCGTGAAGAAGCGACTGCTTTAAATTCCCATCAGTGATAACAATGAAACATCAGCCTAATATGAAGCAACAAAAAAAATGTAAGTGGTAAAAATAGTGGTCTGTCTCTTTTATATACAATATCTCACAAAAGTGAGTACACCCCTCACATTTTTAAAAATATTTTATTATATCTTTTCATGTGACAACAATGAAGAAATTACACTTTGCTACAATGTAAAGTAGTGAGTTTACAGCTTGTATAACAGTGTAAATTTTCTGACCCCTCAAAATAAATCAACACACTTCCTTAACCCTCTTGGGCATGGAGTTCACGAGAGCTTCGCAGGTTGCCACTGGAGTCCTCTTCCACTCCTCCATGACGACATCACGGAGCTGGTGGATGTTAGAGACCTTGCGCTCTTCTACCTTCCATTTGAGGATGCCCCACAGATGCTCAATAGGGTTTAGGTCTGGAGACATGCTTGACCAGTCCATCACCTTTACCCTCAGCTTCTTTAGCAGGCAGTGGTCATCTTGGAGGTGTGTTTGAGGTTGTTATGTTGGACAACTGCCCTGCGGCCCAGTCTCTGAAGGGAGGGGATCATGCTCTGCTTCAGTATGTCACAGTACATGTTGGCATTCATGGTTCCCTCAATGAACTGTAGCTCCCCAGTGCCGACAGCACTCATGCAGCCCCAGACCATGACACTCCCACCACAATGCTTGACTGAAGGCAAGACACACTTGTCTTTGTACTCACCTGGTTGCCGCCACCGACGCTTGACACATCTGAACCAAATAAGTTTATTCTTGGTCTCATCAGACCACAGGACATGGTTCCAGTAATCCATGTCCTTAGTTTGCATGTCTTCAGCAAACTGTTTGCAGCTTTCTTGTGCATCATCTTTAGAAGAGACTTCTTTCTGGGATGACAGCCATGCAGACCAATTTGATGCAGTGTGCAGCGTATGGTCTGAGCACTGACAGGCTGACCCCCCATCCCTTCAACCTCTGCAGCAATGCAGGCAGCACTCATACGCCTATTTCCAAAAACAACCTCTGTATATGACCCTGGGCATGTGCACTCAACTTCTTTGGTCGACCATGGTGAGGCCTGTTCTGCGTGGAACCTGTCCTGTTAAACTGCTGTATGGTCTTGGCCACTTTGCTGCAGCTTAGTTTCAGGGTCTTGGCAATCTTCTTATAACCTGGGCCATCTTTATGTAGACCATCAATTCTTTTTTCAGATCTTTAGAGAGTTCTTTGCCATGAGGTGCCATGTTGAACTTCCATTGACCAGTATGAGAGAGTGAGAGCCATAACATCAACTTTAACCCACCTGCTCCCCATTCAAACCTGAGACCTTGTAACACTAAAAAGTCACATGGCATCAGGGAGGGAAAATGGCTAATTGGGCCCAATTTGGACATTTTCACTTAGGGGTGTACTCACTTTTGTTGCCAGTGGTTTAGACATTAATGGCTGTGTGTTGAGTTATTTTGAGGGGACAGCAAATTTACACTGTTATACAAGCTGTACGCTCACTACTTTACATTGTAGCAAAGTGTCATTTCTTCAGTGTTGTCACATGAAAAGATATGATAAAATATTTACAAAAATGTGAGAGGTATACTCACTTTTTTGAGATACTGTACTTCAAAACTATAAAACTGCTGCATTAGGTTTTTTTTCTAAAGCTTCTAAAGGCATAACAAGTATCATCACAAACACCAAGACCGTGGTTAATGTTCTGGGTTTGAGTACAAAATGTACTGCAGGTATTACATTTTTAATTAATGTGTTAGTTAGTCCACAAGCATTTAAAAGTGCACATCCCCATGCAGATTGTAACTCTGGTTATCTAGAATTTATTTTGTGTTCAATTGAGAAGTATCATCACAAAAACCAAGACCATGTTTTTTCCCCTAAAAGTTTGAAGCTTTTTAAGGTATAACAAATATCATCACAAAAACCGAGGCCACGGTTGTCACAACAGAAACAGTTCCAGTTTTGAGGGATCTGTCCCCCACAAACAAATGCTCTCTGTGTTCCTGGCACTGAAAGAAGAATTTTTATATTTAGTATCTTTTTATTAGTTTTCAAAAAATACAGAAAACAGCATACATATCTAGAAATTAGCTTTTCTTTTTTCAATCACCTGGTGATCCGGCCAGTAACACACTTCCTGTCTTAGGGTGTTTCTACTCCAATGTCTCTAGACAGTTTGGGGAGAAACATGGAAAGGATCCAAGTGGATTGATTTTTTTATGGGATAGATTGTGCAAGGAAGCATTGGAGCGGTGGAGACGTAATTAAGATATTTCAACAAAAGAGACCAAATGAATATGTGAGCTGAATACTTTGCAACCAGGAAGATTGAATATTGATATTGATTTAAATAGTTTTTTGACGCATTTTTGACACAATTTTAAATAAAGCATTTTTATTATATTTATATCTTTTTTAAAAATAATAAGAGAGGTGTATAGATATGTGAGAGTCATATTTAGGTTGAGGTCGGCTTTAATTAAGGATTCTCTTTAAAAGAGAAGCATGGATTTGGCTTTTTTCCCCCCCATTTTACTTACCTAGGTAGATGCAGCATCGGTCTGATGCTGCATCTGTCCCCCGGCGTCTCTGCACTGAGAACCGAGCCGTCGAATACCACTGATGGCTCAGTTCTCTCGTCTCCCCGAGCAGAGAGCTGCTGCCTGTCAATCAGCAGCTCTCCTGCTCTGCTCCTCCACGCTCACTGGAGTGCTGAGCTGTGGAGGGGAGGGGAGCATCCATCTCAGCCTCTCAGCAGCTCGCTGAAAGGCTGAGACGGCTATCAGTCCAGGCCCCTGGCGGATCCACACTCCTAGAGTCAGTATGACATGGTGCCTGGACCGATCTGTGTGACGTCAGCAGAGAGCAGACTTCAGACCGTTCTCTGCTGAAAACGGGTCACAGGAGTGCAAAACGGATTGCACTCATGTGACCCATAGGAGAAGCCCAGCCAAAGGAGCTCAGAGATTGAGATTACAGACGGAATATGAATAGTTTAGGGGTTCAATACTATGCCTGGTTCTTACCTGTAACTATTTGCAGGTGGTTAGTTTCAATATAATTTATAAATTTGATATCAAGATTAATGCTCCCCATGTAAATACAGTTTAAATATTAGAAGAATATTTGATGGATTTTTCTATGTTGCACAAATAATTAGTGTAGTTGATTATTTTAGAGTAGAAGGTAGAGTTCCGCTTTAATATGTGTAAGTCTCTTTAAAAGATAATGAAATTTAAAAAAGATACAGAAGATACTACAAATTAAGAATAGATATGGGTGTGAGTTATTAAGTCTGGTTCAGAAATTTAGCAGTTTAGATGCCGCTATGTGTATTGGTGTGGAAAATCAAGTAGTGATTGGTAAAGAATATATAAATGATAGCAGAATGGGGCGCATCCAAACCATCCCTGAGACTGTAATTACAACAAAATGCATAGGGAGTGGCAGGTTTGGAGGTGACATCATCCTGCACCACCACTCGCAGCCTCGTTTATGCTGCTGGAGCTGGCTAAGTTCTTAAAGGTATATGCGGTTTATCCTTAGTGTTGGGACAGACACTTTCAAAATGTGAATGCAATGTATTTTACTTGTTTTTAAATAAATAAAAGGTTTTACACTATGGAACACTTTTTTGTTCTCTGTTTATGGTCTCCATTGATGGGCCTGGAGGTTTGAAGAGGAATTTTAGGGAAAACTTTTTATTTCATATTGGGTGGAAGAAAGTGGATCCTGTGCCTGTTAAAGTGATATAAGATAAGAGCTGGTGATTATTACCTCTGGTGAGTTGCTAGCTTGGAAAGTGGTGGACAGGAGGTGTGAGCAATGTGGAGGAGTACTAATTGTCAAGTCACTTTGTCTTGATGGACTTTTATTGCACTGGACACTTCACAGATTTTATGAAATTTTGTTGACACTGGACACTTTAAATTAAAGTGATTGTAAATCCTTACATATGCCCAGTAAAGTGACTGGCCTCAGGAGATGAAACAAATCCTCCTACATAAGTTGGACCTGGTTATCTGCTTCCATCTCTTATCTGCATCCATTTAAAGTGCTGAATTTTTAAAGCGTATATGAGAGTTCAGAAAAAAGGAAGGGGAAGCTGAAATTATACTCTGCAGATCTCAGTGAGGAGAGCTCTGGGAGCTGATTGGAGGGAAAAGACACAACCCCTCCACGCAACTCACAGGAACAGAGCTGAGGCTGTCAATCTGCTGGAGGTCACTTCCCATGTCACCTTTTTTCTTTTTTGTCAGGAAAGCTTGTTAGAGGTGACTCATGCTGATAGCAAAGGAGCGAAGCAGCAGACAGAAATGACACTTAGTGCTCTTAATAGAGACAAGTACACATTATACAGGGATATTCTTTGTTCATATTTCATGTCTAAAGTTTCCAACCACTTTAAAAAAAAAATTTGCTGATGAAATAACACACATGCACAAAGTTTAATAGGTAATGTATTGTATTACATAAGAAAGCAATTATTGATGAATTATATTGCTAGTATTTTTGGAGAGGCACGTTCACATTTTTGTTTATAATTTTATGTGCATTATTTGCTGTAGTGACTTCAGTCTTAGATTTAAATATAATGATTAAATTTTTTTTGTTTTTGTTTGTTTTGTCACGTGGTACAAACTTAATTTGTGGGAACATATTTTCTATTACTTTTGGATGGAGCGTGGAAGGGTTAGGACCTCTGCAATGTGTTTTTTTTGTGTGTCTGTGTTCTTATTTCAGAAATTATTTCTGCTTCCGGTCTATATGACTGGTATCAGAAAAACAAACAGAAAGTGAGAGAAATTTCCCTACTGAAGCATAAAGAGCAGGATAAGCTATTTTTTCAAGTTCAGGGAAGGGTAAGACCCCTTTCACACTGAGGCAGTTTTCAGGCGCTTTAGCGCTAAAAGTAATGTCTGAAAAGCACCTGAAAACTGCCTCCCATTCGTTTGAATGAGTGCTTTCACACTGGGGTGGTGCACTTGCCGGGCGGTAGAAAAAGTCCTGCAAGCAGCATCTTTGGAGCATGTTTGGAGCGCTGTCAAAAGCCCTCCAAAAACGCCCCTGCCCATTGAAATGAATGGGCAGCGCTTCCAGAGTGCTTTAAAAGTGTTTTGAAAGTGCCGCAAAACTGGCCCAAAATGCACTGCAAAACCGCCCGTAAGATGCCGCTAAAGCACCACAAATACGACTGGCTCTTTAGCGGCTGTTTTATCAGCGTTTCAGTGAGAAAGGAGTCTTAGATTTTTGTTGCTGTCTGTGTCCCTATTAAAGGACATTTCCCCTCATTTCCTGTCACAGGCAGCAATACAAAAACAGAAGCTCTCACTCTCTGCCACTCTATCCAAAACTATGTATAAAAGTGTAAGCTGGAGTTGGGCTTTACAGTTAACCTGTGCCTTGCCCATACAGATAAAAAAAGAACAACTTCATTTTAATGCTAACTCCTGCAAGTGCTTAAATTTACCTTCCATGTGCCCCCACTGCTTTTGTGAGGAGGAGAAGGAACCCTTTCTAAAGTACAAATTAAGTTTTGAAAATTACACAGGGCTGGGGGCTTTTTCCCCACCCAATGTGACAATATTGCATACCTGAGTAGCCAGTCATCCATCACCAGTACCGGAAGTGGTATTTCACTTGGAGTAGTGAGAGAGTAAAGGAATGATGAAATCATCTGTTGGGCCAGAATTGAAGTGAACTTACTGCTTTGCCCTTCAAGGCTCATGATGAAATTTTTTCTCAATTTCAAATACTACGGTTGTGTGCTAATTTATAAAGGAGAGCAGATTACGACCCATACATTTATTACAGATGACGTACTTCACTTCACTTAACCCAGCAGAGAGAACTCTGTGCTTGGAGGTAAGGCCAGTCACATGAACCTGTCAGACCAAGTGACCAAGCTCTTTTCATTTGTTTTTTCTCTCTTGCATACTCATTCATCTTAATAGCACTGTGCCAGCTTTGGCGTCTGAACTTCTATGGTTCTAAACTAATCCACACTATAGCTGAAGCTACAGTGCCTTGAAAAAGTATTCATACCCCTTGAAATTTTCCACATTTTGTCATGTTACAACCAAAAATGTAAGTGTATTTTATTGGGATTTTAGGTGATAGACCAACATAAAATGGCACTTAATTGTGAAGTGGAAGGAAAATGATAAATGGTTTTCAAATTTTTTTACAAATAAATATCTGCAAAGTGTGGCATGCATTTGTATTCAGCCCCCTGAATCAATACTTTGTAGAACCACCTTTCACTGCAATTACAGCTGCAAGTATTTTTGGGTATATCTCTACCAGCTTTGCACATCTAGAGATGAGACATTTTTGCCCATTCTTCTTTGCAAAATAGCTCAAGCTCTGTCAGATTGGATAAAGAGCATCTGTAAACAGCAATTTTCAAGACTTGCAACAGATTCTCAATTGGATTTAGACCTGGACTTTGACTGGGCCATTCTAACACATGAATATGCTTTGATCGAAATATTCCATTGTAGCTCTGGCTGTATGTTTACCCAAAAAGACTTGCAGCTGTAATTGCAGCGAAAGGTGGTTGTACAAAGTATTGACTCAGGGGGGGCTGAATACAAATGCACGCCATACTTTTCACATATTTATTTGTAAAAAAATTAAAAAAACATTTATCATTTTCCTCCACTCCATTTCACAATTATGTGGCACTTTGTGTTGGTCTATCACATAAAATCCCAATAAAATACATTTACGTTTTTGGTTGTAACATGACAAAATGTGGATGGAACATTTTGAGGGGTATGAATACATTTTCAAGGCACTGTATAATCTATTACAGCAGAAGGCAACCATGTTATTGGCAGCTAGAAGTTACCAGTAAATTTTTAAATGCCATACTTATTTATAAAAAGCAAACTCTGCAAACTTTAGCATAGTATATTGGTATGACAGTATCATCTTTGGCTTATTTTAGCATGCTTAGTTTCGCTTTATTCATGTTAGTTTTGTGCCATTTTACCTACAATTTTTAACTTCTTTCTTACCATTAGTGTCACACATTTGTAAACCACTGTAAGCTCCTGTCATAGGGCTAAGCTGATCCAGCTGGTTTTTCTTGTGTGTTTTATATCACAAAGACAAACCTTAACCCAGAAGACAAATATTAAATAGGAGACGTTCAGGGAATAAGATGGTATACACTGAAGTAAACCAAAAAATAATAAAAGCATTGTGTATCTTAGAGTGGAATTACTGTCCGTGACATTATGCCTCTGGGCTGGGATGATAGAATGATGGAAAATGTTATAGCCTTTAACTGCTTGTCGTCCAGGAAGGGCCATATCCTGTGTCCCTGCAGAGCAGTGCTGCTTAGTGTGGTAAGGAGCTGGTTAATAAATGGAAGGTAGCTGGAATAATTAGAAGGTTATAATCAGTTTCTGCTGACATAGAGTATGCTATGCTTAGAAACTGGAAATCTTTTTCAAACTAAGAGATCTCCAATGTCTGTTGTTAAATAGTAATACACAGGCAAAGGACAGCTCTTATTTAGGGTACCAGCTCCTGTCTTGTCAGCTTAACATTTCTGGTGCCATGAAAAGAAATAACGATTGTAAGAAATGGGTCACATTGGTTTAATGATGTGGTCGTGCCAACTCTGTTCATCATTTTTCTACGAGTGGCACTGGGGCAAACTCAGCAATTTTCACATGATTAATGTCCATGGAAGCATCCGTGAAGCACAATTACACATAAAGTTTGTTAATTACAAACAGCCTAGCAGTTCATTTTATGGCACTGCCAAGAAAAGAGTAATCTGCCCTCTAGCTTTTTTAGTACCTTAAAAGAAGGCTCTAGGTTTGTGATTTCTGTAGGTATTAGTGTTAAAACTCAACTGCAGGCAGAACTTTTATTCATTTTTAAGTACAGTATGGAAGGATTAGAACCACAGCCCCCTTTCTCTTGTTGGCTTTATCCCCATTGCAAGGATTTTGCGTCACTTTGTATCCTAGTGAGCACATAGTAATTGAGAGGAGTCTCTCAATGGGAAACAAACAGAGGTTCTAACCCTTCTCAGCACTGAAAATAAATGTATTTATGTGATGTGTTGATTTTAGATTCTATCTACTTACTGTTGTGGAGACCACACAATTTCTTTCCAAGACGCACCTAGACAACAATAAAAAATATCTGAAATATCTGAAAGAGTTCTTAAACATGTGTTACTCTATCCCAAACAAACAAATATATTGCTGGAGTAGAGCTTTAATTCTTGCATTGTGTTGATTATTGTAGAATTTAGAATCAGTGGAGAGATTGCTACATTACCATTACATACTATTAACCACTTCAGCCCCAGAACAATTTACCCCCTTCCTGACCAGAGCACTTTTTGCGATATGGTGTCGCTTTAACTGTCATTAGCGTGGTCGTGCGACATTGCACCCAAACAAAGTTGACGTCCTTTTTTTCCCACAAATAGAGCTTTCTTTTGGTGGTATTTGATCACCTCTGCAGTTTTTATTTTTTGCGATATAAACATAAAAAGAGTGTAAATTTTGAAAAAAACAAATTTCTTTCTCAGTTTAGGTCGATATGTATTCTTCTACATATTTTTGGTAAAATAATTGTAATAAGCGTATATTGATTGGTTTAGGCAAAAGTTATAGCGTCTACAAAATAGAGGATAGATTTATGGCATTTTTATTATTCATTTTTTTTTATTAGTAATGGCGGCGATCTGCAATTTTTATTGTGACTGCGACATTATCGCGGACACATCTGACACTTTTGAGACTATTTTGGGACCATTGTCATTTATACAGCGATCAGTGATATAAAAATGCACTGATTACTGTGTAAATGACACTGGCAGGGAAGGGGTTAAACACTAGGGAGTGATCAAGAGGTTAAGTGTGTCCTAGGGAGTGATTCTAACTGTGGGATGATTGCCTCACTAGAACATGACAGAGATCACAGATCACTGCTCCCGATGATAGGGATCAGTAGATCTCTGTCATGCTGCTAGGCAGAACAGGGAAATGCCTTATTTACATAGGCATCTCCCCGTCCTGCCGCTCCGTGACATGATCGCGGGACATTGAGTCTGCGGGACCCACGGGCACTGTCACGGAGTATGCGATGGGCACGTGCGCCCACAATGCCACGTCTTAAAGGGGACGTACAGGTACGGCCATTTGTGAAGCCGTGCCATTGTGCCAACATACATCGTCGCGCGCTGGTCAGCAAAAATTGAAAATTATATATTCATTAATTGGGTTTATAACTTTTAGTAGGTAACTGGAATCCAATTAAAGATGTAGCTGCATCTTTAAATATTTGTTTCTAAAATTTGGTGGGACAAGTATGTTTTTCAGGCTTCTATTTTCCTGCTATCAATTACATTAGGTAGTTTAGTAAACATGTATATTCTGACTCATGTTTAAACCTGAGTCTTAATTGGGTCATGGGTTTACTTTAGGTCAGGGCTGGATGACTCATGCGCATGTCTCTGGTGCCTCCCCCTGGTTCTAGAAAGTTGGAGAACTTTCTGGAAACTGGAGGGAGGAGGCTAGGAGGGTTGTTCTGCATACTTGAGGGAGCTTGGCCAATCCCCAAGCGGTGGACCTGGCAGGGAGGTTGGGCTAGCCCTTAAGTATGGCTGAGTCATGCTGCCTGGGGCTGTCGGGTAGAAGATGGACATGAAGTGCTAAAGGGGAATATTGGTGGCCCTTGAGGCGTACCCCCTAGTCTGGGGGGGAGGTTCTCTGCCTCAGGCTGGGGCTTGGGGTGGGCTGGGAGGATCCTGACAACAGACAACAGTTTGGAGGAAGTCTTCCCTCATAGGCAGTGGGAGCAAGGAGGACAGTGTGAGTACTACAGCACGGTCAGAGACTTACAAGGCGAAGGACTGCCAAATGTAGCAGGTCTCTCTGGAAGATAGCAGTGTGCTTAAATCTTCACTAACTTTGCCCTGGGAAATCTCTGGAGTCAGTCAGGTGGACTGGTGAAGAGTCACTTGGGTAGACTGGTGAAGAAGCAGCCAGGTGGGCTGGCATTTCCTGAAGTTGGTAGAGCTGGGACCAGTGTCTACAAGGGAGTTGGTGGTTCTCCAGGATGCAGTTTACAACACTTTGTACTACTTCCTAAAGCGACTTAGACTCCTTAGAGGGCTCTAGCATCTTTTCACTTAGAGACTGTCAGTGCCTGGAAGTGAAGAACCAAATCTGAAGTTGTACATAGGGAGGAAGTTGTTCCTGGTTTTCATTGCTATCAACGCCAGAAAACTCTGATCAGCACTCTTAGCCATTCGCTGAGAGCGCTGATCGAGAGCCAGTCAGCTACTGGTTTTCCAGCATGCTCGTCCGATAGAACCTGGCCAAATGGCTGGCTTCTGTCGGTCCGGCTTACATACTTATGGACTGAATGTCGGCAGTTTCTTATTGAACCAGCCAATGTCTTCTGACATTTGGCCTGTGTGTACTAGGGATTACACTGCTTCTCAGTCCCACATATCAGTTGTTGGCTTTTCTGGCCCATGCATGATATAATAAACTTTTAAACTGTGTTACAATGCTCTATACTGCTAAAGTTCCAGCAACCTCTCACAAGATGGATTGTTACCTTCACTTTCCCTTGTTGTGTTTGGCATAATTTACTGAACGGTGTGTAATTGCTTTCTTAGAGAATACATCAACTCATACTGACATATTCAAGTAACTTTGATAGTCACTAATACTACTCTTCTGGGGTGCCTTGGCAAAATGCCTAAAAATTGCCCACAAATTATATACAAGCCAGCAGATGGATAAAGCCTGCCTTTTAGCTACACAAAGCCACGTTTTTCCATTGTTTTAGGCAAAATGCCTAAAAATTGCCCAAAAATGATATACAAGCCAGCAGATAGATAAAGCCTGCCTTTTAGCTACACAAAGCCACATGTTTCCATTGTACACCATTATAACCTTCCAGCCGCTGGTGTCCTAACTGCAAAGGACTTTATCGGTTGATAAGGAGGACATCAGGCACCTGAAAGGCATCCTTGTTTGCCTCTATCTTGCCCCTCCCCATTAGCATTGGGGTCACATTAGCTTTGTGAGGGAGAGAAACTGAGGGGGAAGCAAAACGCTAGAATACAAATCAGTACCAGTGTGCAAAGGTGTATTTGCTTCGAAAGAATAAATCACCTATAACGTTGGGTGTCCTACATGTGTGAATGTTGCTGCATTATGTAAAACTATTAGTATAATTTTTTTACATGGAGTACCTTGAGATTGTCCATAATTTTAAAAGGAGACTTGACTGAAAAAAGGTTGAGAAATACTGGGTTACGCTACATTATAATGTGATGCTGATTGTCTACTGTTTTTCATGACCCTGCAACTGTTGATATAAGCCTTATTTTGTGTGATTTCTTCAGTTGTCCACTAAAAACCCTAAAAAATGGTATCATAAAAATAGTTGGATATAATAACTAGAAGTAAACATAGAAGTAAATTGGAAAACTTCTAATGGGAAGCATGTAGAGATGATAATGAGAATTACAATATGCATTGTTTATCCCATAAAACTTAGCTTACAGTACCTTCGCATGTCTTAGTAAGCATACAATGCACCATCTATTATTCATAGCAATGATGCTTGACTGCTGAGTAGAATAAAAGTGAGTTTACAGTCAGTGCCCAGACCATTGTGGTGAGAGAGTCTTGAAAGCCTTAGTAACTGTAGAACTTGGCTGTCAGACAGATAACATGTGTAGTTTTTTGCTGAGTTGGATAAAAGTGCCCTCTCCGTAAAGGGGCTCCGACAGGGTAGTTCAGATCTGCGTAAGCTGTGTAATTTTGTGTATCACCCCTAACCACAAGCCAGCCTCTTGAAGCAAACCATATGGTGAGACTGAAAACAATACAAATGATTTCTGTATCAATAGGAAAAACTAATGTTGCTTTAATTACTGCAGCTCTGAACTGGGTTACCAAATAAACACGCAGCTATAAATAAACTATGTTCCCTTTGTACCTTTACTTGAATATTAGAACAAGTTGCTTACAATGGAATACACATTACACAACTCATGCTGCTTTTTGTATATAAGCTGAAATTTTGCAAGGCAAACAAACACTACACTAATGTCTGTTTGCTAAATGCAGAAGTAGGAATGATTTAACAAAGTATTGAATAAGGAGGCAAGCTGTAAATATAGATCTTTAACCACTTGCCATCCAGGCCAATTTTGACATTTTTCACATACATGTTAAAATCAGCATTTTTGTGCTGATTTTTGTGTCCCCACAATATACATTTTCTGAAAGCAGAAGCCCTGGAGAATAAAATGGTGGTTGTTGCTTTTTTTTTTTTTTATGTCATACGATTTTTGAGCAGCCGTTTATCAAATGCAATTTTCGGGAAAAAATACATATAGGGCTCATGTACACAGGGCAGGTGAAAACCTCTTCTGAACGCTGGAAACTGACAGCTGGAAACTGACAGTGAAAAATGTCAGTTTTACAGCTTTTACATACTGAGTTTAGCAGCAGTTATGAGCATTTGAGGTTAGAAGCATTTTTTAACCACTTCACCTCTGAAAAGTTTTACCCCTTTCTTGACCAGGCCATTTTTTGTGAACTTTGCTCCACTGCGATTCTTCAACTGACAATTGCGCGGTTGTGCGAAACTGTACCCAAATAAAATTGATGTCCTTTTTTCCCCACAAATAGAGCTTTCTTTTGGTGGTATTTGATCATCCCTGCGGTTTTTATTTTTTGTGCTATAATCAAAAAAAGACCGACAAATTTGAAAAAAAAATTTTTTTTTACTTTCTGCTATAAAGCACATCCAATAGAAAATGTAAATACATTGTCTCTTCATCAGTTTAGGCCAATATGTATTCTGCTACATGTTCTTGGTAAAAAAAAATCCCAATAAGCGTATATTAATTGGTTTGTGCAAAAGTTATAGCGTCTACAATCTATGGGATAGATTTATGGCATTTTATTAGTTTTACTAGAAATGACGGCCATCAGCGTATTTTAGTGGGACTGCGACATTGCGGCATACAAATCTTACACTAAGTCACACTTTTTGGGGACCAGTGACACCAATACAGTGATCAGTGCTAAAAAAATGCACTGTCACTGTACTAATGACACTGGCAGGGAAGGGGTTAACATCAGGGGCGATTAAAGGGTAAACTGTGTGTGGCTGTTGCTGAGGCTCTGAAGGTGTAGAAAATTGTGTGAGAGGACCAGAGTTTGTTGCTACTGGACTCATCCATTGATGCAGGCAACAGCATGTGGTGAAATTTTTGTTTTTTCAACATTTTTATATGTTCAAAAATTATCAGAAATTTTTTCCCCTTTTACCACTTCAAAATTTACAAAATTTTTTTCATTTTTTTCTCACAAACAGAGCTTTCGTTTGGTGGAATTTAATCACCGCTGGGTTTTTATTCCTTGCAATATAAGCGAAAAAAGAGAAAATTTTGAAAACAAAACTTTTTTTTTAGTTTCTATTGTAAAATTTTGCAAATAAGTAATTTTTCTTCATAATTTTGGGCCAAAATGTATACTGCTAAATATCTTTAGTAAAAATAACCCAAATTAGTGGATATTATTTGGTCTCTGTTAAAGTTGTAGGGGTTGATTTACTAAAGGCAAAAAAACTGTGCACTTTGCAGAGTGCAGTTGCCCTGTGCAAGTGCAATTGCTCCAGAGCTTAGTAAATGAGGTAAGGCTTCACTTTACAAAGAGTACCCAATCCCGTGCAAGGAAAATTAAAAAGACTGCATATTTGCTTGCACATGATTGGATGATAGCAGTCAGCAGAGCTTCTGCTCATTTACCAAGCTCTGGAGCAACTGCTCTTGAAGAGGGCAACTGCAACAGTCTTTTTCCCTTTAGTAAATCAACCCCATAGAGTCTACAAGCTATGGTGCAAATCATTGAAAATTGTTCACACCTGATCTCATTTCTTGAGACCCTAACAAGGCAGGAAAGTACAAATACCCCTCAAATGAGCCCTTTTTTGGGAAACAGACATTCCAAGGTATTTAGTAAGAGGCATGGTGAGTTTTTTTAAAGTTGTAATTTTTTTCCCCACAATTCTTGGAAAAAGGAAGAAATTCGTTTTCTTTTTTTTTTTTTTTTTACACAAAATTGTCATAATAACAAGTTATTTCTCTCACACAGCACATGCATACTTGCAATGACACTCCCAAAATACATTCTGCAGCTACTCCTGAGTATAGTGATACCACATGTGTGAGACTTTTACACAGCCTAGCCACATACAGAGGTCCAATATCCAAGTAGCACCTCCAGGCGTTCTATGAGCATAAATTGCACATCTCATTTGATGACAACCTATCACACTTTTGAAGGCCCTGGAGCACCAGGTCAATGGAAATGCCCACAAAATGACCCCATTTTGGAAAGCTAACACCCCAACGTATAATCTATGAGGCATAATGAGCCTTTTGAACAGTTCATTTTTTTCCAGAAGTTTTAGGAAAATGTGGAAAAAAATGAAAACGCATTTTTTTAATACAAAGTTGTCCATTTATAAGATATTTCCAACACATAGCATGTACATAGCAAAAATGACACCCCAAAATACATTCTGCTACTCCTCCTGAGTATGGCAATACCACATGTGTGAGACTTTTACATAGCCTGGCCACATACAGAGGCCCAACATCCAAGTAGCACCATCAGGCATTCTAGGAGCATAAATTACACATATAATTTCCTGACAACCTATCACACATTGATGACCCTGGAGCACCAGGACAAAGGAAATGCCCCCAAAATGACCCCATTTTGGAAAGCTAACACCCCAATATATAATCTATGAGGCATAATGAGTCTTTTGAACGGTTCATTTTTTTCTTGAAGTTTTTGGAAAATGTGGAAAAAAATGAAAACGCATTCTTTTTTTTTTTCTCAAACAAAGGTTTTTATTTTGAACCAAATTGCATACAAGTTTTGTTAATTGCATATACGCATACATGTATACATTATACAGTAACTGCACAATCAATAAAGATGTTTACATATATCACTGTTCTGCTTTAAGTTACTTCTGATGTTCTCTATTATTTTATCACTTAATGTAAAATGTGGATACAATACTTTCATTAAGGTAAGGTGTAATTCTGGTGTAAAAGGGGTGTATATCAATCATGAGCAAGTTTCCGAATCCTGTAGCCATCGGTCCCATATTTTATTAAATTTATCCGGGCATCCTCTATTGATGTATATAACCCGTTTATAGGGGAGTGTCTCATTTATATCTGATCTCCATTCTTTAGTCTCAGGGGGTAAGGGACGCATCCATTTCCTAGCTATCATCTTCCTACACGAGAAAAGAGCCTCCTGTAAAAATATCTTGGTGTATTTATCCGGTGGGTCTGGAAATATACCCAGTAGACATTGCTTAGGGTCTAGCGTCACAGGTGAGCCCATATTATCGTGCAGGAAGTTTACTATCTGTTTCCAGAAGCCCTGTATTTGTGGACATGACCAGAGGAGGTGAAAGAATGAACCAGTTGTGGACTTACTCATTGGGCACAACGCTGAGTAATTTTGTTTGTATCTGGCCACCCTAAGTGGGGTTAGATATGCACGGTGTATTATGTATAACTGTGTCAACCTATCTGACAGTTTGGGTGATACCTCTTTACAAGTGTCCAATGCTTCTTCCCATTCCTCATCTTCTAGTATGCCCAGATCTCTTTCCCAACGAGGTTTGAGATTGTACGCTAGTTTTGTGGCTACTGTAGTGGTAAGCATGTTGTAAAAACATGAGATCAATTTTTTTGGGTCTGTGTCCTTTATGATTGCTATTAAAGGAATGGGAGATGACTGTGGTGGGGGCTGTGAGAATTGAGCCTGTGTTGCGTGTCTCAATTGGAGAAATCTAAGGGTATTAAAGCTTTTGAGGGTTCCATTTGACCATATATGGTGTAGGTAGAATATACCCCTCTCTATCCAAAGCTCAGGGTTTTGGATACGATGGAGTTCTGGTAAGTCTTTGTTGTACCATAAGGGAGTGTAGTTATTGTGTCTAGGTATGTTGAGTTTGTTGTTGGCAAGTTCCCAGATGCGTCTGTAATGGTACATCAGGGACGTCTTATGTATGTTTCCTTCATTGGTCCTTGTGCCCATGGTGATAGCATATATTGAGTCTAAGGTTTTTTGTGCCCATTGTGGGCATAGTAGCAGTCTAAATCTTTCACTATCCACCTTGTCTATATGGTAGAGTTGTGACAGTTGGGACGCAATGTAATAGTGATAAAACACATTCTTTTTATACAAAGTTGTCCATTTATAAGATATTTCCAACGCACAGCATGTACATAGCAAAAACGACACCCCAAAATACATTCTGCTACTCCTCTTGAGTATGGCGATACCACATGTGTGAGACTTTTACATATACAGAGGCCCAACATCCAAGTAGCACCTCTAGGCGTTCTAGGAGCATAAATTACACACATAAATTCCTGTCAACCCATCACATTGTTGAAGGCCCTTCATATTTCTAACACATAGCATGTACTGCACATACCACTTACAAACCAAAATACATTCTGCTGAGCAAAGGCTAAAGAAAAGATTACCTGCGGTTTTAGTGGTGCAGTGGTCCACAGAGTAGAGCACTGGTCCAGGCAGCAGGCAGGAACATGGACAGCAACAGCAAAACAGGCAGCAGGCAGGAATACCATCCATAGTCAGTACAGGTAGAGATGTTGTCAGCACAGCCAAAGCATTGGTCCAAGTAGCAGGCAGGGATGTGGACAGCAGCAGCAAAAGGATCGTCCATGCAGCAGGCAGGAATACTGTCCATAGTTAGTACAGGCTGCAGGGGCAGAGATATGGTCAGCACAGCCAAAACACAAAAATGCAGAAAAATAACAAATAACCAAAGTCCTGTGCATGACCTGTGTTGTAGCAAATACTAAGTCACCAGTGGGGGTTAAAAATATACATGATCCAAAAAAGTAGTACAATCAAAAAAGTGCAGTGTAAACATAATCCATTAGTGATCATGTGGAGATACGTGACATATGAAAATCAATATGTTGATGCTGATAACTAAAAGAAAAAAGTTCAACGTCGGAAATAAATCTTCAGTGCATAAGACATCTGTGGTGCTCTTACTCAAAAAAGTTCATATATGTTTGGATGAGCAAAGATAAACGACCGTGCCAGATCTACATGCAACTAAGCTCACATTGCCCTTACCTTCAGGGGCTTTAATCAAAGCCTTGTGGAAAGTGCTAAGTGATGGTGGAAAAGGATGTTCCGAGTCTTGCCTGGTGATGGTGGCTGCCTTTGGATGGATGGGTGTCCCTGCTAGATCCTCAATGCATTAGACTCCGGATCGCCATGCTGTGCGTTCCCGGGGGCGTGCACGAGCGCCGCTCTGCATAGTGACCGGCTGTGATTGGATACAGCCAGTCACGCTTTTTCCCCACGCTCTGCAGGACGCTCATTACCCTGATCGGGGAGTGGCTGTGTCCCGGGGGACACGCCAAATCCCCTTTCCCCACATCATATGACGCCCGCCCAGGATGGGAGATTCTATCTGCGGACATCATTTGACTATGGCTGGGTAATGTAATGGTTAAAAACGCTTATGAATGCAAAAAATGCGCACAAATGCGGGTTACCGCATTTAAAAGCATTTGGCATTTGAAATGCTGGTAAACTACAGTCCTGAACGCGATTTTTCTGCTTTAAAAAAATGTCAGTAACCTCAATGGCCTCTAAGCTACTATAAACTACTGAATGTACATATATATGTAGCGCCCTGGGGTTTAGTCAGGGAGCTCCTCACCAAATTCCTTGTCAGGAGTAGCTACTGCAGTTAAAGCGAAGTTCCAGGCTTTTTTTGTTTATTAAAAGTCAGCAGCTACAAAAAGCTGCTGACTTTTAAGAAACAGACACTTACCTGTTCCACGGTCCAGCGATGTGGCCACACAGAGCCTAGCTCCTCTCCTCCTCCTCTCCTCGGCTCCTCCATTGAAACTGTGGGCACCCCGCCGTGACAGTTTGCGGCTTCATGCGCAAGTCGCGCTGCGCTCTCCCAGTGGACAGGCAATCTTCTGGGACCTGTCACATGTCCCAGAAGATTGCCGAGGGGGAGGGGCCTCCTAGGAAGAGAGGAGGAGTCGCCTAGGCGGCCTGTAGGCGGAAGCAGGAAGTTTGGCTGCCAGGCTGTGTGAGGGCCTATCCAGAAGTGACAGGGCAGCGCAGGGTTGGGACTGCAGCTTGCAGTATAACCAAAAGTGACGATTTTGCCGGCCAGGGAACCTGTCGTGGTCGGAGGTAGTAGGGAAGCTGTCGCCACTAAGGGACCAACCACCTTTACCAAAGACCACAGTGAGTAACTGAAGTAAGTACCAGAGCAGGGCACGGTGGAGAATAGGGAAACTTGAAGCGGTGATCAAGTCAGGGACCCCACCAGCGGAGGGGACGCTTGCAGAGCACCCTTGTGTGTCAAGCCAGGGACTGAGATGATTAGCATGGGTGAAGCTTGAAAAGTTACTGGAGTGCCAAGCTGGGGACCCAGCAGGGAATCGTGGGTGACGCTTGAGGGAGATATCACCGCAACAGCCTTGAGGAGCTCAGGGATTCAGAGTCAGTGAATCAGAGAGTCCAGTGAGAGACTAGGAGCTCAAGGGGATGAAGAACTACAAGTAGAAGTTGTAGTGAAGCTGAGTGAACTGTTGAACTTTGTATTAGGAACTGTTAAGTACTCTTGCCATAGGAGACAGAAATCCTGCACATGCAGAAGTGGCGCCTTGCTGGGGCCTTTCCCTGTCAGCTGTCCTCCTGTTGAAGTCTCGGAGTCTGCTAATTGAAATTGAAACTACTTAAGGGTGTCCTGGCCCTAACCCTCTTTCCCTTCAAAATGTAAAAGCACTGTTAAAAGAAATAAAACCTCTTTTGCATCCAAGAAGTGTCTGGCACCCAATGACTTTCACCATCTTTGCACACACTATGCCTCATAACCCACTACATATTGAAGGATGTCAGCTGTTTTTGGCCCTGAAGGTCCTCATTAGGCTGCAAGAGGTTAAAGACTTTGCAATATACACATAAGATAACACTGAGGACAGTTCAGGGGCTGCTGAAAAAAATGTCCAACTGCTCCTAAATGTCTAACAGCTGCAGTGTGCATGAGGCCTTATACACGTATTAATACAATATAATACTCGTTTTTTGGTAAAATATAAAAGATTATGTTGTGCCAAGTAAAAAGTTACCAAACATGTCAAGATTTCAAATTTTAAACACCTGTGAAATGGCAGCAAACTACGGTAACTAAAAATCTCCATAGTGATGCTTTAAAAACCTTTACAGGTCACCAGTTTAGAATTAAATGTGAGCTCTTGCAAGAATTATCACTCTCACTCTGATAGAAATGATAGATTCATTTTATTGTACCATCTGACTTTGCACCTGACTAAACTATTGTATAGGGTTTATCTGTAATACCTTTATAACTTCAAATATTTATCAAGTAACCCTCAAATAGGTACAGAATATTTATTTCTAGTAACCTTTGTGGCCTCATTCACAAGTACTGACAGCCACAGACAGCGGAAAGAGACAGCATCTTGCTACAGCTTGGCTGACAGGTGGTTGCACACAGATGAGTCTAGGGAGGGATATCTGTCAGTAATTGCAGGTAAATACTGGATGTGGAGATACATGGGAGGATCGACAGACAACTTCAACCGGTGGCGTCACTAGGGTAGGGTAGGGGCTTGACCCCCCCAACATCATACTGTGCCCCCCAACTAAAATGATTAGCACTGCATTTACAGAGCGATTCTCTGTAGTCTCTCAGCTGCTGGAGGGAGAGACACACAGAGGGCATCGCTATGTAATTGCTGTGCAGATCATCCTCCGTCCTATTGTGTAAACTTTGCAGCCCGGGTCTCCTGCTTGTCATAATGACAGCAGGCAGAGCCAGCTCCAGCAGCAGTGCTCCCACCTCTAAGCCCGCACCTGTGTGTGTTTGTGCAAAACAACATCTCCAACCTGTAATGTATGGAGAAGTGCACACAGCAGTAAGATGCAGTAAGATGCAGGGCTGCATGATGTCAGTGTCCCGACTCCTGACCATCAAAGGGAGAAGGAGGTTCTGCGGCAGCAGGGACAGTCATAGATTCATACTCTTAGTGCAGGTGATGGAGGAAGAGGGGAACAGGACCAGCATTCTCTTCCCTAACCTGTCACTACCACTTAACCTGGCACTATACCACCCTAACACATCACTACCACTTAACCTGGCACTATACCACCCTAACCTGACATCACCACCCTACCTGGCACTATACTACCCTAACCTGGCACTACCACCTAGCCTGCCACTACCACCTAACCTGACACTATACCACCCTAATCTGGCACTATACCACCCTAACTGGGCACTACCAAATAACCTGGCACTACCACCTAACCTGTCACTACCATCTAACCTGGCATTATACCACCCTAACCTGGCACTACCACCTAACCTGGCACTACCACCTAGCCTGCCACTACCCCCTCACCTGGCACTATACCGCCCTAACCTAGCACTACCAAATAACCGGGCACTACCACCTAGCCTGGGACTACCACCTAACCTGGCACTATACCACCCTAGCCTGGCACTACCAAATAACCTGGCACTACCACCTAGCCTGCCACTACCACCTAACCTGGCACTATATCACCCTAACCTGGAACTACCAAATAACCTGGCACTACCACCTAGCCTGCCACTACCACCTAGCCTGGCACTACCACCTAGCCTGTCACTACCACCTAACCTGCCACTACCACCTAACCTGGCACTACCCACTTTCCTGCCACTACCACCTAACCTGGCACTACCACCTAGCCTGCCACTATCACCTAACCTGGCACTACCACCTAACCTGGCACTACCACCTAGCCTGCCACTACCACCTAGCCTGGCACTACCACCTAGCCTGTCACTACCACCTAACCTGCCACTACCACCTAACCTGGCACTACCCACTTTCCTGCCACTACCACCTAACCTGGCACTACCACCTAGCCTGCCACTATCACCTAACCTGGCACTACCACCTAACCTGGCACTACCACCTAGGCTGGCACTACCACCTAACCTGCCACTACCACGTAGCCTGCCACTACCACCTAACCTGGCACTACCACCCAGCCTGCCACTACCACCTAACCTGGCACTACCACCTAGCCTGCCACTACCACCTAGCCTGTCACTACTGTATATCGCCTAACTTGGGACTATAAGCTAACCTGGCACTACTGTATATCAACTAACCTGGCACTACTGTCTATTACCTAACCTGGCTCCATATCACCTAGCCTGGCTCTATATCACCCTAACCTGGCACTATATTACCCTAACTTGGCACTATATCACCCTAACCTGGCACTAGCCCACCCTAACCTGGCACTATATCACTTAACCTGGCACTATATCACTTAACCTGGTACTATATAACCTAACCTAGTACTAAATCATCTGTCAGTATACTACCCTAACATCACTTGACGTCGACGTGCAGTACACTGCCTGTCTGCCTGGGGGGGGGAAGTGCCAGATATAGGATCCGCCCTGGCTGGCACTTTTGAAAACCATTTATCATTTTCCTTCCACTTCACAATTATGTGCCACTTTGTGTTGGTCTATCACATAAAATCCCAATAAAATACATTTACGTTTTTGGTTGTAACATGACAAAAGGTGGAGAATTTCAAGGGGTATGAATACTTTTTCAAGGTACTGTGTGTGTATATATATAATTTTTATAGTTGGCCCCCCTACTTTTGTCCCTGTCCCCCCATGTGCCCCCCTAAGTATGAAAGCTGGAGATGCCACTGACTTCAACCCCTGTCAGCCTGCTATTCTGTGCACAGGCTTCCCAGCCACAGTTGTCTGCAACCACATCGGCCCAGTCCTAGAAATATGCCATCTCTTGCTGCTGTCCATGCCTGTTTGTCCATGTGAATGAGGCCTAAATGTATTTACACTTTTATCCATAGCTTTTCTATGCACAGTGATCTGGAAAATATAAACAGTGGGGTACATTTCCTAAAGTCAAATAGACTGTTCAGTTTCCAAGTGTAATTGTTCCGGGGTTAGTAAATGAGATAAAGCTTCACTTTACAAAGAATACCCAATCACATTCAAGGTAAATAAAATAATAATACAAAAACAGCATTTTTTGCCTGCACATTATTGGGTGATGGAAATCAGCAGAGCCCCCCTTCATTTACTAAGTTCTAGAGCAACTGCACTTTCAAAGTGCACAGCATATTTGCCTTTAGTAAATCCACCCCCATATTTATATTTCTAACATCGCCTTTTTCTGCATTTCGAACTTCCTGCTTTAACCACTTCAGCCCCGGAAGATTTGTCTGCAGAATGACCGGCCATTTTTTGCGATTTGGCACTGCGTCGCTTTAACTGACAATTGCGCGGTTGTGCAACATTGCACCCAAACAAAACTGACGTCCTTTTTTTCCCACAAATTGAGCTTTCTTTTGGTGGTATTTGATCGCCTCTGCAGTTTTTATTTTTTGCGCTATAAACAAAAAAAGAGACAATTTTGGAAAAAAAACTTTTGTACTTTTTGCTGTAATAAACATCTCCATTTTTTTTTTTTAAAAAAAAGCTAATTTTTTCTCAGTTTAGGCCGATATGTATTCTTCTACTTCTTTTGGTAAAAAAAGTGCAATAAGCGTATATTGATTGGTTTGCGCAAAAGTTATAGCATCTACAAAATATGGTATAGATTTATAGCATTTTTATTATCATTTTTTTTTTTTACTAGTAATGGCGGCGATCTGCACGATTTTTATCGTGACTGCAACATTATGGCGGACACATCGGACAATTTTGACACATTTTTTGGACCATTGGCATTTATACAGCGATCAGTGCGATTAAAAATGCATTGATTACTGTAAAAATGTCACTGGCAGTTAATCACTAGGGGGCGATCATGGGGTTAACCGTGTTCCCTGGGAGGTGATTCTAACGGAAGGGGGAGTGGACTGACTAGAGGAAGAGGCGGATCGTGGTTCCTGGCTAATTGGAACACACAATCTGTCATTTCTCTCAGAACAAAACACGGATTTGTGTGTTTACACACACACTTCCGTGTTCTGTCCCTCCTGCTCGCAATCGCTCGTGGTAGGCCACGAGCATCGGCACCCCCGCTGTACCAATGCTATCCTGATCCTGCGAGCCGACGTATAGCTACGACGGTTCGTGGGATCGTGCTGACCTGCCGCAGTATAATGACGGCGGCTGGTCGGCAAGCAGTTAACACATGTTTACTTATGTTTACACTAACATAGCCGCTTTTAGATTTTCTATTCGGATTCCTGATGCACAGAATTATTTTATCTCTGAAGGTAGCTATACTAAGCGCCTCTAAATGCAGCTATATGTCCAGGTCCACCCCTGCATTTCAGAGCTGAGACATGCTTTTTTAACCACTTGACCTCCAGAACATTTTACCTCCTTCATGACCAGACAATGGGGGTTATTTACGAAAGGCAAACCCACTTTGCACTACAAGTGCAAGCTACAAGTGCAAAGTGCACTTGAAATTGCACTGAAAGTGCACTTGGAAGTGCAGTCGCTGTAAATCTGAGGGGTGGATCTGAAATGAGGGGAAGCTCTGCTGATTTTATTATCCAATCATGTGCAAGCTAAAATGCTGTTTTTTATTTTCCTTGCATGCCCCCCTCAGATCTACAGCGACTGCACTTCCAAGTGCACTTTCAGTGCAATTTGAAGTGCACTTTGCACTTATGGTTTGCACTTGTAGTGCAAAGTGGATTTGCCTTTAGTAAATAATCCCCAATGTTTTGCCATTCAGCACTGCACTACTTTAACCGCTTTAAGACCAGCAGCCATCATTATACTGCGGCAGGTTGGCTCTCCTGGGTGAATCGCCGTAGGTGTACGTCGGGCGCTTGAGGAGCGATAGGGGGCGCTCGCAACACCAGAGCCAATGCGCATGGTCGGAGGCCGTGATGTCCACTGGCCACCCACGATCGTTCCACAGAGAGCCAGAATGGGGATCTATCAATGTAAACAGACAGATCCCCGTTCTGACAGGGGAGTAGAGACACATTTGCTGTTCCTAGTGATTAGGAACAGTGATTTCTCTCCTCCTCCAGTCAGTCCCATCCCCCCACAGTTAGAAACACCCCCCAGGGAACACATTTAACCCCTTGATCGCCCTCTAGTTTTAACCCTTTCCCTGCCAGTGACATTTATATAGTAATCAGTAGCTATTTTTAGCACTGATCGCTGTATAAATGTCAGTGGTCCCAAAAATGTGTCAAAAGTGTCCAATCTGTCCTCCGCAATGTCGCAGTCCTGCTAAAAATCGCAGATCTCCGCCATTACTAGTAAAAAAATATATATATAATAAAAATACCATAAATCTATCCCCTATTTTGTAGACCCTATAACTTTTGCGCAAACCAATCAATATACGCTTATTGTGATTTTTTTTTTTACCAAAGATATGTAGAAGAATACATGTTGGCCTAAACTGATGAAGACTTTTTTTATATATTTATAATAGCAAAAAGTAAAAAATGTTTTTTTTTTCAAAATTGTCGCTCTTTTTTTGTCTATAGTGCAAAAAATAAAAACCGCAGAGGTGATCAAATGCCACCAAAAGAGAGCTCTATCTGTGGGAAAAAAGGACAACAATTTTGTTTAGGTACACTGTCGCGCAACCGTGCAATTGTCAATTAAAGCGACGGGATGCCGTAACGCAAAAAAATGGCCTGGTCAATATGGGGGCAAATCCTGCCGGCCCTTAACCACTTGACCACTGGGCACTTAAACCCCCTTCCTAACCAGACCAGTTTTCAGCTTTCGGTGCTCTCACACTTTGATTGACAATTACTCAGTCATGCAACACTGTACCCATATGAAATGTTTGTCCTTTCTTTCACACAAATAGAGCTTTCTTTTGGTGGTATTTATTCACTGCTGTTTTTTTTTTTTTTTTGTTTTGCGCTATAAATCAAAAAAGACTGAAAATTCTGTAAAAAAAAAAAATTCTTTGTTTCTGTTAAAATGTATTGCAAAGTATTGGCAGAGTATTGCATAGTATTGTAGAGTATTACATAGTATTGCATAGTATTGCATAATATTGGCAGAGTATTGGCAGAGTATTGGAATAGTACTGCATAGTATTGCAGAGTATTTCAGAGTATTGCAGAGTATTGCATAGTATGGCAGAGTACTGGCAGAGTATGGGCACTCAGCAGCACTGTGGGCTGGATCTGTAGTGCCCACAGTGCATCAAACGATCTCTCCCTCTCTTCTCTCACACTACCGATCGGTACAGAGAGGGGAGGGAGGAACATGACATGACGCCAGTTTGTTTACAAGTGATGCTCCATCATTTGACGGAGCGATCATGTGGTAAACGGCCGCTATCAGCGGCCATTTACCGTGATCTGTGATGCGTCAGGTCCCCCGGACCCAGCAGTCACGGATGTTCCCAGGGGGCGCGTGGGAGCGCGATTCTGTGAGGACGTCCCATGGACGTCCACCCAGAATAATGACAATTACTCAGTCATGCAACACTGTACCCATATGAAATTTGCGTCCTTTTTTTCACACAAATAGAGCTTTCTTTTGGTGGTATTTAATCACTAGTGGGTTTTTTATTTTTTGTGCTATAAATAAAAAAAAGACCGATTTTTTTGAAAAAATGCCTTTTTCTTTGTTTCTGTCATAAAATTTAGCAAATTAGTCATTTTTCTTCATAAATCTTGGGCAAAATTTATACTGCTACATATCTTTGGTAAAAATAACCCAAATTAGTGTATATTATTTGGTCTTTATGAAAGCTATGGTGCCAATCTCTGAAAATTGATCACACCTGATGCACTGAAGGCCTATCTCATTTCTTGAGACACTAACAAGTCAGAAAAAGTACAAATACCCCTTAAATGACCCCTTTTTGGAAATTAGACATTCAAAGGTATTAAGTAGCATGGTGAATTTTTTAAGTTGTACTTTTTTCCCACAATTCTTTGGAAAATGAAGAATTTTTTTTTTTTTTTACAAAATTGTCATATTAACAGGTTATTTCTCTCAGCATATGCATACAACAAATTACACCCCAAAATACATTCTGCTACTCCTCCTGAGTATGGTGATACCATATGTGTGAGACTTTTACACAGCCTGACCACATACAGAGGCCCAACACTGAAGTAGCACCTTCAGGCGTTCTACCAGCATAAATAGACATCTCATTTCTCAACCACCTATTATAATTTTGAAGACCCTGGGGCACTAGGACAATTTAATTGCCCACAAAATGACCGCATTTTGGAAAGCAAACACCCCGACGTATAATCTATGAGGCATAATGAGTCTTTTGAATGGTTAATTTTTTTCCAGAAGTTTTTGGAAAATGTGGAAAAAAAATGAAAACACTTTTTTTTACGCTAAGTTGACCATTTATAAGATATTTACAACACATAGCATGTACATTGAATAAATGACAACCCAAAATACATTCTGCTACTCCTCCTGAGAATGGTGATACCACATGTGTGAGACTTTTACACAGCTTGTCCACATACAGAGGCCCAACATCCAAGTAGCACCGTCAGGCGTTCTAGGACCATAAATTACATATATAATTTCCTGGCAACCTATCATTTTTGAAGGCCCTTCATATTTCTAACACATAGCATGTACATACCAAGAATTACAATCCAAAATAAGTTCTATTGCAGAAAGGGTAAAAAAAAAGAAGTATTACCTGTGCTTTTAGTAGTGTCCACATAGGAAAGCACTGGTCCAGGCAGCAGGCAGGGATGTGCTTAGTGACAACAATAGTAATTATCCAGGCAGCAGGCAGGAATATTGTCTATAGTCAGCAGAAGGATATTGTCAGCACAGCCAAAGCATTTGTCCATAGAAATTGTCCAGGCAGAGACAGCCAACACAGCCATAATATTGGTCCTGGTACACTGTTACCTGCAGACACTCATTATTGTACCGCTCTCCATCCCTTCACAAACATACTGCCTCTTACTACAGTTAATTATTTACATAGTCCAGGTACCAGGCAGAGGTGTGGTCAGTTCATGCGGCAGGCCAAGGCATGATGGCAGCAAGTCAGCAGCAGGCTGAGGACCACAATCAGGTAAGACCTGGGCACAAGGGTAGAGGCTTCGCCCACCCAAATCTCTATGAAGCCTCCAGACTCAAGACCCTAATCCGGAAATTACGAAACCCGGAGAAAACAAAAAAATTTGTTTTCTTCATCCAGAAAAACATTTCTGGAGCCCTTCACATGTGAGACCCCTGTGTACTACAGTAGCAGGGCAACAGATCAGTCCTAGTGGTAGGCAAAAACATAGTCCATAAAACAGGCCAGGGTCAGTTCACGTGCAAGCAATCCAAGCAGTAGTTAGAAGCGTAGTTGATAAAACAGGCCAGGGTGAATTCACATGGAAGCAGTCCAAACGGTAGGCAGAGGCATAGTCAAAAACAGACAACTTCTTTGATTCATTTTAGGAAGGGGGCGGGGCTTTCTGTGGAATTGGTGTAGACTATGTATGCATTATACGTGGCCAAATGGATGAGATAAATTGCTACCTTCTTGTACCAGAAATGGGACCTCCTTATTGACAAATAGGGCTGAACCATGTGGTCATTGAAATCCACTCCCCCCCCTGTAGAGATTGTAATCTTGGACACATGTTGGCTTTTCGATTGGACCTTGTCTTCTTTGAACCTCAATTGTAGTGTCATCATGGATGGTGGACATCATGTGGACATTCCTGTCATCCTTCCACCTCAAGGCCAGCACTTTGTTGCTTCTCAAAGTTGCTCTATCCCCCCCTTTGCAGCTTTTTGTTCACTAGAGATTGTGGGAAACGCTTCCTGTTCTTTCTGGAGGTTCTGCAGGCCAGGGATTTTGCAATGTATAAGTGTTTTATATTAGGGCAGGCTGGTGTAAAAATTATCAAAGTATATGTGATATCCTTTGTTCAGCAGTGGGTATGCCAGGTCCGATACAATATTTCCAGTTGTGCCCATGTAGGCCGGGCACTCAGGGGGGTGGAGCTGTGAATCTCTTCCTTCGTATATGCAGAACGCATACATATATCCTGTGACTCTCTCGCAAAGCTTATAACATTTCACTCTGTATCTGGCCCTTTTACTAGGAATATATTGTTTTATTCCTGGCCAGCCTGAAAAGGGTAAGAGGGACTCATGTACACATATATACTGATCAGGGACATAGAGTTTTGCAAATCGTTGGGAAAATAAATTTATGAGTGCGCGAATTTTACATAACTTATCGTAATATGGATGATTTTGGGGAGGGCACTGGGAATTATTGCTGAAATGAAGGAAGAGAATAATCATCTCGTGTCAGGACCTGGACATTACGGCAGAATAAGTGGGCATGTGGTGGATGGGGTTGGTGGACCAATGGGCATGTCCTTCATTTTTTTTTGGACACCCCGTGTTTATGGTGAGGCCCATAAACAATTTGAATTCCAAATTCAGATCTCTCCACTCAAACGAACGGGCATATGATGATTGGGGGTTGTTGGCAATATACTTCTGGGCATATAAATTGGTCTGGTCCACAGTGAATTGCAGTAAAGTGTCAGGCAAAAACAGATAAAAGCAATTCATCTCTGTGAAATTTTGGGTATTGGCCTGCACACCTGGCTGTGCGGTGAAAGGGAGAAAAATTGGTGATCCCGAGTCAGAAGGCAGCCATGTTGGGTTGGCAAGACCATCTGGCATGTATGTAGCAGCCCTGGCTCTTGGGAGACGTGACACTCCAGTAGTTGGGTGATTTGAATATACTGTGCTGTACTTGGGCGTGATGTGGCAGCACTGGTACTTGGCCTGGGCATTTGTTCCCGGGGCCTATCGCTGGTGGCAGCGCTGGTACTGGGCCTGGGAATTTGTTCTTGGGGCCTATTGCTGGTGGCAGCGCTGTTACTGGGCCTAGGAATATAATCCTGGTTGCTGGCGGCTGCCTGGTTTCCAGAGCGCTGTGCCCTTTTGAGAGGGACCCATTCTTCCTCCGAATCATTTGCCGAACCGCTGCTATCAATCGGTTCAAATGCTGAATGTGATTCAGAATCAGAATCGGCATTGGAATCTGATGAGAACTCCCCGCTGCTCTCATCAGTCATGGAGAGGATCTGGAACGCCTCCTCACTGGTATATACTTTTTTGGACATGACGCTGATTGCTGTGCAACGGGTGGCAGGTGACGGTCACTGATGGGCTGTGCGATGGTTGACACATGGGTGGCAGATGACGTTCACTGACATTCACAGATGGGCTGTGCGATAGGTGGCAGGTGATGTTCACTGATAGGTGATGACGGTGTGACTGATGACGGTCACTGACTGGTGACTGGCGATGGCCACTGATGGGTGACGGGTAAATGGCGATGGTCATTGATGGGTGATGGGTGACTGGCCATGGTCACTGATGGGTGCACCGCTGACGGTCACTGATGGCAGTCTCTGATGTGAGAGGTGTTTGTTGGGTGCTGATGGGTGACAGGTGCACTTTATGGGTGCTAATGGGTGACAGGTGCACTTTATGGGTGCTAATGGGTGACAGGTACACTTTATGGGTGCTGATGGCCACTGATGTGGTGACTGTTGGGTGACAGGTGCAATGGGGTGGGGGCGATGTGACAGGTTCAGGTGCTTGCTGCAGACACTACAGTACATAGATCTGTAACTCACTGCTCCTAGCTCTTCTCTCCTCACACTGGAAATGGTGTGTGAGGAAGGAAGAGCCGGTAACTGTTAGTTACCAGTCTGTGTCGCGATTGTGCGCCGTGTGAAAGGGGGAAGTACCATCTGTGATCGGCTGTGACTTGATGGCAGCCAATCAACAGCCCCTGTACTGTCGGTGACGAGCAGTGTCTCGGTGACATTCTGCCACCGACAGTACAGGGCTGCGCACACATGATCGCGTGCATGCCCTGTTTAAATGAGTGGACGTCATATGACGCCCGCCCAGAAAGAGAGCCACACCGCCCTGCCGTCATTTGACGGTGGGTGGGCAGCAAGCTGTAAAACTGCCAGGATAGTACAAATACACCTCAAATTACCGCTTTTTGGAAAGTAGAAAATCTGAGGTATTTAGTAAGGGTCATGGAATGTTTTTTGAAGTTGTAATTTTTGGTCAAATTGTTTTAGAAAATGAAGAAATTACATTAAATGTGTTTTTTTCATAATTTTTTTTTTCACACTGTCACCAGTGCAGTAAAGCATCATCATATAACTGGTGTGGCGGTGATCAGGGATACTGACTGGTGACAGCATGTTAACAATAAATATTTTTTTATTAATTTTTTTAACATCTTTGACAAAAAGAAGAAAGAAGAATTTTGGGAACATTTTTGACAAAAAGAAGAAAGAAGAATTTTGGGACTTTAAATGAGGTATAAGTGGCCGTTCAAGTCCCCTCCTCCATCCTGGTTCAATAATTGAAATTTTAAATAAAGTAGCAAGAGGCAGGACTTTAGGTGAGGCACAAGAAAGCAGATGTGTAAATGGAGTAAAAAACTGCTTTAATAGATTCAAATAATGATATATTTACATATTTAAAGTGGATGTAAACCCAATGTCATCCTTTCTAAACTACTGCCATAGGGGTTATCTATAAGGATATACATGCCTCCTGCATGTATCTTTACCTGTCAAATGTCTCCCCTCTGTCTGTTATGAGACCCGAAAAACTGCAGATTCTGTGGGTGGGTCTGTTGTCTGGAGCTCGGTGGGTGGAGTCATGATGTCAGTAGACTCCCCGCCCACCTCTACACTCCTCTAACACTGAACTTCTGCTGAACTTCTGCTATGATTTCTAACATCCAGTGAAAAGACAGGAAAGTAACCACATGACTTCAGCATGTGGAACAGCCAATCCTTGCAGAGCTGCTGAAAGGAGTGGGGGAGGGAATTAAAAAATACTGCCTGTGTCTTAGGCTAGTGCACGAGATATAAATCACCTGTCACTCACAGCAAGGGGAAGTATTTGACAAAGTTTTTCTCACTTTGTCAAGAATTATCTCACTGAACAATAAAAGAGGATTGCTCAGAGATGGATTAACTCTGTGTGGCAAGACTGGGCTCAAATGATAGGAAATCTTATACTCTACAGTATGATATCAAACAAACAAAAAAAATTTTTTGGGGGGTTTACATCCGCTTTAATGTTAATGCGTAATGCTATATATCAATATTTTATATTTTATAAGAACCTAATATTGCACAGTAGTATACATTCCAACAAGGAAATAACAATGTAGTCAAATACATGGAGAACTTAACGCATATATTACACACATAGTAGTTGATACCTATACAGATTAGTGATCCACCAAGATGTCACTTAATGGGGATAAAAATAAATGAAAATAGGTCTAGAAGGAACGTCCATACAAAGTTTATAAGTGTACACATATCGGTAGTTGTAAGCTCTATGCATTTCGGGACCTTATAGCCAGTGATCACCTATGAGTAGGGAAGACAATCATATTTTGAATAATCTAGGGGGATTAGGGAAACAAGTGGGCAAATGTAAAATATGCAAGACCCACACACATGTACATTTGACCCACAGAACTTACGTATACATCTGCGCAATAGTGGTGCAGCCATGAGAGTCACAGACCAGCCCAAGATGCCACGTCCGGGAGCTGAGGGGGCGCCCCAGGGCAACAACAACAGCCAGCACAAACAATGCTGGGAGTGGGTCAAAGTGTATGAAATAACACAGGTGTAGACAAAATAGGGTAGCCCCAATGGGGGGGCCTCTGTAAAAAATGTGAAGAGAGAAATATAAGTGATCTAAAGAATGTTGAATGTGGGGAAATGTTGAGCAGTGTGAAAAGGTATAGTACAAGTAGAAAAGGGGGGAAATGAAAAGGCAGGGAAAACAGACACAGGGGTGAAAGAATTGAAATGGACCGGAGCCGCAGGAATAACCTGCGCCTCCGGGGACTGCCTGAAGCTACAGGCTCTGAGGACCTGGAGGATACAGCGATCGCCATCTTCCACAGCATAGTGGACGTTGATTTACCAGACCGAGTGGTGATAGATAGGATCCATAGGGCACTGGGCCCTAAACCGACAGACCGCAGGATGTAATTTGCAGATTACACCACTATGTACAGAAAGAGCAAATCCTGCGCAAAGCCTGAGAAGCAGAGGATCCGGAGCTGGACGGCGCGACCATAAAGATACTTCCGGATCTCTCCCGTGCTACCCTCCAGAGGCAAGCTATACTGGAACATCTCCTGGATCTAGCTCGGCGAAGAGAAGCCACATACTGCTGGGGATATCCACTATCTGTCACGTTCCGGAAAGATCAAAGGTTCTTCACTCTGCGCAGACCAGAATCCCTGCCGGCCCTTTTCGCCTTCTTCGGAACGGATCCAATTGACATTCCTAATTGGCTATCCCTCCTTCCAAGAACACAGGGACACCCGAATCTGCCGGGACAGAGAAGTAGTTTGCCGCCCAGACACCGGAGGAACCGCCGCCGACCCAGAGCGCCATCTCGGGAAGACGCACGTGAGTCATGAGACACTTTCCTCCTGTGAATGCATAAACCCCATACTGAATACTGACTAAGTTGATGCCACTGACCCTGAATCTGGTCTGTTTGCATTATCACTCACTTGACACTACCTGCCCACCCTGATGCAAGGTTTTGCACCACCTGACATTCCCCGGGACAGGAGATTGTGCCACTTTCTACACCTACCGGCATGACTTCCATCCCCACCTTCGTAATTGCCCCCTACCTGATTTGTTCAACGTATTTGAAGCTCCTTCTTACAAAGTAAGATACAGGATTGATAGGGGGACATTGCACCCACATAGAACTACCTCGGCCTCAGGAGCTCTTTAAGGTGCACACTCCGTTCTATACATGTGCCTCTGCGATAGCTGTGCTGATATCTTACAGACACTGCTGAAACTATCCTGAGAACTTATATAAGGGGTCACAATACACAGGCATGAGGTGGATTAGGGAGACCTTCAACCACGGAAACTCAAAGGTATCCCCCCCGCCGGAGATCAACTGAAGTTATGTACTGCGGAGTCTCAACCCCCGCGGCTTTGTGAGTAGACGTGTCGTGACGTGACGTGTCGACTTCTGTTTGGTGGAGATCTGACACGACCATTCTGCAGACATAACAGTGCGGCTTCTGAATTGAGGGGCAAGGCATCTTCTGAATTTAAGGTGCACTGTTGTTTTATGTTATGTTATATAGAGTCATAGAGTTATTAATACTTTGATTTATAGCACAAAACCTGCTGTGGGGCTGGAAATGAGAGCTGTGTCAGATTTTTAGACATGGACCGGTACTACAGTAAAGCCACCTACTACATTGAATGAATATCTGACTAGCCGAAATACAACGAATAGATGGAGAAGTGGGGATCTGTGACTGGGGCCCTGGTGAACGGCGCTAGCAGTCACAGATCTATACAAGTTATGTTTTGTTGTTCCGTTCTTTTGTTTATAAGGAATTAAAATTTATTCTTACATTTCCAAGATATGTTGGGGCGGGGGAGATGGCGGGAGGCTCACCTCTTGAGCCTTGTCCTACTCCTCTCCCAAATAGGTTAGCATATCCTCCTGGGAGGCGCTATATCGCTTTCCGGGTGCCAAATGCAGAGAACACATTGTAAAACAAAAAATAAAAAATAAAAAGAGATCGAGAAAGGCAAGACGCTAGGCCTTGTCTTCACCTCGTATTTCTTTATTAACTATTTTTCTCTCCTTTCCATCTTTACTCACTTTTTCCCTCTCTATTACTTCCCTCCCTTCCCTACCTTTGGACCTTAACTTACCACCACCCCCCCTCCCCCCACCACATCATGGCGTTAAACAAAATTAAAGTGATGTCTCTTAAGGCAAAGGGGCTTAATACACCAAAGAAGAGACGCATACTACTAGATGACCTGAAACGGTCTCACACAGACATTGCCTTTATCCAAGAAACACATTTTAAAGATAACAAACTGCCGTATTTACGAAACAAACTTTACCCGTTGACATACCATTCCACAAACCCGACTGCTAAGTCCAAAGGGGTCTCCATTTTGATATCCAGTAAAATTGGCAATGTCAGAGTTCTATGATAGACCCAACAGGAAGATACGTTTTCCTTAAAGGCCTAATAGGTACTGTACAGGTAACGTTAGCAGCGATATATGCCCCTAATGAACAACAAGCCACATTTCTGCATGATACTATGGAGAAACTCCAAAACTTTAGGGAAGGACAGGTGATCCTTGGTGGGGACTTCAACACCCCATTACTCCCATCTGTAGATACCTCGACGGGTAAATCATCGAGCCCACCAAATCAACTCAAATGAATAGCTAAAACGCTACACAAAACACAACTGATCAATATCTGGCGCCTACAGCACTCGGGAGAGCGCGACTATACATTTTATTCACATATACACTACATCAGGTATATACTAGAATAGATTACTTTTTGATTCCCCACACTCAACTACACGCCGTAGAACAGACCTCTATAGGAAATAGGACGTGGTCAGACCACGCACCCATATTCCTGACTTACAATTTGTCTGATATCTCTTCTCCCAGACACTGTTTCTGGCGTCTTAATGAAAGCCTCTTGCAAAATCCAGAGGTGCTGACAGACGTGACCAGAGCGCTGAAACTATATTTTCAGGAAAATTACCAACCAGATTGTGACCCGGGGATCCTGTGGGAAGCCCACAAAGCAGTTATCAGAGGAATCCTCATCAAACATGGTGCCCATATTAAACGGGAACAAAATAAACAGCTCTCCCAACTCTTACAGGAACTAGCTGCCTCTGAGGCCAGACACAAACATGCCCCCACACAGTCCTCAGAGACTGACCTGACGACCCTTAGGAAACAGATCACTGACCTTCTCCACTATAGAGCTAAGGCAGCCCTACAGTTTTGTCGCAAAATGACGTATGAGTCAGGGGACAAATGTGGGAAACTTTTAGCAAGAATGGTTAGGGATCACAAACTATCTACATATATCCCACATATCATCACGACAGGAGGCAGAAAGGCAGTTTTGCCCGCACAAATCACTCAAGAGTTCAAAAATTTCTACTCCAGCCTATACAATTTACCACAAGTGGTTTCTCCCCCATCAGATATAGAAGATTATATCACGTCCTCCCAAATGCCATCCCTCCCCCAAGAAATCAGAATAGAATTAGACTCCCCCATAACTTTGCTAGTACTCCAAAAAGCCATCGGGACGATGAAGCCAGGTAAAGCCCTGGGTCCCAATGGCTATACCTTACAATATTATAAAACCCTCCTCCCGATACTAGGACCTCATATGGTCACACTGTTTAATGTGATAGGAACCGGTGGAGCGTTTGCCAGAGATACCCTGGGTGCCCATATCTCAGTGATCTACAAAGAAGGGAAGGACCCGGCAGCATGTGGTAGCTACAGGCCCATATCGTTACTAAATATTGATCTCAAGTTATTCACTAAAATCCTGGCTGCCCGGCTGGCACAGCACCTCCAGCAACTTATACATTTAGACCAAGTTGGCTTCATCCCTTCTAGGGAAGCCAGGGATAGTACTACCAAGGTGTTGAATCTGTTACACGGTCCAAGAAAACCCCATGTGTTTTTCTAAATACTGATGCCGAAAAGGCGTTCGACCGGGTAAACTGGTCATTTATGTTTGTGGTACTCAGACATATCGGTCTGGGGGAGGTGATGCTCAGCCGAATAGCTGGAATATATTCTAACCCAACGGCTCAAGTAAAGGCAAATGGAGTCCTGTTGGACCCCTTCCCAATAACAAATGGGACGAGGCAAGGATGCCCTTTATCCCCTCTCCTATTTGCTCTCTCCTTAGAACCCTTCCTATCCAAAATCAGATTAAATCCCGACATACAAGGAATATCAGTTGGTCCTTTGCAACACAAGATATCGGCCTATGCATACGATTTGCTTTTTTCGCTGACCAACCCAGGAGTGTCCTTGCCAAACCTTCTTAAATAATTTGAGACATATGGTAAATTATCAAACCTAAAGATAAATTTCACCAAATCTGAAGCAATGGGGATATCAATGCCAGCGTATATTCTTCCCACTTTACAATCAAATTTCCGATTTAGATGGACATCCTCCACCTTAAATTATTTAGGTACGAATATCCCATCGGATCTGTCCCACATATATGAGAGTAATTTTCCCCCTCTACTAGCAAAGACCAGGGTACTACTAGACAATTGGCACAAAGGTATACACTCATGGTTTGGAAGGTGCAACTTACTCAAAATGAGTGTACTTCCAAAATTTCTATACCTCTTCCAGGCCCTGCCGATTAAGATACCCCCTATATACTTCAAACAAGTACAAACTCTCTTCACTCACTTTGTTTGGGCACATAAAAAACCACGCATCCCAAGAACCCAACTTTCCATACCAAAACATTGTGGAGGACTAGCATTACCAGACATCAGGAAATATTATCAAGCAGTCCACTTGGGTAGAGTTATAGATTGGCGACGTCATTAGAACTCTAAGCTATGGGCACAAATAGAACAACACCAGACCACCATACCTCTGCAGACTGCACTATGGTGCAGTGACTCCCTTCCCTTAGAGTTGAAATCACATCCTCTTATAGGGAACACTATAAGGCAATGTTTTCAGGCTACATTACAAAATTCCCTAACAACCAAAACGTCACCCTTAACCCCAATTCTGGGTAACCCCAAGTTCCCTTCTGGGATCTCATCTACACAATTTCAGACATTAAGGAACTCCAATTATGTAACAGCATCACAATTTGTGAAACATGATAAATGGCCCTCCATATCAGAATTAATGGACCCTATAGGCCCGTTCAAACTTTTATTTTGGAACGCAGCACAAGTTCACCACTTTCTCCAGACTATCCCAAACCCTCAAAGCTACGCTAGATCTCTGACCACGTTTGAAGAAATCTGTATGGAAACAAAACCACTACCACAGGTTCTATCCAAGATGTATGCTCTACTAAATACAACCCCTCAGCCACCATGTTTGCCATGCATTGCAAAATGGGAAACAGACCTCCAACGCACCTTTACTGCAGTCCAAAAGCAAAACATGATTAGTCTCTTCCTTAAGTCCTCATTATGCACTAAAATACAGGAGACAAATTATAAGATCCTGAGGAAGTGGTATTTAACACCCAGTCGTTTACATGCCATTTTTCCTGACACATCAGAATACTGCTGGCGTTGCCATGAGGAGAGGGGAACGATGCTGCACATGTTTTGGTCATGTCCTCAGTTAACAACCTTCTGGACTGCGGTTCGTACCATTTCCCAAAAATTCACTGATTTCCAGATCCCGAATGACCCGGCATTTTTTCTATTTCACATATCTACTCTATCCTCCAGAACTTATAAAAAGTCTTTACTGCGTCACTTGACAAATGCGGTCAAATCTTGTATTCCCCTACTATGGAAGCAACAATCTCCACCGACTACATCGATGTGCTTGCGGAAAGTAGAAGATATAAATAAAATGGAGGATCTGATAATGACAGCCCAAGATAGACACGAAACCTACAAGAAAAGATGGACCCTTTGGAACATATTTATACACTCAGAAGAGGGTAAATCCCTCCTTGGGACCTGAACTCCTACAACTCTCTATTGATCAGAAATTCATAGCCACTCTGAAACACGGAGACTAATATAACCGAACGCCACCCCCCCTTCCCTTCCCCAACCCCCCCACTCCTCTTTTTTCTCCCCCCTTATCTGATACTTGTTTTTCTTTCCCTCTCTTTCTCTCTATGGTAGCTACCTCCTGACTTACTTATCTACATTTTTTCATGAAAAGAATTGATAGACATCTGAAGACATAGGCCGCCTGGTTTTCTTTACCATTTCTATGTACTTTGGGACTCTGGTACCGTGTAGCCAAGAGATAAATGTACATATTAATTATGATATTGACGGGATTTGTTCTGAATGCTTCCATGTACAACATTACCTACTGTGATATACTGTCGGGAGGCTGCGACCCCCACTGTTAAATGCTATTGCTGTATCCTTGTGGGCTTTGCCCTTTCTTTGAAAACTAATAAAATTTATATTTGGAAAGAACTAAAATGAAAAAGGGGAAACAGAAAATGGTGATTAACAGGTAGGGTAAGTGAATGGTGAAAAGGAGTAGATACCTGGTGCAAAACGGATGGGCGCAAAAAAGACCAAGGAGCATGTAGTTCCATGAGGGAGAATGATGTGAGAAGATCTAAGTGTGGGACCCAACAAAGGGAGAGGCTCATATAGGGAGCGCCGCCACAGACCAGCCATCAACGTCACGCAGCGGCAGCCCATAGGGGACGAGGGAGACGCCACAAGCCTCATTCCCGACCTGCCACATGGAAACCCAGACTGACTCCCCTCCTGACAGGGCTATCCAGGCTGGCTCTCCTGCCTTTGATGCTGGCAATCACCACCTGCCAGTCCACCCTGAGGGCCGAGATCAAGCATGTCCAGACTGAGACAGCCCTCATCCTCAGGGACATTGATAGATTTCGAGACCGGGTGGCTGAAGTAAAGAGACAAGTCTCTGGAACAGAGGATGTGCAGAGAAATCACCATGAAGACCTACAGACCCTGAAACTTAAGGTCAAAAACCTAGAGGCCAGGGAGGAGGACGTTGAAAACCGGGACCACCGTAATAGTTTGCAGGTTCTGGGTCTCCCTGAGGGCGCCGACGGATCGGATCCTGTGGCTTTCATGGAGCATTTACTCCCTTCCCTACTTCTGCGGGCGAAAGTCTTCCCACACTTCTCCATTGAAACCATATGCCAGCCACGAGAGGCCCCCAGGGGGCCTGCCATGCACCTTCATATTTAAGCTCCTACACTACAGGGACAGAGATACGGTGCTGTGAGCAGTCCGGGGGTAGGGTGATCTGATGGTGAGCTGAAATTTTACAGTACGAAATTGCTTATCATGACTATTCTGTTAAGACACAGAGAATGCGCAAATCCTTTGATCAGGAGGTAAAATATAGCATGCTTTTCCCCGCCAAAGCTGCGAGTGCAAGATGGTGAACGGGTGCACTTCTTCACCTCACCCAGGCATGCAGCAGCATGGGCTGACACAATCCAACGTTAATTGCCTGAAAGTGCTTTCCTTGCAGTCTCTGGCTATGTGTTACAGGAATATGTACTTAATGCCCCTGTACTGAAGGGTCCAGCTGCCTACCCATCACATTACTTTTGCTGTTCAGGAGAGCAGAGAACTTTACAGTGCTCTATGTTGGCGGCAGGTCCTCCCCTGCACTGTGTGCATAATCTGGGTCTCTGCTGCTAACCCAACATGGATGCTATCAAGTGGAAACTCTCCTTCTTTGCACGGTGACTGAGTAAATGCATGGCTTGTGGGCTGATCATCTATCCCGAATCTCTGAATGACTGGCTGCACTTGTTGATTCCTGCTGGGACATGCCTTGGTGGTCTACCCGCGTCCCCCCCCCTGGAGACCTGGGGGAGGGATAGCTTTATTGAATGAGCGCAAGAGCATTGTATATGTTTAAATCTATGGACATGCTGTAGACTGCCTATCCCCTCACTCATCTTGTGCCTTGTTAAAGTTGTTCTGTCTGTTTAAGCTTTGTGCCCCAAGGGCTCCAGGTGATCTACAGCGTTTACCATTGCCAGAATATCTCATATGCTTCTGATTGTTTCTATCGAGAGTGGCCAGGCGCCTCTTGCACAATTGCCTCCATGATCGGCTGCCGAGCCGGTATTGTTTTGGGGATGCAAACCCTCCTCCGTTGTTGGGGGGTTGGTTCAGTTGGGCTATTCTGCTGGCCCTAAGTTATGTGTTTTTGTGTTGTGTGATGGTTAATTTTCTTCAAATAGTTCCAAGTTACGTGTTTTTATGTTGCATGACAGTAAACTTCTATGCTATGATGCCTGTACTGCTATGGTTATTTGGGTCTTTCTTCTGCCCCCCCCGGATTCAAGGGTATGGTCAATCAAACATTACATTTATTCATCCTCATGTTAAAATGCTAGTGGTAGTCTATGTCTTCCCTCAATCAAGAGATCCCTGGTATTTCAATTTATCAAAACATACACAATGAGTGATGTGGTGATAGTGATCATCCCCAAACCTCGTATCGCCATATTCTCAACGTGGACACTAAAATATTCTCCAAATTCTCCAAAAAATTCTTTATCTCCCATTGTCAGGTGGCAGGTTGGCACTTCCCAATTTTTTACTCTATTACTGGGCGGCAGTTTTTTTGGTCCCAACCTAGGCAAAACCCTGCAGTGACTCTGGAAGCAGCTCTCCTAGGCCCCTACGTGGCACTCTCTAACTTGGCATTTAGGGGGTGCAAGGCACACCCCTCTGTAACAGGCCCTATGAAGACTACGATCCGGGTGTGGCAGTGTTCTAGAGTAGCGGGCCTGAAACCATCTTCTGTCTCTCCCCACACACCACTTTGGAGGAGCCCCTTGCTTCCTCACCTATACAAACTTCCCGATCCTGCGGTGTGGGCCAAGCAGGGGATCCTCACACTGAAACATGTAATTGTGGGCGGTAGAGTTATGTCATTTCAGGAGATGCGACAAACATATCATCTTCCTGGGTAATTTCAGTTCCAGTACTGGCAGTTGAGGCATGCCCTTAATGCTCAGTTCCCAAGCCCGGTAACTCTCGAGTCGGACTCCATAGAATGGTTACTTACCTCTGGGGGGGTGGGGAAAGCCCTCTCCTCCCTGTATCTATATTTGACGGTAGCCCACGACATTAAGACAACTAATTCTCTGAATAGATGGAGAGTGGACGTTCCCTCCTTGGGGGAGGAGGAATGGGAAGACTGCGTCTCAACATTTATGTCAGGGCTGGGCTCAGCCCTCCTTCTCTGAGCTGGCCACTCAGCTGTCGGCTGATTGCCAGCTCCCATTTCTCTCCAAAGTTACTCAGCTGTTGTTCATGCTCGTCAGTCCTGCCTACTTAAGCCGTCCAGTCCAGAGGGTCTCTGCCTTCGCCTTGGTCAACATCACAAGAAACATCTCCTGCATTCCTGTTTAAAGACTGGCTTTGCTGACATCCCTTCTGGCTCCAGATCCTGCTTACTGTTCCACTACTTTGATCCCTGATTTCTGGCTTGGCTGATTATCCGTTCCGGTTACTGAACTTTGGCTACGTTTTGAATATGTTTGTTCTTTTTACTTTCATTATTAAACAAGTGTGATTTAACTGTACTTCTGTCTCGGTCTGATTCACCTGGAATCTCCCACTGTGGCCACCCCGGTACAACCTATGTTGCAGGCCGACCTTGCTGCTGCGCCAGTCTCTGTGCAGGCACCTGCGTCGAGTGTTACCTCTATTAGAGATATGTCTGGTTCTGCCCTGTGACGTGTAGTATTGAGGCCCAAGCGGCTGATTGTTGTTTCTTCGGAGGGGTCAGTGACGCGTAGTAGTAAGGCCGGTCAGCAGCTTGGTACGAGTGGTCTGAAAGACTCACCGCGCCCCAAGTGGCTGATTGGTTTTCTCTTCATCCAGGCTTTTATTATCCAGGCTCATGTGAGTGTATCGAGTGAAGTGTTACTATTTTAAAGTAATTATTTACTGCACAATGATGTCCTTTCTGTTTATTTCATATGTTTGCATCACCTGAGAACATTCATCTGGAAATCCTCAGAATACAGAGAAAAATCTGGGTGATCTTTGTGAATAGATCTATCTCCTGCCCTATTATAAGGCATACTACAGATAATTAAGAACGGCTATCAACAGACATTTTTTTATATATAATTTTTATTGATACTATATTTAATTTCTTTATATATAATTGAGAACGGCTTTCAACAGACATTATTCTTACACTATATGATATTTATTTATTTATACGTATACATATCCGATATCCCAGGCGGCTGCTTGCGACTTACCTTGTGAAGTATAAGATCATTGCTTTCAGGTTGATTATTTCTGACCTGACCAGACCCGTATATATTTTTATTTATCATTATATAATTTATTTTTAATGTGGAGGGATTATTATTAATTGTGCACAGATTGACTGGGGTAATATCAGTGCAACTATTATTTTAATTAATTACTTAATATAGGTGTCTGAGCACTTTTTTATAGTTTGCAGCTTTTTTACATACAAATTTTCAGTCACATTTTAGATATACATTTCACAGGATTTAGTCTCACTACATCCATTTCAGCGCTTTAGTAATTTTTTGCAGAGTACGAGAACTGTTGCCGACTACGCCATTGAATTCCGTACTCTGGCAGCAGAGGTTGCGTGGAGCAATGAGGCCCTCGTGGCTGCCTTTTCTAATGGTCTCTTGGGTACCATCAAGGATGAGATAGCAGCCCGAGATATACCCACTGAGCTGAAGAAGTTGATCACGTTTGCCATCCTCCTGTACGTTTGTCTCCAAAATTTGCAGTCCCGCCCGTGCCTCCCTCACCTCCCATGCCTCCTGGTACCAAGTTGCTCAGTAAAGGTGATCCCATACACTTGGGTTCACACGTCTCTCTGCGGATGAGAGAACCTTTAGGAGGAGGGAGAGATTGTGCCTTTATTGTGGCCAGGCAGATCACTTTTTGAAGTCTTGTCCTACCCGTCCAGTGAACGCCTGAACCTTAAGGTCCTGTCACGGACAGACCTTAGGTGGCGTTGTTTCATCCCCAGTTATCCAGAAGGATAAGCCCCTGGTTTTGATTACCCTTTCTTGAGCTGAGTCGTCCATCGAGATACAGGCTCTAAATGACTCTGGGGCTGCAGGCCTGTTCATTGATGCTGCCTTTGTATCGAAGCACTCAAATTCCGCTGCAGCTGCATGACACTCCACTTGCCATTGAGGCTCTTGATGGGAGACCTCTACAGCCTGCCCATGTGACTCATGAGACGGTTCCCTTGTCCATGGCTGTAGGGGCTCTTCACCATGAAATAATCCAAATTATTTCCTCACCCAAGTTTCCGCTGGTAATTGGTTATCCTTGGTTACAGAGGGACAACCCCTCTTTTGGAAAAAATTGGAATCGCGCTGAAAACTGACATGCATGTAAATGATCACCAAACAGCAATAAATCCCTGAATGCATATCATACAAAATGTATAAAGTGAATACAAAAATGTGAACATATCAAAGTGACATAACACCAAAATTAAATGATATAATGAATTGTGAAATAAGTTAAAAATAAATTAATAAATAATATAAATAAGTAAAGGCACATGAGTCCATACACATATATGACTAAATCACCAATGTGATAAGTAAGTAAAGAGTCCATAAAAGGCTGTATGATCTCTGCTGTATGTAGAGATAGTGCTCGTTCCACCACCACAAGTAAACAATGTCCGCTTACCAGAGACTCATGATCCCCCACTACAGAGGATCAGAGAAAGCTTGAAAGGGATAATTCCTCTGGACCACAGCTGATGAGACGAAAGTCTTGAGATAATGGCACAACCAGGGCGTAGCTACCGTGGCATAGATACTCAAACTGGCACGTTTTAGACACCAACCCGCAATAGGATGGATGCACCATGAAAAATAAAAGGCTCCAATAGTGTAAAACCATTTACCTTTATTAAAAATAAGTAACAGTAATTGCACTCACATGATGGTAGTAAAGTAAGTGCCTGAAATGTCTGGAGCACCGGCCGGTAAGCTGACAGACCAACCCATCCTGCTGGTAACCGCAACAGCGATGAGAGGTGATGTAAGCGCGTCGCTCTGCCCTACGCGTTTCGTAATACAGTTACATCGACCTTGGGCATGGACGATGTAACTGCGCTCACCAGAGCGCAGTTTATTTCCCCCCTTTTTTTCTGTTCAACCCCTCTTTTGACTGGCTCCGTGCTGAGGTTCTCTCCTGATCACTACAATGCAGTGAGACATGCTTCCAGAAGGTAGCCAAGGTTCTGTGCACCTCTTCACTCTCCTCCCTGCAAGGGGAGTACCGTGATTTTAGCGATGTCTTTGACAAAGTTCAAGCCGGTAGTTTGCCTCCACACCGGCCATATGATTGCGCAATTGACCTACAACCTGGGGTCATACCCCCTCATGGCAGGGTTTACCTTTTGTTGGTCTTGGAGGATAAGGCCATGGAGGAGTAGGTTTCATCCGCAAATCCTCATCTCCTGCTTGTGCTGGTTTCTTCTTTGTGAAGAAGAAGATTGGTGAACTGAGACCTTGTATTGATTATAGGGTCTCAGTCGTTGCACGATTAAGAATGCCTATCCGATTCCATTGATTACAGAGATATTTGACCGCCTCAAGGGAGCAACGGTTTTCTCAAAGCTTGATTTGAGAGGGGCATACAATCTTGTGAGAATTAAGAAGGGGCGACAAGTGGAAAACTGCATTTAATACCAAAACAGGCCATTATGAGTACCTCGTAATGCCTTTTGGCCGCTGTAACGCCCTGGTAGTTTTCCAGGAATTTATTAACAATGTCCTGTGAGATTTGTTGCAGTTATGTGTGATGGTTTATCTGGATGATATCCTCATATTTTCCAAGTCCCTTGAGAGCCACCACACAGATGTCTGTCGTGTGCTTCAGAAAGTAAGAGAGCACAATCTCTATTGTAAACTGGAGAAGCGCGAGTTCCATCATGAACAGGTTAAATTCTTGGGCTATATCATTTCCACTGCTGGTTTTTCGATGGACCCAGAGAAACTTTCGGCAGTCCTACAGTGGCCCTGACCCGTGGGGTTTACGTTCTCTGCAGCTTTTCTTGGGCTTTGCCAACTATTATCGGAAGTTTATTCATTTATTCTCGTCTCTGGTCAAGCCCCTGACTGATATGAACAGAAAGGATGGTAACCCATGGAGTTGGTCTCCGGAGTCCATTAAGACCTTTGAGAGTCCTCAAGGCTGCCTTTGTTTCTGCTCCTGTGTTGGCACATCCTGATCCTATGTTACCTTTTATCCTTGAGGTTGATGCTTCTGAGACTGGTGTTGGCGCCCTTCTGTCTCAACGTCCTAACTCTGAGAGCGCTATGCATCCTTGTGGCTACATTTCCAAGAAATCCTCACCTGCGGAGTGCAATTATGAGATTGGTGACAGAGAGCTGTTGGCGATCATTTTAGCCCTGAAAGAATGGAGACATCTCCTCGAAGGTACCACTGTACCGGTTCTCATTCTTACTGACCATAAGAATCTCACATTCTTGTCTAAGGCTAAACGCCTCTCTCCCAGAAGGGCACGATGGGCTCTTTTCTTGTCAAGTTTCAATTACATTGTCAAATTCTTACCTGGTACTAAGAATGTAAAGGCTGACGCCTTGTCACGACAATTTTCCTCCACTTCCAACTTGGAGTTGGTTCCGATGATTCCTCCTGATCGTATTCTGGCTACGGTTCGCACCAGTCTCACTTCTCCTTTGGGTGACAAAATTCTTGCTGCTCAGGTTCATGCTCCACCTGAGAAACCTTGTTACAGCTGCTTTGTCCCAGAGAGTCTCCGTACTGCCGTGCTCCAGACTTACCATTCTCCCAAGGCTGCTGGCCACCCTGGGAGAAATCAACACGTTTGGGCCCTTTCCCAACAATTCTGGTGGCCTAGTCTACGTGCTGAGGGCACCCGTGCCCCAGACGACGTCAGAGTGTGACGAAATGTACGTCGGGCGTGCTGACGTGCTGACGTGCCGTATTTACCGTCTGCAGGACGGGTGTTCGTCTTTAGCCGGCCGGCTCTATATGCGTTTGTGCATTCAACACATTGTAAGTGTATTTTTAAATTCCTTTAATAAAAATCCAACCAGGATTACGCTATGTTGCTCTTCCTTTTCTTTTGGGGCATTGTCTGTGAGAACAACTCCTGGTTAGGAGTATAGTATCCCTAACATCCAGGCTCTGTCTATGCGTGGAGGATAGTGGGCTACTTACGGTCTAAGGAGCGACTTAGTGGTGTCTCCATCCCAAGAAAGGCCCCGACCGGGTTAAGGTCGCAAGCTTCCCTAAGCTTGCCGGTTGGTAAGCGCGCATTTTATTCTTATCACAGTGGTGCGGTGAAGGATTTACCCAGTCTTACTTCCAATCCTGCCTCAGACGGGGACCCCTGCCTTTGGTTCCTTATCTACCTCACCTCTTGGATGGTTGATCATGGATTAGAACTGTTATTGATTTATATGATTTGACCATGAACTTTATTATTTATTACCTAATTTAATTATTTACTTAATTTTTTAATCACTCGTATTTATATTCACCTAATTCACAGCACTGCTTCCTTTGTTTATTGATTGTCTTTAGTGTGTGTATCTCACCTTTTAGCGGCTGCTTTTGCTTTTCATTCAATTGTTTGTCACTTTATTACCTGATTGTGTTAATTTTTTGCATTTATACAGCGCGGTGGTCTTTTCCCCTTTTACTTGTTGCATTTGATACTTTACACCGCTGCTTTATCTTGATCACGGTTTATTACTAAATAGAATGGATATTTTTGACTACAGGGTCTCCAAGAAGGTCAACACCAGCGGGGTTTTTGAACCCTATAAAAATGAAGAAGGGGACCTGAGTGGCCTCTTCACTAGATTAAAAAATCTTACTATTTCAGAAATTCATACCAAATGGGATGTTGCCTACCTGGAGACCTATGTCAAATCCAATATGGTACCTCGGAGCCTTAGGTGGGAGGTTAGTCCCTAGAAAGGTGATATTCAATTAGAAGAATGGTATAAATATTTCAATGAGGCTGGGGTTGGGCTCCTCAGATTCCTTATTGATAGAAAGTTACACAAATTATCTAGGCTGGACGAAGAGATAAAAACTCTTCGGGAAAAATTTATTCCCCTTCAGGATACTACTGAATATAAAGATAAATCACAAACATTGATGAATCTATTAGAAAAGGAAGATAGGGAACAAACCTACAAGAAAAAGAAAAAATACAACAGAGATTTGGCAGACTACCAGGGTGGGGTTGTGTTCGAGTGGCAAAAGAAATTACTGACAGCTAATGCTGACAATGCCACCTCAGACAACACTGCCATGGAAGTTTCAACTTCTGCCAACTCTAATGTGGATAGAATACCTGTCCCTAATATTGTGCAGAGGACTAAGGACACCAGTTCACATGGTTTTCGCCAATCCCCCTAGAGACAATACAATTCAAATAGGGGGGGACCACCACCACCCCCTTATTACCAGTCAGGACCTCCTAAGCGTTTTTCCAAACCTAACACAAGTAAGAGAGGTGGTCGGAATCACAATGCCCCTCAACACAATTCTAATTTCTATTGGAATCCGTCCAATACACAGTGGGGGCCAAACTCCAATCAAGGATGGGGTCCCTACCCTTCGGATACCCCACAACAAGGTGTAGGATACAACTCCAGACGGGGTCCTCCACCTCGTATGGGGAATTACCCCGTTGGGAGATCTACAGGGGGTCCTCCTCCTCACAATAATATGATGTATCCTACTTATCATGGTGACAGATATTCCCATGTGATAGGAGTTCCAAATAATAATTCATTGGATGGTTCCACTACTGATGAATATTTTGGGTATGGGGGTATTACCCAGAATCGGTTCTTCCCTTTACGTGATCTTGCAGGTCCACCAGAGGGAGATGTGGACCCTGTTGGCTCCCCTTATCCCGCTGATGGAGGAACCCCTGGTCCACCGTCAGCATATGGGAATGACAGGATGGGATCGTCCTACTACCCAGGCCCTCTGGGCCCTAATCCCCAGGGTTTTCACAGGCCAGGCCAAGGTACCAAATGACTGGCCGAGCAGGGAGAGGTACCCGAGGAGGCAAACGCATTCGAGCAAAAAAGAAAAAAGCTCTAGCTGGAACAGGGATTTTTAATCTAAGTACCGTGGTTCTTAGTCAAGAAGAAAAACTGGTACTAGATAAAGGCCTAAAGTTCGCACCACCTAGGAAACTAAACAAGTTTGAAACCTATATGGATATCCATAAATTCATTCGCAAAATCAATATTAAGAGATATATGCTGTCTAACCCTGTTCAAGAGAGGAATGTGTTTTCCAATGATTACCAGCATTCGGGATTGGCAAATGCCTCCCTATTCAATCCCCCAGGGGCCTTGGCACCCTCTATCAAAGTTTTCAAGGAAGTGGTGTTAAGGGATCTTGATAAGATGCCCATCAAAAGGGCAAAACTTGATCGTGAACTCCATACTGGCCTTGATTCCCTTTGTAACAATAAGAAGCTAGTTATTAGACCCGCGGACAAAGGGGGAGGCATTGTGGTTCTCAATAGAGAAGATTACTTCAAGGAGATGTATAGGATTCTCGGGGATAGAGAGACCTATACTCCCCTTGAATCAGATCCTAAAATTCCCTATCTTAGGGAACTCAAAAAGTTGGTTGAATGTGGGCACGGTCAAGGAATTCTCAATAAAAAGGAAAAGGCTTATCTAATACCTAAAGCCCCCCGCACTCCCGTTATATACTATCTGCCGAAAGTACATAAACATCCCACCTGCCCCCCGGGGCGTCCCATTGTGAGTGGGATTGATTCCCTTACGTCCCGGGTGGGCAGGTATATCGATTTTTTTCTACAACCCCTGGTGGGGAAAATGCCTTCCCTTATTAGGGATTCTAAACATACTATTAATATATTAACCAACTTTACCCCTACCCCCACCATGTGGATGGTTACGGCGGACGTAACGTCCTTATATACGATCATTCCCCATGAGTTGGGCTTTTATGCGGTTGAATATTACCTAAGAAGGGACTCAGATTTATATGATGAACAAATCAACTTCATCATGGCACTCTTAAGATATGCCGCGTCCCACAATTACTTTTGGTTTGACCAACGCTTCTACCGACAGGACCGTGGAGTCGCGAAGTATGCCCCCAGTCTTGCGAGCCTGTTTATGGCCCTGTGGGAGGAGGATGTCGTCCATGTTTGCCAGAGGCCCCAGCTCAAGCTGTGGGCTAGGTACATCGACGACATCCTCCTCCTTTGGGATGGGAACCACAGTGATCTTGACCTTTTTATGGAAGAACTTAATCAAAATAATAGGGGCATTGTGCTCAATTTTGAGGCCAGCCAGTCCAATGTTCAATTTCTGGACCTTAATATTGCCATACAAGGTGACCGGTTCATGACCTCTACGTTTTTTAAGAAAACGGATCGTAACTCCTATATTCCTCTGAGTAGCTGCCATCATAGGTCATGGCTCCGGTCTGTACCTAAGAGTCAATTTATGCGACTCAAACGCAATTGTTCTGATGACTCTCAGTTTCTTCAACAGGCCGGAATCTTGATAAATCATTTTGTGGAAAAAGGGTATACTAGGGAATCTCTAATCCAAACCTTGGATGGTGTAAAGGATATTGATAGGAAACAACTATTAAGTGAGAGGGTGCTTCCCAGAGAGAATTCTGTTACTCTTCCTTTTATCACAACCTATTCTATACAACACGGCACTATTAAAAGCCTACTTAAAAAACATTGGCATTTATTGGGCAATGATCCTGTTTTGAGAGGGGTTATCCCAGATAAGCCACAAGTGATCTTTAAGGGAGCATCGTCCCTTAGGAACAGATTGGCCCCAAATGTTCTTGATCCCCCTGTTAGGGGTATCCAAGGTCTCTTTGATAATCTGAAGGGTTACTATAAATGTGGTAGATGTCGGGTATGTAGGTTGAATTCTGCGCCATTTAGACAAACCCTTAAATTTACCTCCTTTAGCACCCATGAGGAGCATGACATAAAACCTTTTATCACTTGTGCAACGGAGGGGGTCGTCTACCTGCTACAGTGCCCTTGTGGGTTACAGTATGTGGGCAGGACTAGACGACCCCTTTCCGTTCGCTTGAATGAACATATTACTAACATCCTAAATGGTTTTCCTAAACACTCTGTTTCAAAACATTATCTGACCTCTCACAACAAGGATCCCTCTAAAACCCTCTTTCTGGGGATCGATAGGTATCGGCCCCACTGGAGGGGGAGCTCTCTGATTAGGAGCATCTCAAAACTTGAGATGCTCTGGATACATAAAATTAAATGTTATGTTCCACATGGGCTCAACGTGGATACCGACACCAATGCCTTTATTGACAACTCATAATAAATTCCTCCATTTCCAGTCTACTGAATTTATTAATTGATTATTTATCTAGAGTCCCGTGACATCTGAAAGAACCAATGGTTATTCATTTAACTATTGGCTTATATTATCTATTTATGATTTATCGGTTGGCTATATACCCCAATAGTGTTAATTTGGGTTTCCATTGATGGGGTATGTGCCCCATCATTATGCCTTAGATCATAATTCCATGCTCCCCTTTATGGAAATTGAAAGTTTTTTGGGATCAACCTTACCATATTAGCTCACTTTATATGTGTTTATTTAATATTTTACGTTTTACTGTTTATGATATGACCTATGTTGTAATATGAATTGGTACAGTTACATATGGTGGATGAAATCACCTTCCTCTCCCCTAGCAATATCACCTAGGATATTATCCCTTGGGGCATGCTTCTAGTTTGTCAAAAAGAATTTTAATTATTTTTATTATTTTTATGTGATCCTATTGGTCAATTTGTATTCAAAGGGGTGCCCCCTATTATTGTTTAGTCGGGCCCCTTTAAATGGCCAGTTAATTTTACTCTGGTCCATTTTACAATCAACCATTTTTAAACCTGGTATTTCTTTTCTCACACTTCAATATGTGTGAGATTACTGTTTTTCCTGTGTTTCCTCCCCTTTTTTTTCCTTTTGTATTGGGATTTACAACGTCTGCTGAAATGGTATACGAACTAACACAGTATCCCTCAGTTAAGATGGCGCTTTCATACCATCCGCCCTTGCTCAGTGGAGCGCAAGGTGATTTCCGGCTTCGTTCTCATTACGAGGTCTGGTTACGTTAGTTTGTTATATAAGTGCGACACGTCAGTGTGTCGCCCGTGCCCCAGACGACGTCAGAGTGTGACGAAACATACGTCGGGCGTGCTGACGTGCTGACGTGCCGTATTTACCGTCTGCAGGACAGGTGTTCGTGTTTAGCCGGCCGGCTCTATATGCGTTTGTGCATTCAACACATTGTAAGTGTATTTTTAAATTCCTTTAATAAAAATCCAACCAGGATTAAAAAAAAAAAAAAAAAAAGCCCGTGCCCCAGACGACGTCAGAGTGTGACAAAACGTACGTTGGGCGTGCTGACGTGCTGACGTGCCGTATTTACCGTCTGCAGGACGGGTGTTCGTGTTTAGCCGGCCGGCTCTATATGCGTTTGTGCATTCAACACATTGTAAGTGTATTTTTAAATTCCTTTAATAAAAATCCAACCAGGATTACGCTATGTTGCTCTTCCTTTTCTTTTGGGGCATTGTCTGTGAGAACAACTCCTGGTTAGGAGTATAGTATCCCTAACATCCAGGCTCTGTCTATGCGTGGAGGATAGTGGGCTACTTACGGTCTAAGAAGCGACTTAGTGGTGTCTCCATCAATAGAAAGGCCCCGACCGGGTTAAGGTCGCAAGCTTCCCTAAGCTTGCCGGTTGGTAAGCGCGCATTTTATTCTTATCACAGTGGTGCGGTGAAGGATTTACCCAGTCTTACTTCCAATCCTGCCTCAGACGGGGACCCCTGCCTTTGGTTCCTTATCTACCTCACCTCTTGGATGGTTGATCATGGATTAGAACTGTTATTGATTTATATGATTTGACCATGAACTTTATTATTTATTACCTAATTTAATTATTTACTTAATTTTTTAATCACTCATATTTATATTCACCTAATTCACAGCGCTGCTTCCTTTGTTTATTGATTGTCTTTAGTGTGTGTATCTCACCTTTTAGCGGCTGCTTTTGCTCTTCATTCAATTGTTTGTCACTTTATTACCTGATTGTGTTAATTTTTTGCATTTATACAGCGCGGTGGTCTTTTCCCCTTTTACTACGTGCTGATGTAACTGCCTTCGTAGCTACCTGTTCCGTGTGTGCTCAGAGTAAGACTCCATGACACCTTCCAGTGGGCCTCCTACAACCCATACCCAATGGAGAGAGGCCCTGGACTTACCTGTCTATGGATTTCATTGTGGAGTTACCCAACTCCCAGGGCAACACAGTTATCCTTATAGTGGTTGACTGGTTCTCAAAGATGTGTCATTGTATTCCACTTAAGAAGTTGCCCACTTCTAAGGAACTGGCTTCCATTTTTGCTCGAGAGATCTTTTGCTTACATGGGCTACCCAAGGTGATTGTCTCGGACAGGGGTAGTCAGTTTGCATCCCGGTTCTGGGGAGCCTTTTCTGCACAGTTGGGAATTCAGCTTGCTTTCTCCTCTGCGTATCATCCCCAGTCTAATGGGGCAGCAGAACGAGCCAATCAGTTCTTGGAGCAATTCCTACATTGCTATATTTTTGACCATCATAACAACTGATCAGACCTATTACCGTGGGCAGAGTTTGCTCACAACAGTGCTTAGCAAATTATAGTTTCCAATTTTCCATGTTGCCTGACTTGTTTGTTACGCAGAGTATTCCTGTGTTAGAGGAGCATCTCCATGGTCTTTGTTCCACTTGGGCACAAGTCCAGGAGGATTTGCATCATGCTAATGATAGGTACAGACTCCATGCTGACTCCATCGATATACCTGCCCACCCGGGACGCCTGCCTGCGCAACCTCCGACTTCGTGTCCACTCACTGAAGTTTGCACCTCGGTTTATTGGGCCTTTCCGTATCCTTCGCAGGAATAACCCAGTGGCTTATGCATTAAACCTTCCTTCTAATATGCGTATTTCAAATGTATTTCATGTCTCCTTTTTAAAACCTTTGGTCAGCACCCGCTTTACCACCTTGGTGCCACGTCCTCACCCTGTACAGGTTGAGAACTATGAGGAGTATGAAGTACAGTCCATTGTTGACTCCCGTAGGTTCTGTGGGCGCATACAGTAACTGGTGCATTGGAAGGGGTATGGTCCAGAGGAACGCTCCTGGGGCTCATCCTCGGACGTACATGCCCCTGTCCTCCTCCGTGATTTCCATAGACGTTTTCCCCTCAAGCCTGGTGGTCCTCCAAGGGGCAGGGGTCATGGAGGAGGGAGTACTGTCAGGGCTGGACTCAGCCCTTCCTTCTCTGAGCTGGCCACGCAACTATTGGCTAATTGCCAGCTCCCATCTCTCTCCACAGTTACTCAGCTGTTGTTCATATCCTGCTCGTCAGTCCTGCCTACTTAAGCCATCCAGTCCAGAAGAGCTCTGCCTTCGCCTTGGTCAACATCACAAGAAACATCTCCTGCGTTCCTGTTTAAAGACTGGCTTTGCTGACATCCCTTCTGGCTCCATATCCTGCTTGCTGTTCTACTACTCTAATCCCTGACTTCTGGCTTGGCTGACTATCTGTTCCGGTTACTGAACGCTGGCTATGTTTTGACTACGTTTGTTATTTTTACTTTCATTATTAAACAAGTGTGATTTAACTGTACTTCTGTCTCGGTCTGATCTCATGGTTTCTGACAATTTATTCCTTCAATGATTGCAGCCTAGGATAATTTTATTCAATTAAAATTTCTACATAGGGCATATTATACCCCACAGAGATTAGGCAGTATCTATCCCAATCTTAGTCCACTGTGTACCTGCTGCACTCTCAAACCAGGAACGTTCTTTCATATGGTCTGGTCCAGCCCCAATCTACACCCTTACTGGCAACATGTGGCGGATACTCTGACTGGTGTCTGTGGGATTGACATACCAATGGAACCTCTGATCCTCCTATTGAGTTATTTGGAGGACATGTAGGGAGATAGATACTCCAAATCGTGCATCACGTTCACTCTGTTTTATGCCAGAAGGGAAATCTTGCTAAGGTGGAGGGGTACAGAGCTCCCCACAAAAAGCTCTTGATAAAGCACGATCAATAAAGTGTTACCGCTCTACAAGATTATGTACGAGAGTAGGAATTGTCCAGCAAAGTTTGATAAGGTTTGGTTGAATTGGATCGGCGCATGCTGCTGAGCCTCATAGCGGAGGTGGTCGATATAACATGCATGATCCTAGTTGCTATGGGTGGTGCTGGGCCTTCCCCCTCCCCCTCTCCCACATACCCCTTTAATTTAATCCCCCCCTCCCCTCCTGCCATTGAGGGAGCACCGAAGGCTTAGGTTTCCCTAGTGCTGATCCTCATTTAACCCTGCTATTGTATATGTACTTCACCCTTTACCCGATGCTCCATTCTTTGTTCATACTGATAATTTACCTGGTAATCTTGATTTTGTGCTGGCATTTTAACATGTACTGCTGTGCAAGCTTCTTATCTGATTACTTTGTCATGCTTATATTGTTTTTTTTTTTTTTTTTAATCTTTTCTGTTAAAAAAAAAAAAAAAATGGTAAGCTGCAGTATTGTAAATGTTTGCTTTTGGGGTTTAATACTGCTTTAAAGGAAATGTGCTAAGATATACTATATACAGTACGTATGCTGCCATTGATAATCAGTGACTTCAATAACAAGTATGCAGATCAGGAGATATGATTTCACTCGGTTTTCCTTCCAGAGTTAACCACTTGCCGACCACCTAACTAGGAAAATACATCAAATACTTTATAGACGTTAAATACCAGGGTTATGGCTGCAGCTAGATGCCATAAGCCCAGTATTTTCTTTTCCCTTAGGCAGTGGTCTTTCAGATAAAAGTGGAGCCTGTGGTGGATTTGCCACGGAATCACTTTTAGAACTGCTGAGAGATGTGCTCCCCCCTCCTGACGCCTCCCAGTTGTTCCCGGGCTTACGTTACCAAGGCTGAGCCCAGGAACCATCTGGCACCGACAGTGTCTTGTCATAGAGATAAGCAATGGCAAAAAGGGCCACCGCTGATCTCTATGGCCTTTTTATGACATCACTTCTCGGGCCATGTAAACATGTTTCTTATTTCTTAAAGCAAAAGCTTAACTTTTTTTTTGATCTTTTGCTTTTAAGAGGAGAGATTTGGGGTTTACATTTCTTGAGATAGCAATAAAAGTTTAATTTTTTTTTTTTTTTAAAGAGACAATGTAAAAATTGTAAAAATGTAGTAAAATAAATAAACACATTTTTAAAGTGCCCTCCCTCCGTGCTTGCGCGCTGTAGTGAATGCATTAGGCTACGCCCACATATGTAAACTGTGTTTGCACCACACATGTGAGGTATCGCTGCGAACGTCTGAGACAGAGTTATAATTCTAGCACTGGACCTTCTCTGTAACTCTAAACTGGTAACCTATGGAAAATTTTAAAGTGTCACCTATGGAGAGTTTTAAGTACCATTTTGGCGCCATTCCACCAACACGCGCAATTCAAAAGCGTGACATGTTAGGTAGCTATTTACTTGGAGTAACATCAGTAAGTTCTAGCAAAAAATACAGATTTTTACTTGTAAACAACAAGTGTCAGAAAAAGGCTGGATCCTGAAGTGGTTAAACTAATAATAGTAATGTATGTAAATAGAAAGTGTATGTAAAATGAACTGAGCTTAAAACAGGGGTGCTTAGATGTTATGAATGTTGGAGCTTAATAAGTACAGAAGATAGGGCTAAAAAACTCCTTTCCAAAATACCCTAAAACCTCTGTAACTAAATAGATTCAAACTTTTCTTCCTTACCGTTTTCTTCACTTGCAATACACTAGACTACATGTGCTATTTAACTTGAAATGTTTAATTATTTAGAAATTTAGAAGACAAAGTCCTATTGTTTTTCAACCATTCCATCATGTGGTTGGCACTAAACCATGCAAAGTAAATTCAATAATTTATGCTTTGAGGATTTCATGTATATCTTCTAGTTATATTGCTTAGTTATAGCTGTCAGATTATAAACCACTGTAAAGTTAGCTAGATGAAAATTCAGCATTGTATTTGTACTAACTCTTAACATTAATTAATCTGTCACTTAGATATGAATTTGTCTTTTGTTTTGATTGTTAAACCTCTTATACTGAGCCAAATGAGAAGCTGCAGGACTCTGGCCGTCATCCATTACCTCATTGCCTGGGGGCGCTTGTAAAATCTTCAAAACCAGTATTGTAGTACAGGAAAGTCTAATTCTTGTTAATGTCATCATAATGTAGCCTTGATTAAATCATATCTTTATTGCAAGTAAAAAAAATAAAGACTCATTGATAGGTTTGCATGATAGGATCTTGGTTAGCATGATTGTTATATGTAAGAATTTATGTTATTTCAAGAAATGCCATTTAAAGGAAAACTTAATTCTGAATACAAATATGTAGAAGGACTCATGCCCCTTGATCCATATCATTATAAAGCTGTTTTATCAAATGAGCAAAGGTTCTGCAATATGCAAAGTGAATATTCATTGAGTTTAGTAAATAAGCTGAAGCTGTGCTCAACTCAATTAACCAATTAAATGCTAGCAAAATTGCAGTTAAATTCCCTTGCACAAGACTGGTATTTAAAGTAAGTGCAATTTCACCTTATTTACTTGTATTGACTTTGCAAAGTATACACCATTTACACTTTTATGAAGGTAACCCTACTGTCTTGTAACTGGAGCATGTGATCTATAAATTCCTACCGTAATTTTCCATTAATAATGCAACCTGCAGTGTGTAACTTATGAGACTGACACACGGGTGAGACAACAGCAGAGTGGCTAAAACAGAAGACTTTTCATATTTCTTTAGTATGATCAAGACAGAGTTCTAAACTCATTTTGAAATGCTCTAGTATTATCAAAAGCATATGTTCAAGTAAATCATCCCAAACATATACATAAAACAAAACAACTTTTAATAATCAGTTTACTATCAGGACTTTTTACATCAAATCTTAGGAGCTCGTAATTCTCAAATCGACAAAACTCCTAAAGGTTGCAAGACTCTTTGCACGACAAATGGCCATACATATCAAAAAGAGGTGCACAGTACATTTAAAAGTTTGCACTAGATTGTAACATTTATATCAAGTTTTTATAAAAGGACATTGGGGAAGGTTTACTAAAACTGGTGCACACAGAATCTGGTGCAGCTGTGCGTGGTAACCAATCAGCTTCTAGGTTTTATCGTCAAAGATTAATAGAACATGCTGATGTTAGAAGCTGATTAGCTACCATGCACAGCTGCACCAGATTTTGCACTCTCCAGTTTTAGTAAATCAACCCCACGGTCACATTGGTAATGCAGGACAAAGTGACAATTTCTTTGGAAAGAGACCCCTTACCCACATTACCTCTCAGCACCTTGCTTCTCAGTAGCGGATAATCATACCCAGCTCTTCTAAATATGAAGAAGCATGTGACCTGCTCCCCTGTAACAGTGCCCAGGCCTAGCAGCCAGTTGCTAAGCCTAAGCACTGTCACATGATTGGGGGAATGATGTTACTGCTTGCACCGAGGCGCTGACTTAAGCTACCGAGGATGCAAGGAGCTGCAAAAGAGCACGGGTGTGGTGAATGTATGCAAAGAGAAAAGAGTACAGGCGCACATCTTTAGCAGCCAAGGCTTGACAAAGGAGTACGCATTAACCCCGGTTCCAGTGTGCACATGTTCCGAAACACATCACAAGGACACTGGTGGCGTCACCGTGCCCAGCGATGTAGTTCAGCATGCGTCCCAGCCCTCGCTCCAGATTCTCTCCTATCTCTCTATCATCCAGCTGGCGGAGACAACCATGCAAGTGGTGGTGACAGCTTAAGCACGAGCCCCTGACTCTCCACAAACACCGGGCGTTGGAGCTAAAGATGTGCCTGTTTTTAACTTCTAAGTGAGTGATATTTTACTGTGTCTGGAATAAACTTATTTACAGTCTACACTCAGCTGGGCCTGTACTCTTTTCTGTATGCATGTTTGGCGATTGCTTCTGCTCCCTTACACAAGGCTGGCCCTGAATGGTGGACTACAACCCCCTCCTCTGTGACTTTTTCATTCTGGATGACTTTGGCCGAAGAGTAGAATTATTTCTGCTTTGCGTTAAACATCATATGTCTGTCTTTAAGTTGAATGTATGGCAGTTGGGGGATGCGCTTTCCAAAAAGAGTTACCTTGCCCTCATTTTTTAAACACTTCAATACCGACACTTTTACCTGCCCAGACCAATTTGCAGCTTTCAGCGTTGTCACACTTTGAATCACAATTGTGCGGTCATGCAACACTGTACCCATATGAATTTTTAAACATTTATTCATACAAATAGAACTTTCTTTCGGTGGTATTTTATCACCGCTGGGTTTTAAATTTTTTGTGAAATAGACAAAGACCGAGAATTTTGAAAAAAAACACGATCTCTTTTGTTTCTGTTATAACATTTTGCAAATAAAAAATCTTTCTTTTTAAATTTAGACCAAAATGTATACTGCTACATTTCTTTATAAATAGCCCAAATCAATGTATATTTAGTCTGTAGGAAAGTTATAGAGGTCACAAACAATGGTATATATCTGAAAATTGATCATTCCTGATGGCCTATCTCATTCCTTGAGGACCGAAAATGCCAGGACTGTACAAATATCCCGCAAATGACCCATTTTTGAAAAGTACTTCAAGGTATTCCGTAAGAGGCATGGCAAGTTTTTAGAAGTTGCATTTTTTTGTTACAATTTTTTGAACAATGAAGAAATTAAGAAAAATGTTTTTTTCACAATTTTTAAAACATTTTTACATATTGTCACCAGTGTAGTACAGCGTCATCATATAACTGATGTGGCGGTGATCAGGGACACTGACTGGTGACGGTATGTAAAAAAAATAAATAAATAATTTATCCTCTTTTTTTATTACTTTTTTTTCTCTTTTTACAATTTTTTTTTCTTTTACACACAGTGACCAGAGCAGTGTTACCATAGTAATACTGTAATACTCTGGAGAAATGATCAGGATTTTTATATTTTTACACACTTTGATTGCTTATAACTGTGAATTTTACAGTTATAATCAGTCATTTTTTTCTGAATGAAAACTATTAATTCAGTGTTTACTATCACAATAGTTGTGATTGGCCACAACTATTCACATGGTACAGATGGGCTGTGATTAGCCCTGTCTGTACCATGTAGTCACTGCGACCAATCTTGGTACTGTATGAATCAAAGCCTTTCATTGTGTACAGATGTCATGTGATCTGCAGTAATTGGTCACAGCGATCATATGGTACCAGCAGCAGCCTGGTACAAGGATATGTCATCAGTCATTTCCAGTGAACACAATTGGTGACAGGTCATGCCAGAGCATGGCCCGATCCTGGGAGGACGTCATATGGTGTCCTCCCAGGATAACAGGGCTCCCGCTCGGATTTCATATTACAGGCTGGGTGGGAGGGGGTAAAAGTGGTTGTAAACCCTCACATATACCCAGTGAAGTAAATAGCCTCAGATGCACAGAGATGAAACAAATCCTCCTACATAAGTTTTCTTGTTTATTTGCAGTCTTCTCTTTTTTACATCCCTTCAAAAGTGCTGAATTTAGACAAAATCCTCCTTCATCTGTTAGGAGTACAGAGGAGTGAGTGGGGAGCTGCAGTTAGAGCTAACTAATAAGTGGACCTTGTATTTTGATGCACCCCAGATGACAATTGGCATGTAAAGTAAGTACATTTAAAAACGTTCTTCTAACCTGACTTTTTTTACTGTAGCATTTTAAGTTGGGGGTAAAGAGGGAGTCTAACTAATAAATGGATCTCGCATTTTGATGCAAGTTCCCCTTTAGGGTCTACACTCACTGGTGTCCAAATGGGTGCATAACGTATGTTACCATCTAGAACCATCTGAGGTGTATAAGGTATAAAGAAGTACAGAGCTGGATGATTCAGCTAACAAGCACTCAGCAAAGCTCTGCTTTAACTATGTACACCATTAAAATGTCCATGAGTAACTACTGAATAAACAGAAAGCGCACAAGCATCATGTGACACCTTCATAAAAACTTTATGAAAAAGAATAAAATATAGTATTTGCAAACATTTTTCATAGACTTTCATGGTCTATGAATTACCAGCAGGAATAGGTGCAGCTGTAACTGCATGACTCACATTTAATACTGATTACCATTCATAGTGGAGCATCCACACCTGCCAATATACTGCCCATAAATATTTAGTCAGTATGATATCTATTAGCACGTTCCACTGGCATGCAGAATGTGCCATTTGCACATTTTCCATGCATATTATGACCTGGCCAAGATTAGAACACAATTCATCAGTACTGCTAGGTAGACCTGCTAGCCACCAAGCCACTGCACTGCCCAATCATTTAATAGAAATTACTAAACAATATCTGATGGATGCATAATAAATTTGACATGGACATATCAAACAAATATACATCTGGTAATATACCCACTGTTAATATCTGTTAATATACCCACCAACTTAATTTGTATTTATATTCTTGTTCACTATTGACAGATGGCCATACACAACATACCTTGATATACACTCCCCGGCCACTTTACTAGGTACACCTTATTAGTACCGGGTTGGACCCCCTTTTGCCTTCAGAACTGCCTTAATTCTTCATGGCATAGATTCAACAAGGTATTGGAAAAATTCCTCAGAGATTTTGGTCAATGTTGACATGATAGCATCACGCAGTTGCTGCATATTTGACAGCTGCACATCCATGATGCAAATCTCCCATTTCACCACATGCAAAAGTTGCTCTATTGGATTGAGATCTGGTGACTGTGGAGGCCATTGGAGTACAGTGAACTCATTGTCAGGTTCAATAAACCAGTTTGAGATTATTTGAGCTTTGTGACATGGTGTATTATCGTGCTGGAAGTAGCCATCAGAAGATGGGTAGACTGTAGTCATAAAGGGATGGACATGGTCAGCAACAATACTCAGGTAGGCCATGACGTTTAAACAATGCTCAATTGGTACTAAGGGGCCCAAAGTGTGGCAAGAAAATATCCCCCACACCATTACACCACCAGCCTGAACCATTGATACAAGGCTTTCTTTACTGGTCTTTGGGTCCCGACACCGGCATCTTAACTATGGTTAGATGGATGTGACTCTTTGTGGCATGAATATTTGCTCATGCATTATTTCTAACAATTAAAAAAAAATTAAAACATGTAAATGACCACAAACTGCATTTTCAATGGACCCTAATCCCACACAAATAAGAGTCACGCTGAGGAGTGATGTAGGAGTTGCAAAAAATACCTTTGTATCAGATGCCACCTTTTATGAGTCCTAAAGGGCACTTGTCATTAGTGGGAATGTATAATGTTTTTTTTTTAACTTTAACTTATGTGTTTATTGTGTTCAGGTTCATGTGCTTTACTGGTTATTCCATGCATTTTGTGACCTGGCCAGGCAAACAAAAATGTTTAATTGCACATGAATATTTCATTTTTACATTTGCAGCCAGCAGATGTAAGCTCTTTTTAACATGTTTACCAAGTTTGCTTAGCTGCTTTGCTCAAAAAAGCATGTTGTACAGAACTTAGTAGCCCTCTCTCCCACTCCCTACCTGTTCTGCTCATATGGGGCACATGGAGTGCCAGTCTTAAAGTCTATCTAAACCCAAAAACATAATTAGGAGAATACCAGTCCTTAAAGGAGTTGTAAAGGCAGAAGGTTTTTTTTTATCTTAATGCATTTTATGCATTAAGATAAAAAAAAATCTTCTGTGTGTAGCAGCCCCCCCCAGCACCCCCCTAATTACTTAACTGAGCCTCATCTCTCTCCAGCTATGTCCACAAGTGTCTAAGCTACCCGGGACGCCACTTCTTATTGGCTGAGACCCAGCAGCAGAGCCATTGGCTCCCGGAGCCATCAATGAAGTTCAGTCAGCCAATCAGGGGAGAGAGGGGGCGGGCCAGGTCAGGGCTCCATGTCTGAATGGATACATTGAACTCTGACTCGCCTTGGGTGCCCCCATAGAGAGCTCCAGCCTGCAAGACAACCATGGCTGCCTCACTTTTAAGTACACAATGGGGTTTATTTACTAAAGCTGTAAAGTGCAAAATCAGGCTCACTTCTGCATAGAAACCAATGAGCTTCTAACCTCAGCTTGTTCAATTAAGCTTTGGTAATAAAACCTGGAAGCTCATTGGTTTCTATGCAGAAGTGAGCCTGATTTTGCACTTTCCAGCTTTAATAAATAAACCCCATTGTGTACTTAAAAGTGGGGTATGCCTGTACAGTAGGTGCACTCAGTACTTTTTTAAGGGGAAAAGTGCACCCAATATTAATAGCTAATTTCTAAATCAAACATTTTACATATAAAATGACCCCGAGTCATTATAGTTTACTTTTGAGCTGGATTTTGTGTATACATGCTATTTGCAGGATATCATTATGTTCTCTTTTATTTATACTCTGTTGCAGTATTGCTTGGAGGGAGCACTTTCCTTCATAAGGGTGAAGGGACACACCAGAAGCCAGCAAAGCACAATGGCAGCTGAAGGCATCCAGTGTGCCTCTGCGCCGTTTCCAGCAGGCTAAACAAAACAAAATGACAGCCACCCCAATTTTAAAGCAAAGTGCACATGGAAGGGCTTGCACATAGCAAACAAAACAAAATGTATTTCCCAGCCCACTTACCAGCTAGCCATCAAAAAAAATAAAAATAAAAATACACTGCCTAAACTACAGGTGGCTGCACATACCTGCAAGATTTAAAGGTCTTCTGCTGCACTTAAAGGGGAAATATAGTTACCTCCCCTAGCCGTAACAATCATCTATTGAGCTCTGGATCTTCAACCTTCAACCATCACGATTGGCTGGGCATGTGCAGTTTAGTGAACATTATAAAGAAGACTACAAACAGGCAGGTACATTTGTTTTATTGCAGAAGAGACAGCATATGTGTTAGGAAATAAGGAGTCTGCCTGCTTTTTCAGTATAGTTCCACTTTAAATATTCTGATAAGGTAATACTCTGATAGTTCTGGTTAGTGCTAGAGCTTGCCGCTAAGCCTCATATCCACATATTTTTTGTCATATCACTAGATTGAGCTGCCTCACTGGCCAATGTGAATCTGTGGAAGAAGGAATGGAGTGGATAAGCTATGAGAGGTTCTGCCCAGTCAGAACAGCTTAGCATTCAGGCAAAGCAGAGAATGCTGAAAGCTGCAGAAGGTACATGCAGGTACCTCTAGGAGCCTCCACTTCATATCTGTCAGCATCTTTCAGTATTCTTTAGTAACATGTTACATGTTACACCTGTATTCAGGGTATAACATGTAACAAGTTACTAAAGCAGCAACCTCGCACCTTTCCCCTGATCCCTCATTGTGACAGAGGAAGGGGGATCCACTCCCTGCACCTGCTGTCAATTGTCAAAAAAAGTGTGGCAGTATGGGGCTCTGACCACACAGACGCGTTATTCAACAGTTATCTATGACCCTGCGCTCAGTCAATAATGTCACCAGTTTGCCCCAATCCATGTGATGTCATTGATGCCATGTGATGTCAATGTGATGTCATTGACTGATCGTTTCTGGTGGGGGGTCAGTCGCCAGGAGCCAAACGTTGGGAGTGGCGTTTGGTTTTTTTTGTGCGGGCGGTGTTCATTGTGATTGATGATGGATGAATACATCGGGGGTGGACATTTTACATTTTTTTTTAATAAAGGACTTGTCAAAAACTGTGCACTATTTTTATTTACACATGTCAATTTTTTGGTGAACGAATAGTGGTACTATGTACCCCATACTCATTTATATGGTAGGGGTCAGGATCTGAGGGCCCTCTTGTTAAAGGCAGTAATGTCATCAGCACACCAGAATCTTCAAAAATTAGTCCAAAGCTTTAATCAGCGATCACATTATTACAGCAGAAAGCAACATTAAAGAGGATCTTGTTAAAAGGGCTTCCAGATTCCGATGTCACCCTCCTGCACCCCTACAACCACAAGGCCAGGGTTGTGGGGTAAAGGCCCTTGTCCTCATCAATATGGGAACAAGATGCTTTACCATGGCCCTGTCAGAAACCATGAAATCAGACCGAGACAGAAGTACAGTTAAATCACACTTGTTTAATAATAAAAGTAAAAAGAACAAACGTAGTCAAAACATAGCCAAAGTTCAGTAACAGGAATGGATAGTCAGCCAAGCCAGAAGTCAGGGATCAAAGCAGTGGAACAGCAAGCAGGATCCGGACCCAGAAGTGATGTCAGCAATGCCAGTCTTTAAACTGGAACGCAGGAGATGTTTCTTGTAATGTTGACCAAGGTGAAGGCAGAGCTCCTCTGGACTGGACGGCTTAAGTAGGCAGGACAGACGAGCATGATATCAACAACAGCTGAGTAACTGTGGAGAGAGATTGGAGCTGGCAATTAGCCAACAGCTGAGCAGCCAGCTCAGAGAAGGAAGGGCTGAGCCCAGCCCTGTCAGGCCCCCCTTTTTCCCCCAAACAGAGCACCCCCCACATTAAGGGCATGTGGCCTGGCATGGTTCGGGAGGGTGGGCTGAGAAGGCGCAAACTCATCCCTCCCCTTTCCTGGCTTGCCAGGCTGCATGTTCATATAAGGGTCTGGTATGGATTGTGGGAAGGACCTCATGCCATTTTTTTAAATTTTTGGAATGAGGCCCTTCAATATCCATACTAGACCTGCAGGGCCTAGTATGGACCGGGAGGACAGCATGCCATTTTTTAAAACATTTTTTTACTGCTGGCTCTTTTGTTTACATTCTGCTGTCAGTGGGAAAATCCTTGCTGCCATCAGGGGCAAGTCATGTTTGTTAGGACACCAGCAGATGCCAGCTCCTTAAAGGGGTTGTAAACCCTCGTATTTTTTCACCTTATTAAGGTGAAAAAAACACCTGCCAGTGACCGGCCCCCCAGCCCCCACATTATACTTACCTGAGCCCCGTAATTCTGTTGGCGGAGACACGGAGACGCGCTCTCCCTCTCTCCATGAGGTCCTGGCTCTTGATTGGATAGATTGATAGCAGCGCAGCCATTGGCTCCCGCTGCTGTCAATAAATTCCAATGACGCAAGCGCCGGGGGGGCGGGCCTGAGTCCGGCATTCGTGTCTATGGAGGCAAATGCTGCACTCCGGAGCGTGTGCACAAGGTAACCCCCTCGGGAGAGCGCTTCTCCTAGGGGGTTATCTAATGTGGGGAGGAGCCGCAAGAGCCGCCGGGTGACCCCAGAAGATGAGGGTCAAAACGAGCTGCATAGTGGAGGTAAGTATGATATGTTTGTTATTTAAAATAAAACAAAAACAATACGATAGGATTTTCCAATGGAAGATGTTTGATAGGAGCTTGTTTTCGGAAATTCCGACCGTGTGTAGGCTCCATCGGACATTTTCCATCGGAATTTCCGTCACACAAAATTTGATTGAGTTGGTTCTCAAATTTTCTGATAACAAAATCCGTTGTCGGAAATTCCGATCATGTGTACAATTCCAACACACAAAGCTCCACGCATGCTTGGAATCAAGCAGAAGAGCAGCACTGGCTATTGAACTTAATTTTTCTCGGCTTGTCGTATGTGTTGTACGTCACCGCGTTCTTGACGTTCGGAATTTCCAACCAACTTTGTGTGACCGTGTGTATGCAAGACAAGTTTGAGCCAACATCCATCGGAAAAAAAACATGGATTTTGTTGTCGGAAAATCCTATCGTGTGTACAGGGCATAACAATCACTTTAATAACCTGTAGGCCTGAACTGTCACATTTAGCAGTGGTAAGTTTTACTTCATGCTGCAGCCGGAGGTTCAGACTGTGTTAAAATAACATGCAAAAACACGTTAAATACAGCAAAATAAAATATGTAACTCATGCAGTATTTAACATGTGTTTGTGAATTGCACATTCATGAGTTAAATACGGCATGAGTTATTTTAACTCAAAAATTCATGTGAATTGATCGTGCAATCCTGTTAACATTTTTTTTTTGCACATTACATAAATAGTGGTTTGTTTTACTGCATGTGATGATGACATCAACAAATACACTAAAGTTCCAGATTCACTGCAGTCCGAGCTCTGGTTTATTGCAGAATCATGCAGACAAGCATATGCATTCATATTTACTAAGTCAAGTGAACCAGACACACAGAACTGTGCCAACATGAGATAAAAAAAGAACAGATGTTCAAATCTTCCCTGAACTCTGAGTAAGTCCAAATAAAATAGTTTAACTCTTTTAGCTTTTCTTTGAAATAAGAGACTTTTAACTCCGGTTTTGTTTCAAAAGAAATGTTACTGAAGGTAAGGGTAGCAAAACTGTTTTGCATCCATACCCTCTATTTTGGATGGCTTTAAAGTTTGCCCCACCTTCCTGACAATAATTACTACAGGCTCTCCTCGTCTAACGACCACTCTGACTTACGACCAGCTCTTTGGGCACTGTACCTCATTCTATTGTACAGTACAGGATCTTTGTTATTTATATTTTTGTGTTCTGTACTTATGCAAATTATAACAATATTATTGAGTTGGAGCTTTGTGTTTAGACCTTTTTTTCACACTACAATACAGTACAGTAGTTAAGAATGCTTAAAATATTGATTACTTGTGGCTCCCCATTTGGCGACCAATTAGTTTGACAAACTGGTCACTGGAACGGAACCTGGTCGTTAAGTAAGGAGAGCCTGTATACCCCTCTTTTAACTGCAAAATCCTTGTTAGCACAGTCCCACTATATTTGTACAAGATGATTGTATTCTATTAAATGTACATGTGTTGCTGTAGTACTCTAGCCAGTTTCTAAGTAACTTTGTGATCTTAGAACCTCTGTTTCTGATTCAGGAAAATAATTCCCAAATACACCAACTGAACACAACACTTCAGGTAATACTCTACCATTGACTTTGTGAGATATCCTATGGATTCTAGTTACAGGTTATTAATGGATTCTAGTTACAGGTTATTACAAAGAACTCAAATTAAGTTAAACTGAGTAAATTGAATTCTAGTTGTAGCCTTGCTACAATATCTTCAGAATAGGTAACATTAGTAGCTCTCTGAATGATTTCACTTGTAGCCTGGAATCACTTAATTATGATCACTTAGGTATGATAGAGTACTGACATTTTACCCAAAGTTTCTGTGTATTTAACATCCACATCAGGGCTTACCCTCAAGGTCTTCATTTGGCAAAGGCCAAATTTAGACAGAAAGACAACCTATTAAAAAGTATTTGGAGTTTGGAAAGAAGTTGTAGAGCCCTGAGGAAACCCATAAAAGCACATGCAGACTACATGCAGATAGTGTCCTGGTTGCAAGGCATAATTGCAAACCACTAAGCCACTGTGCTGCCCCAGTTACTCTTTAATGTCTTCATAACTCCTGCAGTTTCAACTCCTTATGACCATATAAAATTTGCCAAGTATTCTGATTTTCTTGGGACATGTTTGTCCTGGTTTAGTTGGGCTTAGTAGTGTACTTAAAATATATTTTAGTTCATGTTTATTCAGTGCCACACTGAGAAAAATCTGCAATTCTTTCAAATGTTCCCATTAAAATTTAGCTTACAGTACTTTTTGGCCTAATACCACTGATAAATATATTTGTCTTGATAACAGGCTTCCTAAACATGGATGGATTATTCAAATCTTGTTTTTATTGTCTTAAAATAAAGTGAATCTTGTTAAACAAGAAAAATGTGGCCAGTTAGAGCATGAAAAACTATCTATGGGTTGGGCCCTAGTGTCTCTAACTCAATGTTCCCTCATAAATCTTTGTGAAGGAATCCATGCACACCCCATTTTTACACCTTCCCGGACCCATTTATATGGACTAGATGTGGGGTAAAATGGGGCAGGTAAGATGCGGTATGGGGTGAAGCTTTGATGCCATTTGATGAGTTTAATAGAACCCCAACCCTGAATTTTTTAGATATATGCAACGTAGACATGCTTTTAGTACATACTTTGGGGCAGGACGGTTGTCCCTTCAGCCGACTAGATTTAAATTACTACCGAGAAATAAGGATCTTGCTAGACCTCTATCTACTATTTATAAAAAGCTGTTCCCAGAAAAGAGCAAGCTGTTGCAGGCTTGTTTTGACAGCATGGATAGATAATATTATAGACTTAGACAAAGATGAGTGGGAGGAAATGTGGGAAGCTCCATTCATGAGACTGGTCTTGGCTAAAGATCAATTAACAGACTGCAAATTTTTTGCATAGAGTGTATCTGACAACTAAACTTGATAATATATATATAGTAATCAGTTATCTGCCTGTTGGTGCTGATCTGAAATACATCCAAACTTTATACAAATTTTTTGGGCCCAGCAGTCCAATGGTGCTAGAAAGATATTTTAGTCCAATTACTTACCACCATCCCTCTATAAATGTTTGACTCTTAGACCTGATGGATGACTTAGTGCCTACTATAGCTCTCCATACATTACTCGTACTACTGTTTTTTATGCTAGAAATATTTTTTATGCTAAAGAAAAACACAGCGCCTACCATACAGGCTTGGAAGGCTTTAAATAATGCAGCCTTATTCTTTTACACAGCTAACTATGCTAATATAGAGTGTCCTTTAAGTTTGTCGAAGTCTGGGGTAACTGGATAATTTTGATTTTTACTGTGTCTGATTTAGGGATGAGCCCGATGTTGGAGTCGAATACCGAACATTATGGGGTGTTCGTGGCAAATTCGAGCATGCGGAACGCCCCATAGTGCACTGCGAGATCACAGTGCATTGATGTCTGATGATTGGCCAAAGCATCCACCTCACCTGCATGCTTTGGCCAATCACAGCGTGCTCTGCTGTGAGAGCCATGATTGGCCAAAGGCAGGGTGCCTTTAGCCAATCATGGCTCAGGGGGCTAATTCCAGGCCCCACACCATATAAGGCTGCCTACACGTTGGCCGTATATAGTGTAATTTGTGATTGAAAGAACATTAGCTAGACGCAGTTTAGTTAGTGGCATGCAGGCAGTTTAATATATATATATATATATATATATATATATATATATATATATATATATATATACACAGTGTCTCACAAAAGAAAATCCACTTTGCACTGCAAGTGCACTTGGAAGTGCAGTCGCTGTAGATCCGAGGGGGACATGCAAGGAAAATAAAAAACAGTGACAATGGTGTCAAGCGTGTGTGGTGGCAACCAGATGAGGAGTACAAAGACAAGTGTGTCTTGCCTACAGTCAAGCATGGTGGTGGGAGTGTCATGGTCTGGGCCTGAATGAATGCTGCCGTCACTGGGGAGCTGCAGTTCATTGAGGGAACCATGAATGCCAACATGTACTGTGACATACTGAAGCAGAGCATGATCCCCTCTCTTCGGAGACTGGGCCGCAGGGCAGTATTCCAACATGATAACGACCCCAAACACACCTCCAAGACGACCACTGCCTTGCTAAAGAAGCTGAGGGTAAAGGTGATGGACTGGCAAAGCATATCTCCAGACCTAAACCCTATTGAACATCTGCATTGCATCCTCAAACTGAAGGTGGAGGAGCACAAGGTCTCTAACATCCACCAGCTCCATGATGTCGTCATGGAGGAGTGGAAGAGGACACCAGTGGCAATCTGTGAAGCTCTGGTGAACTTCATGCCCAAGAGGGTTAAGGCAGTGCTGAAAAATAATGGCGGCCACACAAAATATTGACACTTTGGGCCCAATTTGGACATTTTCACTTAGGGGTGTACTCATTTTTGTTGCCAGCGGTATAGACATTAATGGCTGTGTGTTGAGTTATTTTGAGAGGACAGCAAATCTATACTGTTATACAAGCTGTACACTCACTACTTTACATTGTAGCAAAGTGTCATTTCTTCTGTGTTGTCACATGAAAATATATAATAAAATATTTACAGTATATAATACAGTGTATTGAAGTGGTTAAGGGAAACCCTATGACAGAATTAAGAAAAATATGGCATGGGTCCCCCCCAGTCCATACCAGGCCCTTTGGGTCTGGCATAGAGTTTAAGGGGAACTCCACTCCAAAATTTTAAAAAAATGGCGTGGGGTCCCCCCCAAAATCCATAACAGAACCTTATCCGAGCAAGCAGCCTGGCAGGCCAGGATAGGGGGGGACGAGCGAGTGCCCCCCCTCCTTAACCGAACCAGGCCGCTTGCCCTAAACATGGGGAGGGTGCTTTGGGGTCTCCACAAACCTTGTCAAGTGGTTGTGGGGGTCTGCGGGCGGGGGGCTTATCAGAATCTGGAAGGGCTCCCAGATTCCATCCCCCCATGTGAATGGGTAGGGGTACATTTTACCCCTACCCATTCACCAAAAAAAGTGTCAAAAAGTAAAAAACCACAAAAGACAGTTTTTGACTATTTCTTTATTAAAAAAAAAAAAAGTGTCCCGCAATGTCCATCCATCTTCGATCACGCCACCCGACAGACCCGAAAAATAGAAAAATCGATGGAAGGCACCCCGCCGACTGCTGTCTTTTCGCGTTGACAGCTGTTATATAAGCAAGGGTGGGGCCACCCGCTGACGTAACTGAGTGACCCTGACCCTTTTGACATCATGTGCCATCAGAAAGGGGCTGGGTCATCCAGTTTCGGCAGCGGGTGGCCCACCCTTGCCTTTATGAGAGCTGTCACTGCCAGGAGACAGCAGTCCCTGGGAGGCCTCCCATGGAGGTGGAGTTTTTCAGTTTTTTCTTCCATTTTTCAAGTCTGTCAGGCGACGTGGTTGATGATGGATGTACATCGCCGGACACTTTTTTTTTATAAAGGAATTGTCAAAAACTGTCTTTTGTGTTTTTTACTTTTTGACACTTTTTTTTTGTGAATGGGTAGAGGTGCATTGTACCCGATACCCATTCACATAGGGTTGGGCCGGGGTCTGGGGCCCCCTCGCAGACCCCCACAACCACCGGGCAGGGGTTGTGGGGTTGAGGCCCTTGTCCCCATCAACATGGGGGCAAGGTGCTTTGGGGGGACCCCAAAGCACCCTCACCATGTTGAGGGCATGTGGCCTGGTATGGTTCAGGAGAGGGGGGTCACTTGCTCTCCCCCCCTTCTATCCTGTCCTCCGGGCTGCATGCTCAGATAAGGGTCTGGTATGGATTTTAGGGGGGACCCCACCCTATTTTTTTAATTTTTGGCGTGTTGTACCCCTTAATATCCATACCAAAAAGGGCCTGGTATGGACTGGGGGGGGGACCCATGCCGTTTTTTTTTCTTGATTTTTAACTATATTGCCGGGAGCCACAGCTGCGAGCAATTTTAAATTACATTTTTTCCTTTACAAATGTAATTTTGCTGCGGGAACACCCCAGGCATGATATTTAAAGCAATATTTCATTTTTATTGTTTCACATTCTTAAAATCACTGCTCCTGAAAAAAAAACGGTTGTTTTTTTACACTTTTTTTTGCATTGATACATGTTGTCACGGACTAATACTCACCGAGGCTGAGATGCCGAGAGTGGCTCGCCCTTACGACCACGCGCACCCAGACCCCTGAAGTGGGTACAGAGAGCTGGGGGCACGCGGAGGCACGGGCTTCCGGAAGGTAGGAGGTCCGGAGATTGGAAGCGGGTGCTCTGGGATCTGTAGGAGGGACCAGAGGTTAGGACTGAGTATAGGCAGAGGCAAGACTGTAATTATAAGCAGGGGTCAGATGTGTAGCAGGCAGATTAAACAGTGGAAGTCCGTTAATGCAGGCAGAGATCAGGGTATCAGGCAATCAGGCAGAGACAAGTCCGTTACACAGGCAGAGGTCAGGGTATCAGTCAATCCAGTAGAGTAATGGTTAAACAGGCCAAGGTTCAGTGCACAGAGCAGGCAGATAATGGGACAATCCAGCAGAGTAGTGGTTAAACAAGCCAAGGTTCAGTACAGCAGAGCAGGCAGATAATGGGACAATCCAGCAGAGTAGTGGTTAAACAAGCCAAGGTTCAGTACACAGAGCAGGCAGGTAGTAGGGCAATCCAGCAGAGTAGTGGTTAAACAGGCCAAGGTTCAGTACACAGAGGTAGGCAGACAACAGGAGATTACAGGCACAGGGAATCAGGGAGAGCTGACGACGAACCAGCAACCCGACTGGGCGCTGGAGCCGTCAGAAATAGTCTCCCTGCCCGGCGAACGCGTCAGCGTGACGCGCTACCGGGCACCCGCACGGGCGACGGCGCGCACACGGGGACCGCCGTGCACCCGCGCGCGCGGCAACATCAGGCCGCGAACGGGTGTGCGGCAAAGCGCCAGTCCACCGCGCATGCGCACCGGAGCCCGGCGAGCGGAGACGCTCCCTGACTCCTGACAGTGCCTCCCTCCTAAGGGCGGACACTGGACGCCTAGGCTAGCCATCAATTCTGGATGATCTTGGTGGAAAGTTTGGATTAACCGTGGAGCATGCATTTTTGAAGGCCCTAAACTTCTTACGGTCCCCCGAGAACCGTTCGGGTGTAGGAACCCTGGGTTCTGGAAGTGCCATGACGACAGTGGGGTTGGCGGAAGCCTGAGGGAGCGGACCCCCACTGCTGGGTGCGGGAGCTGCGGCTGCAGGGGGTAGTGACCATGTGATCTGCTGAAGACGGTTATCAATTTGGGTATAACCTTCCTGTAATTTCTGTACTGAGACAACAAGAGTGGATACCTGTTGGCACAGGATCTCCAGAGGAGAGCGCGCTCTGTCGGCCTCGGACATCTGGCTGGTTCGTACTGTCACAGACTAATACTCACTGAGGCCGAGATGCCGAGAGCGGCTCGCCCTTACGACCACGCGCACCCAGACCCCTGAAGTGGGTACAGAGAGCTAGGGGCACGCGGAGGCACGGGCTTCCGGAAGGTAGGAGGTCCGGAGATTGGAAGCGGGTGCTCTGGGATCTGTAGGAGGGACCAGAGGTTAGGACTGAGTATAGGCAGAGGCAAGACTGTAATTATAAGCAGGGGTCAGATGTGTAGCAGGCAGATTAAACAGCGGAAGTCCGTTAATGCAGGCAGAGATCAGGGTATCAGGCAATCAGGCAGAGACAAGTCCGTTACACAGGCAGAGGTCAGGGTATCAGGCAATCCAGTAGAGTAATGGTTAAACAGGCCAAGGTTCAGTACACAGAGCAGGCAGATAATGGGACAATCCAGCAGAGTAGTGGTTAAACAAGCCAAGGTTCAGTACACAGAGCAGGCAGATAATGGGACAATCCAGCAGAGTAGTGGTTAAACAAGCCAAGGTTCAATACACAGAGCAGGCAGGCAGTAGGGCAATCCAGCAGAGTAGTGGTTAAACAGGCCAAGGTTCAGTACACAGAGGTAGGCAGACAACAGGAGATTACAGGCACAGGGAATCAGGGAGAGCTGACGCCGAACCAGCAACCCGACTGGGCGCTGGAGCCGTCAGAAATAGTCTCCTTGCCCGGCGAGCGCGTCAGTGTGACGCGCTACCGGGCACCCGCACGGGCGACGGCGCGCACACGGGGACCGCCGTGCACCCGCGCGCGCCGCACCATCAGGCCGCGGACGGGTGTGCGGCGAAGCGCCAGTCCACCGCGCATGCGCACCGGAGCCCGGCGAGCGGAGACGCTCCCTGACTCCTGACACATGTCCCCTGGGGCAGTACTCGGGTCCCCATACACTTTTTTTGGCAATAACTTGCATATAAGCCTTTAAAATGAGCACTTTGATTTTTCATGTTCGTGTCCCATAGACTTTAACAGTGTTCGCATGTTCGCACAAATTTTTTGCCTGTTCACAGAGTTCTGGTGCAAACCGAACTTGGGGGTGTTCAGCCCATCCCTAGCCTGATTAAACATGTGTAGTACTTTTGAATAACCATAAATGTGTCTTTTACTCTGTAATGTGAGTGCATTAAACACCTTGATCCCAGCCTCACTTTAATCGTTTTGTAATGGACAATTGTTTCTCTCTGATTTTTTACCTTCCGAGGTAAAGAAGAATGATCTATTTCTACAAGGGACATTTGGGACTAACTTTTATTGCTGGTCACTCTTTCCTTTTGCTCTTTGTGGGCAGAGATGTATACTGTATTAGTCACAGGTGTCAACTCTGTTTAAATGTTTAGCTAGTTTGTGATGCATATCTACAAACTTTGATATAAAGAATTTTATAAAAAAAAAAAAAAAAGGCCAAAAGTAATAAAATGCATTATGTTTTTTAGGAGGCAGTTTTGCATAGTTGGTGTTCTAATGTGGCAGAACATTAGCAACAATTAACAATTTCTTAGTAAAGAACAAATATTGGGAAGTTGGGAACTCTTGCTCTTTGTTGAAATGATTTTGAATTCTGCTTTGAGTTAAAAAAACTTTTTAAATGTTCACCTTTTGGTGGTCAGTGTTTAAAAAAAACAAAAAAAGCTTTGCCAGACTAAAAGAATCTACAATAAAAAATAATTCAGTAGCTTCTGCCATTTGTAAATAAACTCCATATGTGTATGTTGTTTTTGTGCAAAAATAAGCATTTTTAAGAAAGATGCAGAAGCACCCCAATATCTCTTCATTATAAATAATGAAGTCTCTGGAGTCTTTTCGATGCAACTATAATAACTTTATTTTTTTATAATAAAAAAAAAAAATGTATTATTAATATTATTTATTATTAATTGGTTACGTTCCATTCATTTAGATGCGGCATTCATTCTCTTGGATAAATAATAACTTCGGATAAGTTCGTATTCGTTACGTTCACTAACAGCCCAACTTGAATGGAAATTCCAATACCTATAATTTAAAAGTTAGTTATTATTTCGATTTTCGAATTTTGTGATTTTCGTTCTTTCTAATTTTTGTGATTTTCGTTCTTATTTTTGGATTTTCAGATTTTCAAATTTTCGGATTTTCAGATTTTCTAATTTCGGATTTTTACGAATTATCGAAAATAACAAATACCGCATCTAAATGAATGGAACGTAACATTCTAATTTTTCCGAAGAAAAGAAGTCCTGGACTGCCGCACTCCATGCAAAAAACATCTTTATTAGAGCATGGTTAAAATCCAAAAAGGCAAACAAAACAAAAGGTGGACAAACCAGGCGTAAAATAGCTAACGCGTTTCACATTTAGCTATGGGTAAGCATCTCTGAATGTGAAACGCGTTAGCTATTTTACACCTTATTTGTCCACCTTTTGTTTTGTTTGCCTTTTTGGATTTTAACCATGTTCTAATAAAGATGTTTTTTGCATGGAGTGCGGCAGTCCAGGACTTCTTTTCTTCTCGCACTTTGAAGCACAGCCAGCACCACCCAACTTTGTGAAGCAGGACGGGATTCACATAAGGGATTGCAGAGGCTTTTGGAGCGGCTTTCCCTTTCTAATTTTTCCGAAGTTAGGAATTTATCCAAAATAACAAATTTCGATCATAACGAATGACCCGAAAAATTTAAAAAAAACAAAACAAATGAAACGAAAAAAAAAACACGTTTTTCAGCAGTGCACATGTCTATTTAAAACACATGCACCTGGAAGATTCATCTGTGGTGAATTGTTGGTGAATGTCAGATTCACTGTTTTATGATTCTAGCTGTTAATACTTTAAATTGACAGTAGGCTTTTTTTTAATGAATTTTGGATGTGTGATTATGAATTACATGTGATCCTTATACATGAAATGTCATGACATTCACCCAGCTACACTGTACCTTTGGCAGAATCCTGCCTAGGGAAAGATGAAGGAACTGCAGTATTGTGATTCATTGCTTTAATGGAATTACACATATTTGTCACACTGTATTGATTCCTTTTCAGGTTATACATTTAACTGACTCCCTTCTTGACAAATTATCCCATATTGGTCAATGTATACATTATCTCAATTGTACTTAATTTGAGATTCAGTGGGAGTAATATACTTTTAGGTTTATATTGGATTTTAATTATCGCTTACTCTAAGGAAAATCAATATATAGGGAGTGAATGGCATATGATAGACAAGTAATATTGTTCCACAATTGATTTGTACGAAGCATAGCACTTGAGAAGGGATGATTAATGGATGCCATAGTTTGCTCTTTATAGCAGTGGTGGAAACAACAATAATCGTGGATTTACAAAAACAATCCAATATTATCAGTATTTTGTTATAAATATTGTCCCGCATTTAGCTACTAAATGGATTTCTCACCAATGAAGAAGTAGACCTATGTAGTATGAGGATTAGAAGTCCAACGTTTTTGTGATTACAGTATACAGCATAGATTTTTTTCTGATAACATTTTAAATGTTTTTAGGTGTGTATTTTGAGAATAAAATCTATTATTTTATATTCAATATACCTCTCTGACTTCAATATTTGATGATTAGAGACTATATTATTTATAGCTATAGGATCTTTAGTATACACTAAAGGGTTTTCTAGTTGGAATTAAGTTATGTTAGGCTTTGTATGTATGATAAGGCCCCAAAATTATAAAGCACATTTTGTTTTCTGGAATGGGTTTTTCTATAGCTGGCAATGTGGCTCTACACTGTGTTTTAGAAACATACTAAAATGATTGCTATCACCTGTGGTGCAAAACAAAGTCCTATATTAAAGTGCTAACCTAATAAGTGCTATAAAAAACTATGCGCCTTTACAGATAAACACATCCAAAAAACTCCAATTAGTTATTGTTCATATTATAATGTGCCCCTTAAATTTTATTCCATTGTTATCCCATTACACATTCTCCAAATTTCTAACAAATGTGGGTGCAAATGTGCAAATATATGAAAAAAATATATATATAAAAGTGACTTGTGCTTATTCCTTATGAACAGTGTAGTTAATCAAACATTCTGGTTTAATAGAATATCCACTTGTAAATAAAGTGATTTGTACAATAAATGCAGATGGTTTGAGGAAGATAGCCATATATAGTAAACGCTGCACCATATTTTTTCTGGTTTCATTTTGGATTGCCACCTTTTAGGGTGGTAGTTTAGGTGCAGGCAGCTACAGTAGATATGCATCCTTTTTCTGTTTAATTTGCATAGAGTGGAGTTCTTTTAGACTTTTTTTATACCAAAATTATTGCATTTAAAACAGCAGAAACCTGACATCATATGTTGTAAGAAAGAGAAAATAATTGAACAATAATGTCTTGTCTTAATTATAATTAAATCTTGAAGTGATTGTCTTGATTTTTTTTTTATTAAAATAACAAAGATGTTATACTTACCTGCTCTGTGCAATGGTTTTGCACAGAGCAGCCCCGGACCTCTTTTTTTATGGTCCCCCTGCCTCCTCTTCTCTGTGTGCTCCATAGCAAGCTGCACACAGCATTTGATTGAGCCATTGGCTCCTGCTGCTGCCATAAACCCTGTGAGAAGAGGAAAGGAGGGGGGAGAAGACTGTAGCCACGCACAGCGTTGGACCCTGGACAGGGTCAGGTAAATATTTAGAGGGGGAGGAGGGAAACAGCAGGGTGTTTTTTACCTTAATGTTGGGAATTCAATAAGGTAAAAATCACCTAGCCTTTAGAACCAATTTAAAAGAAAAAAAAATGTTACTTTAGCCATACTGTCACCCTAATCATCCATAGTCCTAACAATTGAAAGCTAAAACTAACCAAAGGCATGAGGCTTAAAGATGAATCATCTTTATAAGACCCCTTTCACACTGAGGCGTTTTTCAGGCGCTTTTGGGCTAAAAATAGCGCCTGTAAATCGCCTGAAAAACGGCTCCCCTGCAGTCTCAGTGTGGAGCCCAAGTGCTTTCACACTGAGGCGATGCACTGGCAGAACGTTAAAAAAATTCCTGCAAGCAGCATCTTTGGAGCAGTGATGGAGCAGTGTATACACCGCTCCTGCCCATGGAGATGAATGGTGCTTTGTGGGTGGCTTTAACCCTTTTTCGACCGCTAGCAGGGGTTAAAAATGCCCCGCTAGTGTCCGAAAACCTCCGCAAATACGACGGTAAAGCACCACAAAAAATAGCGGCGCTTTACCGCCAACACCTCGGTGCGAAAGCAGCCTTATAGTAAAATACATTCTTATGCAAATTGTTGATTTCTTCAGACCGCTTTCTAATGTTTGTAGGGAATCAGATACTAGCCCTAAGCCCAACAAAAAAAAATATACATTCAGGCTGATTTATTAAAGTTGCTGAGAATGTTCACACAAGAAATTTTCTGAAAATAAATTTTAATTATACAGTCTTTTGGAAAGCAAATCATTGTTTCCTTTTTTCATCTGCACATGATTGAATAATTGTAGTGAATAATCACATGATTTACATAGTTACATGGTTGGTAAGGTTGAATAAAGACACCAGTCCATCCAGTTTAACCTGTGTAAGTGTGGGTGTGTGTCTATGTCAATACCATTTCCCATATTGCATTTGGTAAGATGCCCATCTAAGAGATTTTGAAACTATTGACACTCCCCACTGACACCACCAACTGTGGAGGGGAGTTCCACATATTTACTGCTCTGACAGTAAAGAACCCTTTATGCAGTTTAAAGTTAAACTGCTTCTCTTTGTACTCACTCTAGCCCAACATTGGTGCTAATGAATAAAGTATGGCAGGAAATGAGGCGTACAATGAAATATGAAGGGGTGTCAGAATTCTCTCCAATATGGGGGAATAGGTACTTTGGAGAACTCTGTAAACTAGAGGGGTTTGAATATTGGCGTTCTAAAGGAATACAATATATTCCTCAGCTTTATGCTCAAAGCGCTATACGGTCATTTCAGGAGCTACAGGAATTATATAAATTGCCGCATAATAACTTTTATAAATATCTACAACTATGACATGCAGTCTTTTCCCAGTTTAAAGGAGGAGGGATGAATATAAGACCAATGCCATTGATATCTTTATTAGCAGGAGCAGGGAGAAAAAAAGGTTTAACCTCGCTAGTATATAGCCAACTTATGGCGAATTATCAAGATATTTTGGATAGCCCAGGCAGAAAGGGTTGGGAGATGGATCTGGGGGTTATACTGGACGAGGAATGGCAAAATATTTTGAAGAGGGCACCGATGGTTTCTTTATCATCTACACAATGCCTATCACAACTGTTTATTATCTATAGGACATATAGGACTCCAGTAAAATTATATAAGTGGAGGCGGAGGGAAACTTCGGGTTGCCCAAGATATAAGCAACCCCAGACAGATTTGCTCCATATGCTTTGGAAATGTCCTAAACTGGTCAGATACTGGCGAGAAGTGGTGTCCACAATTAATGGGGCTTATAACAGCCAGATAGAATTGGACCCCAAAATATGTTTACTGGGTTATCTTAATGAAGAGCTATATCCGAGGGAAATGTCAATTTCAATTGGTAGACTATTATTTATAGCCCGTAAGTTAATAGCTAGAAAATGGATGTCTTTCAGTGTACCAGTATTTGAGAAATGGTGATCCCAGATAAATGAGGCAATATTAATGGAGTGACGGGTTTATCAGAAAAGGGGTACAATGAATATATTAGCTAAGTTGTGGGTTCCCTGGTTAATAACACCAGGTCTGGCCTCATTCTCTTGGATTCCAAATATAATAGTAAAGAATGTAAGGAGAGAGAGTGGATAGGAAAAGTATAGGTTGTATGGGAAGTGTTGAGCGGTGTGGGAGGAGGAGGTGGAGGAGGGAATGGAGAGGGAGGGGGCTTTGTCTTTTTTTTCCCCCTTCTTCCACTTTTTGTTTTCTAATTAGTTTTTTCTGGTTTTTTTTGTTTTGTTATGAATGGTTTTGTGTAGGTAATTCTACTTGTGGTATATAGTCAATGCTGGGGATTGATGGAAATAAGAAATTAGAATTTAAAAACATATACTTTGTAAAATCAGTGTTAAAATTGTTGTATGTATACATACTGTAAAACTGGTAAATAAGAAAATGTCGAATAAAGAGGTAATGTATAAAAAAAACTGCTTCTCTTATAACTTTATGGCCAAGTGTCCTCTTAAGCAAGCTGAGAATGAATAATTTTCTCCCTATGCCAGATTCACCATTGAGATATTTGTATATAACTATCATATCTCCTTATAAGCATTTCTTCTCCAGGGATAATATGTTTAATGCTTGTAGTCATTCCTCGTAACTGAGGTCCTCCAGCTTTTGTTGTCCTCTGGAATCTCTCCAGCTCCAGCACATACTTCCTGAGGACTAGGCGGCATAGTCAAGATGTAGCCAGACCAGAGTTTTGTAAAGTGGTAGAATTATAGTCTTATCTCTTGGGTAGATTCCTTGCTTAATGCATGCTAATATTCTGATAACTTTGCTTGCTGTAGCTTGGCATTATGTGCTATTGCTGAGATTGTGATCTATTAGGACCCCCAGATCTTTCTCCATCCTGGATTCCCCCAAAGTTTCACTAGTAACTAGTGTTCATTTGTAGCCTCCAAGTGCATTACATTTTTAATATTAAACCTAATTTTCCATCTAGTTTCTATAACCTGCTGTGAAGTTATTGCCTTGCTTAACTTGCTATCATCAGCAAACACTATGATTGAACTATTTATACAAACTGTGGCGGGAGTCACTTTGAGCGGGTGGCCCTGGGACCCAGCTTACTTTAGGGCAAGAAACTCCTTTTTCAGCTTCCCCTCTTATGTGTAAGTTACCCTGTGTCTATTAGGGGCACAGGGTGACCTGAGAAGCCCAGTCTGGTCTGCACTAACCAGACTCAGCATACAACCACACTGGACTCAGCATTTCATTTTACCCCTGAACCAGCCAGGTTGTTTACACTATGTTTAGAACACTAAGATTGGACATTTGAACTGTGTGCAGGCACGCATGCCCCAGTCATAGGAGAGGAAAAGCTCCTTTAACAGGTCTCTCCATGAAAGAAGTGGTCTGCGCACCCAGTTACTGTTTTGATAGTTGTTGAAAGGTTAAATGTTTCAGTACCACTAGTTGTTGGCTGCAGGTCCAGTTTTTGTTTATAGATGTGTTGAAATGTTTGACTGTACCTGTGCCTAATGTGATTGGATGTGCAGTTTATCTCACCCTGTGTCTCTATGCCAACAAGGAGGGGTGATTGTCTCCAGAGATATATACTTGTGTCTGTTCTTCAATAAAGTCTTATGCATTTATTCACCCTACACTGATGTCTTAACAAGTGACTGGGTGAGCTGAGGGATCTTGGATTGTCCTGGTACCAGGCAAGGGAAGGTCATACAGCGTACATACTCCTCAGGAGTACAGGGGTCCGTCACACCAACCTTCATACCTTTTATGAATAAATGAAACAGAATTGGTTCCAGGACAACTGACCTCAATTTGTAAATTAGGGGCTATGGGAAACGGTATCAAATGCTTTGGGAAAATACAGATACACCACATCCACAGGCCTTTCTTTATCTAAATGACAGCTCACTTCCTCATAGAATATTACCTGATTGGTCTGATGAGAACAATCTTGCATAAATCAATGCTTGTTATTACAAATTATACTGTTTTCCTAAGTAAATTCTTGGATATAGACCCTTATCATCCCCTCCAATAGTTTACATACTACTGATGTTAGGCTGACTGGTTGTAGTTTCCAGGTATATATCTTGGCCCATTTTTAAATATTGGTATCACATTGGCTTTTTTCAAATCAGCTGATACCATTCCAGCCACTAAGCTGTCCATAAAAATTAGGAATAAAGGTCTGGTTATAACCTGATTAAGTTCTTTGAGGACTCTCGGGTGTAAGCCACCTGGTCCTGGTGATTTATTTACATTACATTTTTCAAGTCTTTTTTGGACACTGGCTTCTGTTAGCCACAAGGGTACATTCTGTATTATGTTATGAAAAATACAGTCCTGATTACTATACCCCTCACTTTTCTTTGTAAAAACTGAGGAGAAGAATGCATTTAGTACAGTTACCTTCTCATTGTCATTTGTAACCAACTATCCCTAATCATCCTTTAGGAGGCCCATATGCTCTGACCTCGCTTTCTTGCTATTAATATTTTTAGAAATGCTATGGGGTTGATTTACTAAGACTGGAGAGTGCAAAATCTGTTGGAGTGGAGCATGGCAGCCAATCACCTTCTAACTTTTGTTCAATTAAGCTTTGACAAAAAACCTGGAAGCTGATTGGATTCTATGCAGAGCTGCACCAAATTTTGCACTCTCCAGTTTAAGTAATCAACCCCTAATTGTCTCTCATGGACTATTTTAGCTGCCGTGATTGTGCTCTTACATTTCTTACTGCATTCCTTGTAGTGTTGAAATGCCGACAATGACCCCTCAGCCCCCTCAACAGTCATATGACATCCACTCAGAAGGACGAAAGGCCTGCATGGCCGTCAATCTGCTATAGGCCGGATGGGAAGGTGTTAAATATGTTGATCACTTCCTGCTGGTATGAAGCCTGTCAGCCTATCATTATTTTGTACAGGCTGCTGACTGTGGTTAAATTGCATACATCTGTGCATACCGCTTGCAGAGAAATGCTGATTCCTGTCAGCCTACAGCCTAAATCAGCTGTGTGAATGCGCCCTTAATCACCATGTGAATATATTCATGGATTTAATGAATGAACAAAACTTATACTCAATAACTTCTTTGTGTTTTGGACAGATGTGTTGAATGAAAAGTAGTGAAAAAATAATGTATATGCTAAAAGTCCTGTGGTTTCATTTCTTGTAATACACATACTGTAATTACGCATACTTCCTATATTACTACAAATAGTATCAAAACATTCCTGTTATTGTTTTCTACAGTGAAATACATTATAGTTTACCAAGCAAATATTTCATATTGTTTTAAAACTTGACCTAAGGATCTGATTATTGGAAAATGCCACCTAAACTTCAGGACTCCTATAAACACAATTCTGTGCGCAGATTTTATTGATTCTAATGGGTTAGTCACACTACTGTACTTGCATAGCAGTAACACATATTAGGTGGGGTGGTGTGCTGCTTATTGTGAATGTCACCCCAGCACACCGCCAAAATGCATGTGCACTACAATCCATCTTAACACAACACAAAATGAATTTGCTCAAATTGCACTGCACTGAATTGCATGTGAATTGCACAGGAATGTGGTTACATACAGTTACATAATAGGTGAGGTAGAAAAAAGACACAAATCCATCAAGTCCAACCTATGTGTGTGATTATATGTAAGTATTACATTGTATATCCCTGTATGTTGCGGTCGTTCAGATGCTTATCTATTAGTTTCTTGAAACTATCAATGCCCCCCGCTGAGACTACCGCCTGTGGAAGGGGATTCCACATCCTTGCCACTCTTACAGTAAAGAACCCTCTACATAGTTTAAGGTTAAACCTCTTTTCTTCTAATTTTAATGAGTCGCCACGAGTCTTGTTAAACTCCCTGCTGCGAAAAAGTTTTATCCTTATTGTGGGGTCACCAGTATGGTATTTGTATAATGAAATCATAACCCCTCTCAAGCGTCTCTTCTCCAGAGACAATAAGTTCAGTGCTCGCAACCTTTCCTCATAACTAATATCCTCCAGACCCTTTATTAGCTTTGTTGCCCTTCTTTGTACTCGCTCCATTTCCAGTACATCCTTCCTGAGGACTGGTGCCCAGAACTGAACAGTATACTCTAGGTGCGGCCGGACCAGAGTCTTGTAGAGCGGGAGAATTATTGTTTTATCTCTGGAATTAATCCCCTTTTTAATGCATGCCAATATTCTGTTTGCTTTGTTAGCAGCAGCTTGGCATTGCATGCCACTGCTGATCTACTAGGACCCCCAGGTCCTTTTCCATCCTAGATTCCCTCAGAGGTTCTCCCCCCAGTGTATAGATTGCATTCATATTTTTGCCACCCAAATGCATTATTTTACATTTTTCTACATTGAACCTCATTTGCCATGTAGTTGCCCACCCCATTAATTTGTTCAGATCTTTTTTCACATACTGCGGAAAAGTTATTGCCCTGCTTAGCTTAGTATCATCCACAAATACAGAGATTAACCTGTTTACCCCATCCTCCAGGTCGTTTAATTGGTGTGGTGTGGTTACGGTGTATGTAGAATCCACTTCTCAGCTTCTCCTTTGTATTCGGGCACCTCTTCTGACACCACTTTGCGGGCTCAAAAATTTCCAACCAGAACATTGTTCTTCCATTTTTCTGGCTCCAAAACATCAAAAGGAAATTTTCCTTTATTGCCTAAATGTAATTTGTGATGTGCTGGTATACCCCTCAGCCACTGTTTCTATTAGAAAAAACTGAGTCTTTTTTGTCATTCCAAATGGTCCCCTTAAGGGGGAACCAGCTTCTCATTCCATTATTTCTCAGTGACATAGATCATTGTTCAAGCTTTTGGTATTAATGACAAGGTTCCACCTTTTTTCATTCAAGGCAGGATCTGCTAGGTCTGTGAATACTTCTTGGGCTTTTTATCATCAAACAACAGTTTCCCATATTTGCTAGCCTGCCACCTAGACTCCTGGGCAGGCCTTCTCTGATGAAAGCTTCAGGCATATGGTCCTTCAGGTAGTTCTTTGAGCTGCAAGCTGTTCTCAATTCCATTTGGTTTGCTATGTGGGCCTGTTAATGTTTTTTTACAGTTGCCCACACTTCAGTTGAACTGCTTTTGGATGTCTCAATTTTCTCAAAATAACTGAATCCTTGTCCTTGTTCTATAAGGTACAGTGATCCCACCCTCCTGTTTGTGTTCTACTCCTAATACTGCCTTTCTACAAAATTAAAGCATGGTGGGAATAGAAAGAGTTATGCCTGGCTGGTCAAGTTTGCCAGTGTCCAATTCCTCCTGAAAGTGGCAGTATAACCAACTGTCCTCAAAAAACGATTCCTGTGTCCCATAATGAAAAAACTTATCTTACAGTAAAAAATAATTTTCTTGATTTTATCTTTTATTGTCCCTTCTGTCATATTAGTTCTTCTTTCTTCCTTTTTTTTGTATCATTTAACCTTGACTTACAAAATGCATGGTGTGCAATAAGGCTTGCCACAGACATTACAATCTGATTATTCAGTCTAAGTTTAGGTTGACTGGTAGGAAAAAGGATCTTAGGAAAACTATACTAGACTGTGCAATCAGATTGCTATACATAGGGCTTTCCTACTTTAACACTTAAAGAGACATTCAGGGCGCAAAAAAAACCTTGTGACACTTTGTTTAGGACCTTAGATGGATCCTACCTGAAGTTAGAAGCTGATTGGTTATTATGCACAGCTGCACCAAAATCCGTGTATTTCAGTTTTAGCAAATCTCCCCCAGTGTGTCTTTAAATGAGCTAATTTATTAAGGCCCCTTTCACATGGGCTTTCCGATCAGTTCCGTCAGTTATTCAGGATCGGACACTCCATTCACCGCCATGTCCGCCGACATCTGCCGATATCCGATCCGATCCTTTCCATGAAATCCAGATGGATGGAGAACCTATTTTCCATCCGTCTGGCAAATCAGATTGGATGGGATCGGATGAAAACGGACAGGCAGTCTGTTTTCATCCGATCTCCCCATAGAGGAGAGCAGGGCTCTGACAGGTCCATCTCTGCACAGTGAGTGGAGATGGACCTGTCATCCTCCTGCTCAGCGGGGATCAGTGGATCAATCCGTGTAAAGGGACCCTTAGGTGATGTAAAATAAGCACAGTACAGTAACCCATGCTAACCAACCACAATGCATATTTTACTGAAAAAATGACTATACTAAACCTAAAACCATAACAACAATAATACCTAAAACAATAATATAAATTATGATGGGTTACATTTTAGTGACTTTTCTCCATCCAGAAGATATCTCCTAGTAGCGGAGTTTAGATCTTTATAGAAGTATACCAATACAGTGCACTCATACAATTTTGATGAGGCTTTATTGTTAATTTGATATGTTTGAACTGCATTAAGTGCTGTTTGACCACTTTATAATGGGGATCATTCCATTCTGGTAAGCCTCTACCTGTCTCACATGGGTGGTGTGCTGTGTTTACTAACTTCAAAGGCTTTCTGTGTTCTACACCTGCTGCTCTTTTGGAGGATCACTCATCTCTTCGTTGCTCTTCATTTGGACCTACAGGGAGTAAAATTGGTAAACAGAAAGTCATACAATCCAAGAAAGAGCTGTGTATCTTAGATTATTCTTTAACAATAGCAACTGTTTTTGTGCAAGACACGATTCACGAATATCTTGAACCATACAGGATAATAACCCAGAAGGTGGTGTGGAAAATACTAAGCAGGAGTCAATTTAAATATCGTATTTATCGGCGTATAACACGCGCCGGCGTATAACACGCACCCCAAGTTTAGGAGGGAATTATAAGGAAAAAATGTTTTAAGGAAAAAAACTTACATTTAAATGCCCATCAATGCATTTGCAGCCTTGCAGTCATTTGCAGCCTTGATGTCATTTGCAGCCTTGCAGTCAGCAGCCTTGGTGTCATTTGCAGCCTTGCAGTCAGCAGCCTTGGTGTCATTTGCAGCCTTATCAGTGTCCATTTTCAGCTTTGCCAGTGCCGATCTCAAGCTTTTCTGTCTCCTTTTGCAGCCTTGCCCAGGCTGCAGTTAAACTGCAGTGACATGTCAGTGTCACTGCAGTTTGAAAATGGCGCAGCTGGCGCCGAAATACACAGAGCCGGTCCTTGGCTCTTCTCGGCGGCTCTCGTTCACTTTCGGCTCCACTTGTAGTCCCCCCAAGGATGGGCGTGACTGTGAGCGGGGCCGAGCGCCGCCCATATACAGATAGCCGAGTGTGTTCGGCTAGCTCCGCTCACAGTCACGCCCAGTCCCTGTGTCCATCATAGGGCGGGACTGGGCATGACTGTGAGCGGAGCTAGCCGAACTTAGCCGAGTACACTCGGGTAGGTTCGGGCGGCGCTCGAGTGAAGCCGAAAGTGGCCAAGAAGAGCAGAGGACCGGCTCTGTGTATTTCGGTGCCGGCGGCGCCATTTTCAAATCGCGGTCAGCGATCGATCCGCTCAGTCAGCGGGGGATCGCAGGGGATCGGCGTATAACACGCACCCGCGATTTTCCCCTGATTTTAAGGGGAAAAAAGTGCGTGTTATATGCCGATAAATACGGTAATGGTCTAAATAGTATTTTTGTGTGATAGAGGTCAAAGGACCCCAAGTAACTAATGTGATTGTTATAACACTTCAATGAACATTTTTATTTGGGTGGACTGTGTTTATAATTTTTTGTTGCTGTATGGATATATAATTATTTGCTGCATATTATTTATTTATTTGCATTGTTTTATTTTGACAATTCATTTTGCCATAGTCACGATTCAGTGGTTAATACCACTTTACTACACGTTTTCACTTGATTTGGTTGTTTAGTGGGTGGATTTAATATAACTCATTTGAGTTTAGTTTGTTGTTATTTTAATGCTGCATTTTTTTGTTCCTATCTGTGGTACTTTGTATGTGAGTACAGTGGCAGCTGCTTGTAGAAAGTTTCAGGTCCTAGCCCGTTTATTCATATTTTGTTTTTTAGAATTGTAGTAGGTGAAATTGAATCACACACATTAGAAGAGATGAGCAAATGTCTTAATTATTTTATCAGCCATGACCAAGGACTAACGTCCGAAACGCATAGGTTTTTTTTTTTTACAGCTTTGTACATGTATTTAATAAAGAAATAAAATTTTAGATGTCATCCTGAGTGCCGACCATCCCTTTCCTTATAAATGTCTTAATATTACATTTTCCACTAACAGGTTTGACATTTGGACATCATCCATTTGGACAGCATTCATTCGTCCATTTTAGAATATGTGTGCTCATTTTACCCATTCTAAGTTCCAGTGGGGGCCAAATATTTTTAGGACAAATCAGAAATAAAATTTTACCTGCTGAGCTATCTCACACTTCATTTCTTTACCCCAACACTCATTTAGGAACATTTCCAGATGAAAATTTGTTGGAGATAAAAAATGTTTGCCTAAGAGCATTGGAGCAATTTTTTTTTCAGGTAAAAGAGGGGAACTACACAAAGGAGACTAATGAAGAAAAAAATGTTTTTTTGAAAGTTGAACTGCAGAACTCATTTAGATGAGTGGGGAAACATCTTTACGGTTAAAAAACAAATATGTTTTTGTTTTTTTTACTTTCTACTACTAGTTAAACCATGGGCCTTAACAACAGGTAATAGACATCAACATAGAAAAAGAATAAGCTATTGCGCTGACTGGAACCCAACCATCATTAAACGGGCACATAAATGCGCCAGGAGAGTGGTTGGGAACACTAGGTAAAATGGATGCAGCTCCTCTCAAATTAAGTCTTGAGATCCTAATGCACATATAAAAAACAAATACAAAAGGGCACCTCCATCTAGGTGAGGCTGCAGAGCTCAGCAGGCATGTGGCTGGTGAAAGCAGAGTCCTTTAAGGAAGTGCAGTTATCAGTCTTCAGGCTGGGACATAAGCATCAGCAGCTTCCAGAAGTGGCAAGATGGCTGCGGCTCCAAGCAGCACCTCTCTCAGGTGGGTGAAGACAGGAAGTGGAGGGGATGTGGCTACATTTTTCAGGGCAGACAGGAGGGCCCCTTTGTCAAACCATGGTGGTCACGTAGCCACATCATCCTACTTCCTGTCTTCACCCAGCTGAGAGAGGTGCTGTTTGGAGCCACAGCCATCTTGCCACTTCTGGAAGCTGCTGACTAGAACTGAACTGTTACCATAATGGAACAAGTTTTCCAAATCTGGTCCAAGAGAGCACAATGTATAAATATGATATACCCTAATGCGTGGTATCTAGACATGTGTATAATGATTTGTTTTCTTGGCTCATATTCAGTACCTCCTTCTGTAATATTTTTTATTCATTACCCTGAACAGGTTTTATGTGGCATCTTTTACATCAGTATGAACACCTGACACTTTAGAAGTTGCTCTATGCCCACCCTCACCTTCCCCAACATTTTCCTTGGGTGCCACCACCAATTTTTCTGGAACTCTTTCTTAAACCAATAAACAGCAGATCTGAACTATGCTGTACATTTTTTTATCACAATTTTTATTTGATGGAGTTTCAGGAAAACCAGACTTAAATGCTTTTTTTTCCATAACATGTTCCTTTGTTTTGATTCTCTCTTGCAACCTTTTAAGATTTACTGAAAGTTATTGCATTTAAAATACAATTTCAGTGTGTTCAGCTGAAACCTGTTAAGTGCAGATGTGCCCCAGTGATTTCATGGAAATGGTCCCTAATGGTATATTTTTCCATGAACACACTTTTTTTCCATTCACTTATGTTTATAATTAGTTGTCAGGAAGCTTTTCAGCCCTATCAGGCAAATGAGGATAGGAGAGGTTAAGACTATAAACATTACTTTTTGCCTAATACAGTATGTATGTTACAATTTTACTACAGACAGGGCATGCTTGTCTACCTTTCTCCCTCGTGACAGTTGGTGAGTTTTCTAAGACCTGAAACATAAACAAGTAAATTTACCTTTTTGTTGTGCTAAGTCAAAAGACTTCTGTTAAATAATTGTTCAATCGCTAAAGTCCATTTTAAAGTGAAGCACTTCCTCTGTCTGCTCATTTTATTCTTACATGCAGCCCATATTATTAATTTGTTCATTTGGTTTAAAAGGATAAAACTTCAAGTGACATTTTAGGAATATTGAGTGTTGTAGACAGGTACCAAATGCCGGTGCCTTGGGCTTTCACTATACTCTGCTTTGCCTAAATGCCAGGATCCTCTGATTAGGCAAAGCTCCTGTACTTCTTGATAGGGTCAGAACTTGCAACTAAGCCTCAACCACACATCCCTATTGGACCATAACCATCTCACTGGTCAATAAGAATGTCGGGGGGGTAGGAAAACCATAGCACTATGAGGGAGATCTGAACCTTTGCTGAATCAGGATGACTGGCATTCAGGCAAAGCAGAGACTATCTGCCAGGCCCTTCACACCTGTCAGAAGTTTGCAGTACTTTAATGGACCGTACACACCAACTTTCCAACGAGAAATGTTCAATGTGAGCTTGTTGTCAGAAATTCCGACCTTGTGTATGCTCCATCGGACATTTGCTGTTGGAATTTCCGACAACAACTGTTTGAGAGCAGGTTCTCAAATTTTCAGACAAAAAAATTAGTTGTTGGAAATTCTGAGCGTGTGTACACAAGTCTGAGGCACAAAATTCCACGCATGCTCAGAATCAAATACAAGACGGAAGCACTCGGTCTGGTGAAACTAATGTTTGTAATGAAGATAGCACATTCGTCATGCTTCAAATTTTTAAATATTTCAATGCAGCGCATTCTCTTCTTCTTTATAATGCTAGAATAATTAAGTTGCTTTGCTGCTCATATTCACACAGAGCTCTGACAAACTGATTTCTTTATTATTTCTCGTGATCTCCTGAATAATAATTTTTTTTTTCGCCAGATCTCCAGCATAATGTTTACAATTTTTTTTAGAGAGATCTTTTTTTTATCAAGATCTCCTTAATTTTTTTTTTTTTTTTTTTTTATAGTGATCTCCATAATATTTTTTGTCATTTTGTGTGTCAAGTTACCACAACACCATTATTATCTTGTTTTTTTTTAACCTCAAAGAGGTTGGTTGGTGTTGGTGTATCTTGTTAATTTGACATTGTATTTTTGAAATGTACCTGCCTACTCACAAACAAACTGTCCTTTTTGAACTAAAACATATAGCCAAGTATTTGTTTAAAAAAATAGTAATTTATTAGGGGTCATAACAAAATAAAGAGGAAGGCAACGCTGGTTAAACTGTTGAAATGGGCAAAGCCCTTGTACCCCAGGGCAGACATCAGTTATATTACAGGCAAAATTCTTAACCTGAGGAGTCCATTTAATAGGGAGGACAATCCGGTCCAGGACTCTGAGAGAAATCGGGAGCAGCAGCAGATGACATATATGTCCCCAGGCTGTGGTCTTACCACAGCCTGCCTTTTTTGCCAGACCAGACCGAACCCAGGCCATCACTCTCAAGACTTCCTTGCATGCTTCCTTCCTGGCTGTGGCTGTGGTGTTGGAGTTGTGGCAGGAGGTGGAGGAGGAGTATGGTCCAACTCACATACATGACTTTTGTTTGTGAGTTGGCCCCTCACCCCCTTATTTAGGGCCTGAAAGATGAATTCCTCACAGATGAGGCGTTGGCCCACCACCATTTTTTGAATCCTACTGGCCGTCATACACGCAAAGGCTTCCTGGACATTAGGGGTGTTTGTGAGGAAGGAGCGCAGTAGCCTGCCGAATCAAACCAAGCGCTGACTCCACCACGTTCCTCCCCTTCCTGGACCTTTTTGTTGGAAGGTGGAGGGGAGGAACCTGCAATTTGGTCAGGCTACTGGGCATGGCCACCTCCTGGCTGCCACTTTCCACAGCCACCTCCTGGCTGCCACTTTCCACGCCCTCCTCCTGGCTGAGACTTTCCTGTTTATGAAAATGGGACATAGTTTTAGTTTTTTGGTCATCAATCTCACACAATTTTGAGCCCAGCATTTTTCATTCTTGTCCCAATCATTTTTGGCTACTACTGTCTATTGATATGTAATGCACTTTGTTAAATCAGAAATTAGTGATCAATAATAACATCTAGTTAACATAATTACATTTTTGACAAGAAATATGTTGAACAATGCTATACCTGGTCAAGCTGGGCTCCTCCACATCTTCTTCACGGGTGGAAGGCCCAGGTTGTACTTCTGAAGCCTCATCTGAGGTGGAAGGAAGTGTGGGAGGAAGAGTGGAAGGAAGGGTTGAGAGTGATGGCCTGGGTTTACACTGGTCTGACAAAAACCACAGACTGTCGTAGTACCACAGCCTGGGAACATAAATGTCATCTGCTGCTGCTCCGGATCTCATGGAATCCTGGACCTTTTTGCGCTCCCTATTATATGTGCTCCTCAGGCCACCAATTTTACACTTCAAATAGGTGATCTGCTGTGGGAATCACTGGCTTCACCATTTCCAACAGTTGATCCAGCGCTGCCTTCCTCTTTATTTTGTTATTATAAAATGGGTGTTTCACTTGCCACAGACAGGGCAACTCTCTGTACTTATCAATAAAGTTGGGGAGGAAGTCATGGTCATTAAATGTATCCATTTTCTCTGCAAGACACAACACAAGACAAACCCTAATGTCAGGCTAAACTCTCCTAATCTTGTCCCAATATAGGCCTCAATCTATAAGCAGTATAGGCCACTAACCGCTGATGCCCCAAGTTAAAATGGTACCTTTGTTTGCACAATCGGCACTTACGCTACTCCGTCCTCCGCTCACAGATCGTACGTATGATGCACGCGTGTTACGCTTTATCTACACTGCGCATGCGTGAAACTCCACCCCTGACCTACTTTCTAGTATATTCCCCTCCCCTTCTCTTTCGGCGCAGTGGGAGAGCACATGGCGGAGAGATAACAGGTGCATGATATTATCAGCAACGAGGAGGACGAGGAAAGCCCAGAGCCACAAACATCCCGATCCAGGAGGAGATTTAAGAAATATGTCCTTTGTAGAGATGGTGGAGATGGTGGACATCTTCAAGAGGGCCGACTATGATGGGAAATATGGACCGTACAGCAACCCAAATATGAGAAAGGCCAAGATCATGACTAAAGTTGTCAGAAGTCTGCAGAAGAATTTTGGGGTATGATGATCCAAGGAGCAATTGAGGAAACACTGGTCAGACCTCAAATTGAGGGAGCAGGGTCAGTACAGAAGGATCAAGAGAGTGCTGCAAAAATGTAAGTATTTTGTCTTGTGTTCATATTATTATTACCTGCATGCTGCTCCATATGCTTTTCTTTACTGTTGTACATTTTAAAATGGGGACAGTAATCATCGTTCACAGTAAACATTGTTCGTTCACAATAAACATTGTTCGTTCACACTAAATATCATTCGACCCTTAACCTCCCTGGCGGTTTTCCCGAGTGTGGCTCGGGGTTAAAATTCAGTACCATTACGGGTAACCGCGAGCCACACTCGGGATCGCATTGCAGGATCCTGGGGCGGCGTTACTTACCTTGTCCCCGGGATCCTGCGATGTCCCCCGCAGTGTCCGAGGGCTCCGTCCTCCTCCGAAGCCTCTCCGTGCCAGGCTCCGTTCCCTGCGAGCGGCGCGACGCACGGGGGCAGAGCCTGGCGGCAAATTTAAAAAAAAGTAAAAATCATAACACATACAGTACTGTAATCTTACAGATTACAGTACTGTATGAAATGATTTCACATCCCTTTTGTCCCCAGTGCTTTGTCCTATGCCCTGCATGCAGTTTTATGTGATATACACTGTTCTTTCTGCCTGGAAACTGGAGATTGTCCATAGCAACCAAAAAGTGTCCCTTTACGTCAAAAGTGGCTTTAGACCAGCTAGAAAACAGCGATAGTAAATTAGATCACTTGCAGAATTGAGCGATAGTGAATTGTGGGGAAATTTATTTTATTACTATTTTTTTTAATTTTTTTTTATTATTTATTTTTATTTATTATATTATAATTTATGTTTTTGTGTTTCAAACTTTATCATACCCGGGATATCTACTAGACTCTGGTTTGGACAGATTTAAGTGTGTTATTGTTAAGATTTACAGACCTACAATATAAAACGCCAAATTTCCATGCAAAATAATTGTACCGCTTTCAGCACCTAAAATCCGAAATAATCATACCGCCAGGGAGGTTAATACAATGTTTTTGGCAGATGCGGGTTAACTACATTTGTTCAGGCCTATTTGTATGAAAAGAAGTTTAGTACATTGTTATCTAGATGGGTTTGTAACTAGGATAAAAGGCAAACTTGATTCAGTGTAAGGAGAGGACACTCAGCAGCTGTTTACACATCTGGATGCAGGAGCACTAGTGTGGGACACCAGAACACACTTTTTAGGGTGTCCCACGCAGGTGCACCAGTGGATACTAGGGGTCTCTTCATCTGTGAAACTTTAATAACAAAAAGATAAGTATTCCAGCTTTAGAAAGGGAAAAAAACATGTTTTAGCTTGGAACTCTGCCAAAACAGACAATTGTACAACACTTCCAAGCAATGTTTCATATTCCTATTTCTTGCCTCAAATATCTGTGTGCTAAGTATATCTTATTTTTTCTTCACATAGGGGAGAAAAGACTCGGGACATCTGAGGACACCGAGAACACCACACCTCCTAAAGAAGGGGAAATCCCCACACACCCTGAAGAAGATGTGGAGGGAGGAGAGGTTCAGGAATTGGGCGAAATAGTGACCACAACAGGTCAGTGTCTGAGACCACAGCTTCAGGTAATAGATGTATGCCTGCATATTTATAATACATGGTGTGTTTTTTTATTTTTAGGTGATGTGGTGGATGTTGTGGAAGAAGAATCTCATTTCACCAGTGCCAGTGCAAGTGCACTCATCGAGGAGATCATGGTGTGCAATCGGGAATTAAAGAAGATAAAGGAAAACATCAATGATATTGAAAAAAGACTCAACAACATCATTGATGTTTTAGGCAGAATATAAAACACCCAAAAATTTTTACGTTTTGTCATTATATTTTTTTATTTTCAAAAAGTTTTAAAGTAATTTGAAAGCCAAATTTTGAAGATGCACACAGTGTGTCAACATGTGCTATCTGATATTTGTTGGTGCAACCCCTTCCTCGCAACTCAAGTAGATGAGAGGAAGGGGTTGCACCCCAGAAATACATGTTGACTTTAGGCATGGGATCAGGAGGGAAATCCACATTTTGACTCCCAATTTTTGTGCATCTTCAAAATTTGGCTTTTACAGGGGTGACATAACCCCATCCGATGAAGGCAAAATCAACACAGTTATGACATACTAATGTCACATATTGCCTTCAATTTATCCAAGTTGAACTTTGTAAGTTCCTGAGTTGTGTATGTTATGGTTTTAAACATGCCTGTTTAACCCAAAAAATGATATTTCTACTGTCAAACATAAAAATGTTATACACCAAAGATGTTGGTTTTCTAACGCACATGTGAATGTGCTTTGAGTTAAATGTTTTATACTCCACAATGTGTGGCTTCTTCTTTCAATGCTCAATACCAGTTTTTGTAGTAAGTTGCTGTAGTTTACAGTGACAATGGGGGTATTTACTAAAGGCAAATCCACTTTGCACTACAAGTGCACTTGTAGTGCAAAGTGGATTTGCCTTTAGTAAATAACCCCCACAGTGCTCTAAAATTTGCCACAATCACGCCACTTTAGGGACTCAAAGCAATTAATTATTGGAGCTGAAAAGGATGATTATTTTTAATCATTAATGCATTACATGCATTAACAACAAAAATAATGTGTGTGTGTGTAGCAGACCCACAACATAATAATAGTTAGCTGAAGAAGAGATTGTCACCTCATGTATCAAAGAAATTACGTTTGCACTATTGAAGAAAATGGCCAAAAAAATAACATTGGAGAACCTAGGAGACAACTAAAAGAAACACAAGCAGTAAATCAAATGAAATATTAGTTCAGTTTATCAAAAAATATTTATTTAAAAAATTTCGCACATTGGCTGGCATATCAATGGCCCCCCTACCCGCAAAGTACTTGACATAACTTTGTCTTACTTTGCGGGCGCTATGGGGGGGCAAGCCAGGGCGACCAGGTTCAAGTGCCGTCAGAGTTGTATTTTGAAATCCAGCCTTAGCCCCAACTGAGGCCACATATTTCGTTGCATTTTTCCAGAGGTAATTGTGGAGAATGCAGCAGGCAAGTACAATATGGTTCAGTTTATATTCCGCCATGTGTATTGCTGTCAGAAATAGACAGATCCGGCATTCTCCACAACTCTTCTGGCTCTGTCCTGCCGGTAGTTAAAAACCCTCTGGTCCGGGGTGAGGGTCCTCATAGGGAATGGCCTCATCAGATGGTCTCCCAGCCCAAACGCTTCATCAGCGACGAACACAAAAGGAAGACCAGCCACATTGTCTTCCACAGGTGGCAAGCCCAAGCTGTCATTCTGGAGCCGTCTGTAGAACTCCGTCTGGGTGATGACCATCCGACATCCGACCATCCGACATCCGACCTTTCTTCCCCACGTCCACATACAAAAACTCCTATGTCTCCGACACCACCTCCAACATCACAATACTATTAAACCCCTTATAATTATAATAGTATGACCCCGAGTTGGGGGGTGGGACAATGTGGACGTGTTTCCCATCAATTGCCCCTCCGCAGTTAGGGAAGTCCCACTGCTGAGCAAACTGGGATGCCACAGTCTGCCATTCCTGTGGGTTTGAAGGAAACTGTGGAGTCAAACAAGAAAAAAAAAATTGTACTTTTGCACATAACAGTGCAAGCAGATTAGACACAAACATTCTTGGCCCACATAAGTATAACATGTATTGAAATGAGTATTTAAAGACAAAAGTATAAGGTCCACTTATCAGATTCCTCACCCCCTCTGATGGCCCATTGTAAAAATTTTAGGAGGGGGGAGATGTTTTGGACAGGTAACCGTCTCCACTTCATTGAGAGCTGAATGCATAAATAATGTGTGTTACTTTGGCCAGCCCCTCCTTACTTACACTATTGGCAGCCCACTGGAAATGTAAGAAGTGTCATAATCTAAAAATATGAATACACACTGTCCAATTGAAGCTAATTTTTACATTCTGCAATTACATATCAAGATAATAGGAGAACAAAACTTTAAACAGTACCATTTGAAAGTATTCAGGCAGGACCTTGCACTACATGCTTTGGTGAATTCATCCATAAATATGAACACAAAAGAGGTAGGTATAGTGTGTATGGTTTTGAGCAGTCAGCAGATTATTGGTATCAGATGACTTAGCAATTGGGGGGGAGGGAGGGTTCCAAATGAGTTTTGCCCCCCTCCCCAAAAAAAGCCTCTTGCACTCTGAACTTAAGGACAAAAATAACATTTGTACACATTTTAGGGTGTGTTTAGGGTAAGCACTACAATGGAGCTGACAAAATACATTGTTAAGTGACTAGGCTAGGTATGTATGGGCCTAGGATAGCATGCTGGGGAGGTTAGTGAAGGCAAATATGCATGAAGGACAAAAAAGACGTACAAACTCTTTAAGTTAAAATTATTGGTTGTACCAGATTATACCTTGTTTGAACTCTCTTTTCCTTGCAGTAATAATGTTTTTTATGGTTGTCAGATGTATATTTTATACACTATTGCTCACCATATATAACTTAAAGCGGAGCTCCAGGCTCCTTCAGAAAAATTAAAAGTCAGGCGCTACACATACTGTAGCTGCTGTCTTTTAATATTAGGACTCTTAGCTGTCCACAAATCCAGCGGTGTCTTTACCCGAGTCAATTTTACTGTGCATGTGCGAAGCACGCTGCGCTTTTTGAATGGCCCAGTGGCGGGGGAAGGAGGAGGGGGGCTGAACTTCCAGTTGAGTTTGCCACGGTGAAGTCAGTCTGAAGTGGGAGCGGATACCTGTCAAAGCCAGGTACCCCCCCCCCCCGAAAGGTGCCAAATGTGGCAGCGGAGGGGGGGTGAGGCAAATAGGGGGAGCTTCACCTTTTTGGTGGAGCTCCTTTTTAACTTGTAGTATTACAATTTACTGGTTTTCATTTTTGCTGAAAAAAGTAAAAAGAAAGCATATAGTGAAGTTCACTGTTGAAGAAAGCTTTGGTTGTATAGACCATGTTACTGCTTGATTGCTTGATAGTGCTTTAGGGTAAAAGACAGATATTTTTAATAACTCCAGTTCTTTGTGTCACAACAGGATAATTGCAAGTAAACATTCTCAGTTATTCTTTGTTAGAGGTGAGGATAAAGGTAAAGACTGAGAGGGGGTCTTTTATTCATTATGAGTCCAACCTTTCACAAAGTCCACTCTCTTTTTCTTTAGGCCTGGTTCACACTAGTGCAATTTCAGATACGACTTGAGTCACACAGAATTGCACAGGTGCCTGTGCACATCAATGCAGCACAGCGCAATTTAGGAAAAGGGTCCTGTGCTGCTTTGGTGTAATTCCCACATGATTTTAGCAACATAGAATATGCAAATCACATCCAAGTAGCATCCAGCTTTGTCATTACTTAGGACAGGTGACAGGTCTATGCATATGCAGTGCAGACACACTACTCTATGCATATGCAGAGCTGACACACTACTCTACTCTATGGGCCCTCCGATCCGATCTTCCCAGACAGAAGTTGACAGATCCCCTTCTGTTTTTTTTAAGTTAACTGGTTTGGAGATAGGCGGGTGTAAAAGGACACATGTCTGTTTACATCTGCCGCTCTATAGAGGTGAATGGAGGGTCCAGTTGGGTCTGCTTGAAAAACAGTTAGGTGGACCCGATTGGACTGATCACGTAAAAGGGGCCTAAGGCTGCTTTCACACTGAGGCATTGCGGATTCCCTGCACCTCAACTGACCACAGTTGTCACTTCTTCCTGCAGGTATCGCTGGCTGCTGCTGTCCCCCAGGCGGGTATGGCTGGTGGCAGCTGCTGGCTGTCTTCCAGGGCTGGTACTGCTGGCTGGTACTGCTGGTGGGTCCTGCTGGCTGGTACTGCTGTCTGGTGCTGTTGGTGGGTACTGCTGGCTGGGATTATGGTGCGGGGTTGTTTTTCAGGGGTTGGGCTTTTGTAAATAGAGTGTATCTGCTGTTTTACTTTGGCAGACTCGGAGTTACACCCCATCACAAACTGTCAAATTTCTTTATGACATACAGTATGTGTAGGAGTTGATCATGAACTGTCAGGTCCCCCAAGGACTCATTATTCAGTTCATTGGTTCACTACCACAATATGATGTGTAGGCGGCTTACAACATCCATGTATGTGTCTTCAGATCCTTTCTGCAGTCACCTGAATTTCTTGCAGTATGCTTCTGGTGCAAATATGCCGTGCTGATTCATATACCAAAAAGCCATTAAAGTGGATGTAAACCCAATTCATGAAATCTGCACGTATATCTGTAGTGTTTACTTATCTATTTCCAAAACCCTAAGTCCCGTGTCTTTCTGCTGCTTCGTTCCTCTGTTATCAGCATGATAACTTCTGACAAGTTCTCCAACACAGGAGATAAAAGCAGCTGAAAATAGCAGAGAGCTAATCTATTTACATCACAGCTCTGAAAGTGTAGAGAAGGGGTGTGTGCCTTTCCTCCAATCAGCTGTCACACACTGTATGCCAAGACTCCCCTCCCACTGCTGAAAGAGAAAGTAAAATTTCTAACACAAAGTTCCTAATGTGCCTTTAATCAAATTAATTGAACTCCATAATCCCAGCTGGGCTCTTCCTGGGCTCAAGCAATCCTCCCCAGAACTTTCACTTGGTAAATGCAGCAATCCTCTCAGCTCAGTTGATAAAGCATGGGTCAGTGCTCAAAAGAACACAAAAACTGACATAGTGCTTATTGAGATATTTTTATTTTCAAAAAAGAAAGAAATGCACTTACATAATAACTTAATAAAAATTGAAAATGTCACTTTAAAACCATTCCAATGCTGCTTGAGTGGATGGCTCTAACATTGGCAATATACAGATACCTCTGGCTGCATGGAAACCTCTCTCTCTTAGCCACGCGCTAAGCCATTCCCTATGCATTTCCCCATTCTGATGTCATTGGGTAAAGGAAATATAAACCCACAGAATAGCATTGGTGAGCACAGAAGGCAAACAACACATGTGAAAGGAATCAGAGGACTGGGAGAAGCACTACAGCAAGGAGGTAAGAATTACACAGGCAGGAAAACTGCAGGCTAAATTGTAACACTAGCTTTGTATATTATACATTGTATACTGTACACTATACCTCTAGAAGACCCAGAGGGTGAGTGAAAGGATCCATTGAGATAGTGATGCCTGAAATTTGTGATTGCCAGTTGGTTAAAATACCAAAGCAGGACCAAAAGAAATGGGATAAAGAACCCACATTGGTGTTACATCTCCAGCTTATCTTGCTGACTGAGAGGTACGGTATATGGAGTGTAAACAATCAGGCGTGTGGTACATACAGCACCTCACAAAAGTGGGTACACCCCTCACATTTTTGTAAATATTTTATTGTATCTTTTCATGTGACAACACTGAAGAAATGACACTTTGCTACAATGTAAAGTAGTGAGTGTACAGCTTCTATAACAGTGTAAATTTGCTGTCCCCTTTAAAACAACTCAACACAAAGCCATTAATGTCTAAACTGCTGACAACAAAAGTGAGTACACCCCTACGTGAACATATCCAAATTGGGCCCAATTAGCCATTTTCCCTCCCCAGTGTCATGTGGCTCGTTAGTGTTACAAGGTCTCAGGTGTGAATGGGGAGCAGGTGTGTTAAATTTGGTGTTATCACTCTCACTCTCTCATAGTGGTCACTGGAAGTTCAACATTGCACCTCATGGCAAAGGAGGATCTGACAAAAAAGAATTGTTCCTCTACATAAAGATGGCCTAGGCTATAAGAAGTTTGCCAAGACCCTGAAACTGAGCTGCAGCACGGTGGCCAAGACCATACAGTAGTTTAACAGGACAGGTTTCACTCAGAACAGGCCTCGCCATGGTCGACCAAAGTGCATGTGCTCAGCGTCATATCCAGAGGTTGTCTTTGGGAAATAGATGTATGAGTTCTGCCAGCATTGCTGCAGAGGTTGAAGGGGTGGGGGGATCAGCCTGTCAGTGCTCAGACCATACGCTGCACACTGCATCAAATTGGTCTGCATGGCTGTCTTCCCAGAAGGAAGCCTCTTCTAAAGACGATGCACAAGAAAGCCCGCAAACAGTTTGCTGAAGACAAGCAGACTAAGGACATGGATTACTGGAACCATGTCCTATTGTCTGATGAGAACAAGATAAACTTATTTGGTTCAAATGGTATCAAGCGTGTGTGGTGGCAACCAGGTGAGGAGTACAAAGACAAGTGTGTCTTGCCTATAGTCAAGCATGGTGGTGGAAGTGTCATGGTCTGGGGCTGCATGAGTGCTGCCAGCACTGGGGAGCTACTGTTTATTGAGGGAACCATTAATGCCAACATGCACTGTGACATACTGAAGCAGAGCATGATCCCCTCTCTTCTGAGACTGGGCTGCAGGGCACTATTCCAACATAACAACCCCAAACACACCCCCAAAATGACCCCTGCCTTGCTAAAGAAGCTAAGGGTAAAGGTGATGAACTGGCTAAGCATGTCTCCAGACCTAAACCCTATTGAGCATCTGTGGGGTATCCTCAAACGGAAGGTGGAGGAGCACAAGATCTCTAACATCCACCAGCTCTGTGATGTCGTCATGGAGGAGTGGAAGAGGACTCCAGTGGCAACCTGTAAAGCTCTGGTGAACTCCATTCCCAAGAGGGTTAAGGCAGTGCTGGAAAATAATGGTGACCACACAAAATATTAACACTTTGGGCCCAATTTGGACATTTTCACTTAGGGGTGTACTCACTTTTGTTGCCAGCGGTTTAGACATTAATGGTTGTGTGTTGAGTTATTTTGAGGGGACAGCAACTTTACACTGTTATACAAGCTGTATACTCAATACTTACTTTACATTGTAGTAAAGTGTCATTTCTTCAGTGTTGTCACATGAAAAGATATAATAAAATATTTACCAAAATGTGAGGGGTGTACTCACTTTTGTGAGATACTGTATATATCTAATATCTATTTTCATTATGTGTAATACAAATAGAGCTTTTTTTGGTGTGTTCTGGGTCCAGATAATTTTTCTATATCAGAATAGGAAGGTCACGTCTGAGGATCTCCTCCCACCTCCTTATATATAGATATTTAGGGAAAGGATACTCTGATATTGTCACTAATATCGTATACATTTTGAAAATGAAACCTTTCTCTCAAGGCTGACCCATTCAAAGGGTGTTAGCTTAGCGAAGGTAGTATCACTGGCCAGTGAATTAGCGTAATAACACTTTGTAGATTTGACTGTTGACATTTACAGCAGCTAAAAATTTAGAAATATAGGGGGCTTTTGAAACACTGCTATGTCTCTTCTGCAATAAAGTTAATTACCTGCCTGTCCGCATTGTACAGTGAGTTGTGCAGATGCAGCTCAGTGTAAGAATTTCGGCAATGTTGAGTGACTGAACTCCTGCACATGTGCGAGAGTGACGTTATCTTGGGCAGGCCGATGGAATCGGCCAAGACTCGATACCCAGGAGCTGCCAGGCTAGAGATGTCAGCGGCCGGAGGGGATCTCCAGGAGATCAAAGCGCTGGAGAACAGGTGAGTATAGTGCCACTTTAAAGCATTATAGTTAGTAAAGTGGCAGGTACAGTAGTCGAGGTTTAGAAGCTGTAGTGCTAGTCACTAGCGCAGAATTTTAGACATATACTGTACAGTTACAGTAATTTTGGTTTTACATCAGGTTGTAATAGTAATGACTTAGCTTCACATTTTACATAATAGGTCTGCTTTAAGAGACAAATTTAGGGCACCAAAGACCTGGATCTTTTTTTAATGTGTCGATACACGATACAAATGTACATTATTGCTCCACTCATAATGAACTATAAAATTGCCAAATTCCCCAGCGTGTGAGTATGGGACAATTTTGCAGTATATATGCACTAAAAGATCTTATCTGCTCATTTGCTGAACATTTGTTTATATCAGAAGTAAATCAGCAGTTTAGTTGGACTTTTTTTGTAAATATTCGCATATGCAGAAATATCTTGTCTGCTGATACGATCGCAGAACATACTGTGTATTTGCTAATCAGTATTCGGGCATGACAGGTTCATGCCCTTGTCTTCTTTTTTTTTTTTTACAAGTTGCTTTATATTAGATTTAAAGTGCATCCAAACCTAAAATTCAAAGTTTGACTATCCAGTAGGGATTTATAGGCACAGCCATGATAAAAGAAATTGGTAATACAATGATTTTATTACTTATTTGTCATGTGACAGTACCTAGGCAAACTCTTCTATTTTTAAAGAGCTTAATATTTATGAGGAGTTTAATTTGAGGAGTTTAATATTTATACCTAGGCTACCCCTGTGTCCTGCTTCTGATTAGTGGAATGATTCACTGATGAAATCAACAGGGGAAATGTCTAGGAACAGGAAGAGCTGCACAATGATAGCTTACACCTCATTAGTATTGCAGTTGCCTCGCAACCTCACAATGCTGCAAAATGGATGATAAAGTGGGCCTGGGCAAAACAACTGCAGAATAGATTTTTTTGTGCTGTTGTTAGGAAATGGATCTCCTGCTGGTGGCACTGTGGTTCTCAGAGCTGCAGGGTGTAGTCCCTGTGTCCACCAGCGGGTGTCTCCCAGCTGCCAGTAGATCCCAGCAATTAGCCCCCACCTGATGCTGGCTACTCTGAAAGTATTTAGTCTCTCCTCTAGCATCCCACAGTGCCTCAGGTCTGTTCCTTGTAACCTGTAATACTGATCCTGTTTCTGCCTACTTGTAACTGCTCCTGTGTACATTCTCCCCATTCTGGTTCATTCCTTGCTTCTCACCCTGATCATGCTCTGCTCTGTTTATCCTGCCATCTGTATATAGCTTAGTTAGCTAGTTTAGGCAGGGTTGCTTATTTGTAGTCAATTCCACTGATTAGGGTCACCCTTATAAAAGTTCGCTGTTTTTTTGTACATTGATTGCTATATTTATATTACTTGTCACCTGTGTTTCCTTAATAGATTACATTTATATTCACTTAGTTTTGCGTCTGGTGTTCTCTGTGCAGATCCATTCATCTGGTCTTTTTCACTCTACAGTTCTAGTTCTTGGTATCCCAACAGTTGTATAATTCATAATCTTCATGTTTCGCACTGTTTGAAGAACAAGGCTGCCTAAGCCAACGTTAGATATTATTAAAATTAAACTTCAGGCAGATATAAAAGGTGCAAATGTTTGCAGCTCTGTAATCATTAATATATCAATAAATATGTTTTTAAATGCAAGCTGGAATTCAGCTTTAAGTATTACATAATATAAAGTTATTGATTACTCCTAAAAGCAAAATCATTCTTTAATTCAATACAAGTTCTTAGCCTTCCTGTATGTTATACTTTGATTTTTTGGCACAACCTCTTTCAAATATTTGTCATCTAATAAGACTGACCAATAATGTCTTAGTATATTAAAGATTTTACCTGGTTTACTTGAATGTGTCCCTATTAATCAAACAGTATCTTCATTCTCCGTTTCCCTTTTAGAGAGGAAGAACCCCCTTGTTTAGTTATTCACTAATAAAAAGATTCTAATAAGTCCTGTTTGACCTACACTATATTACCAAAAGTACTGGGACGCATGCCTTTACACGCACATGGATTTTGATGGCTTCCCAGTCTTAGTCCATAGGGTTCAGGATTGAGTTGGCCCAACCATTTGCAGCTATAACAACTTGAGCTCTTCTGGGAAGGCCGTCCACAAGGTTTAGGAGTGTGTCTATGGGAATGTTTGACCATTCTTCCAGAAGCGCATTTGTGAGGTCAGGCACTGATGTGGACAGGAAGTCCTGGCTCGCAGTCTCCGCTCTAATTCATCCCAAAGGTGTTCTATCGGGTTGAGGTCAGGACTCTGTGCAGGCCAGTAAAGCTCCTCATGCACAGTCATGTTGGAACAGAAAGGGGCCATCCCCAAACTGTTCCCACAAAGTTGGAAGCATGAAATTGTCCAAAATGTCTTGGTATGCTGACTAGGGGGCCAAGCCCAACCCCTGAAAAACAACCCCACATCATAATCCCCTCTCCACCAAATGATTTGGTCCAGTACACAATAGACATGTGCACACTGAAATATTTAGTTTTGGAATTTCGGTTTCGTCAGAAAAGTAAATTTATTTAGTTACTCCCGAAATTCGTTTTTATTTAATAGTTTTGTTAGAAAATGCATTCGTATGAAAATCCAAATTAATTAAAGTCGAATCTGTCAATTGAAGACTTATGGTGTCTGTCGGATGCTCTAGGAATATTTGACGAAGCAGCTAAACTGTAAGACGCCGCGATCGTACATTTCCGGTCGAATGCTCTGCCCACAAGCTATAGTAAAATTCTAATGTTGTTTGACTAATAATAATTATAATTATTATTACTAGTCATACAACATTAGAATTCTTCTATAGCCTATGGGCGGAGCATTTGACCGTAAATGTCTGCTCGCTGCTTCGTCGAATCTTCATGTCGAACGATATTACCGCAGGCTCGATAGACACAGATCGCTATTGTCACCGTCATGTCAAATCTTCTATCTATCTATATCGAACTGTTGTCGCAATGATACCAAAATATAATGCATACAAAAATAAAGCATTTTTTTAAATTTAATTTCTTTCGGATTTCAGATTCTGCGCGTTCGTTATCGTTTTATTAAAGCGAACACGAAAATCGTTTAAATTCGGGTGAAAATGCATTTGGACGATAACGAATGCACATGTCTAGTACACAAAGCAAGGTTCATAAAGACATGGAAGAGTGAGTTTGGGGTGGATGAACTTGACTGGCCTGCACAGAGTCCTGACCTCAGCCTGATAGAACACCTTTGGGATGAATTAGAGCGGAGACTGCGAGCCAGACCTTCTTGTCTACATCAGTGCCTGTCCTCACAAATGCGCTTCTGGAAGAATCGTCACTCATTCCCATTCTTAAACCTTGTGGACAGCCTTCCCAGAAGAGTTTAAGCTGTTTAAACTGCAAAGAGTGGGTCAACTCAATATTGAACCCTATTGACTAAGACTGGGATGTCATTAACGTTCATGTGCATGTAAAGGCAGGTGTCCCAATACTTTTGGTAATATAGTGTATTCTCCCCGACTTCTAATGAATGCCAGGTCTTCAGCCATCTTGATTGACCAGCATAGGATGATGTAACCCTGAAATATTTAAACTACTCCTTTGACACCGGTTTTATCTCCATAGCTTTGTTCCCTGAAGTTTCTGTAAACATGTGTTAGTCTGAATATTTCATAATTTCTTGTATTACCTATAATATCTAAGCAAGTTTTCAGGTACTGGTAGTTCTTTTCTGCCCTTGTCTGTTGGTTTTACAAACCGTTCCCTATTCTTTTGCAAATCCTGTAATGATTTTCTCTGTAGGTTAAACTGTATTCTTTCTTTGTCCTACCTGTTTTCCTTTTCTCTAAACGAGCCCCAATTCATGCTCCACAAGCTTAGCAAACAATTGTATATTCCCTCCCTTAGGGAATGGTGGTTTTAAGTCACTCCTACTGTAAGCTAGTACTGTAACGTCCCTTAACGTCAGAGGATCCTGATTCATTTTCACTTTTCAAAGCCTCTAGTATCCTCAAACTCTTTTTTTAGTGCTAGCTTGCGGGCAAATACATTTATATCCTTGACTTACCCAAATGAATAAAAATGATAGATGCAACAAGGTACAAACCTATTTTATGAACTCTTTCATGGTTGGGAATTATTGTGAATGAGGATAGGTTAAAAACGTTCAACCTATCGTTAGTGTCAATTGTGTCTTTATCATCATCGTTTTGTTCTAAAATATTGCTCATCCTAAACAGATTATGCTTTTTCTTTGCCCCTTCTTGCTACTGTGTATGCCTGGTGGGTTTTTTGTCTTAAATTAAATCTATGGACACAACATACACTTTTTATCTTATGACATCAACATTGTAATAGCAATAAAAATAATAGTTATTTTTGACAAATCAATATAAGCTTACATGAAAATTCATGTTGTGAGTGCTGTCTGTCTGCTTGTCATCTATTTCCACAACTTGCTGGATTTCCTGCATGCTTTGAAGCTTCTTCTCTACTGTTTACTTTCATTTTGTAATGACTACATATCCCATGGTACCTTTCTGCCTGCAAGTGATTCCTGTACTGACTCCGCCTCTGAAACTCCCCCTCTCAGCATCTAACACTCCCCCTCTCAGTTCAGGAGGTCACAGAATTCAAGGAAGTGAATCAGATTTTTCACAAAGGAAGTTTCCAAATTTTATAATGGTTCAGATTAACCACTTCAGCTCCGGAAGACACACTTCCTGACCAGGCCATTTTTTTGCAATACGGCACTGCGTCGATTTAACTGACAATTGCGAGGTCGTGCAATGTTGTATCCAAAAACTATGGGATAGATTTAGGGACTTTTTAAAATTGCTTTTACTAGTAATGGCGGTGACCAGCGGGACTGCGACATCGCGGCGGACACATTGGACACTAAGTGAAACTTTTTGGGGACCAGTGACACCAATACTGTGATCAGTGCTAAAAAAAATGCACTGTCACAGTATAAATGACACTGGCAGGGAAGAGGTTAACACCAGGGGCAATCAAGGGGTTAAGTGTGTCCTAGAGAGGTGTTTTCTAACTGTGTGGGGGAGGGACAGACTGGAGGTAAAGAGAGATCGTGTTTCAGCTTAGCTGAAACACAAAGATCTCTCCTGTTCACCCTGACAGATCAGCGGTTTGCCTTATTTACATAGGCACACCACTGATCTGTCTATTCACAGAACGATCGGCGGGTCGCGGCAGCCATAGAGGCCGCCGGACCCGCTGATTGGCTCCCGCTGTGATTGGCACGCTCCCCCTACACCGCATGGACAAAATCGTGTACAGGTACTTGATTTTGCGCAGCCGTGCCACCCTGCCGCAGTATATGTACGGTGGGCAGTCCGGAAGCGGTTAATAGGAGTAGGCTAATTATATGATTTTACATTTTAACCATAGATACGCTTTAACACAGGGGTGTCTAACCTTTTGACCTTCCTGTTCCACATTGGAAGAAGAGGAATTGTCATGGGCGACACATAAAATACACTAACAATAGAGTTAGCTGATAAGCAGTAAAAATTGGGCAGATCACTGGTAATGATCACTGATATGTATAATGTACCTATCTGAGTAAAAGAGGGCAACATAAAACTAGTGCGATATTTGACACTGTTTTTTATAAACTAACACATCGATATCTAGTCCGATGGATGTAGTAGCAACTCTGAATTAATATCTCAAGTTGTTATCAGATATTTTGGTTCTAAGTTTTCCTTTCGTGGACTTCATCCTTGAAAATAGTTGCTCACAAATATAGGTGCTGCTGAAAACTGATGACATGAATAAGGCATGATTACGAAAAGTGGATATTTTTTGGGGAAGATAAAGCTTATAGAAGTCCAGTAAAGAGACACTGGGTTTTATTTACTAAAGCTGGAGAGTACAAAATCAGGCTCACTTCTGCATAGAAACCAATCAGCTTCCAGGTTTTATTAGCAAAGCTTAGTTGAACAAGCTGAGGTGAGAAGCTGATTGGCTCCTATGGACAGCTCCACCAGATTCTGAGTGCACCAGTTTTAGTAAATCTACCCCACTGTCAAATTTTTCTTCGGCTGCATCTGCTTGCTAAGTGTAAACACATTTTTACAAAAAGTTCTCCAAAAAAATAATTTTTAAGTAAGTTTATGATTTTGTGTTGGTGGACTGCATTCATAGCTGTCTTGGGCCATAGGTTGGACAAACATGTTATACTTACCTGCTCTGTGCAGTGGTTTTGCACAGAGCAGCCTGGATCCTCCTCTTCTCGGGTCCCACGACGATGCCCCCACAGCAAGAGCCATTGGCCTCTGCAGCTTCCAAAGCCAATCTGATTGTGCATCCCCAGAGAGGCAAGACTCGTCTATTATTCTCTTCTACTTCATCAGAGTTTTTCGGAATCATTAGATGATGATGTATCAGGTGGTTCATTTGTGTTTCCATACTGTTTTGGTCTCCTGTTTCTTGGAAATTATGTATAGACCCTGTCTTGCAGAAAATCCTGTAGATCTTTGACAAATTACAATTACATTTTTTAAAATATATCTTTATTTTCTCGTACATGTTTGTTTAATTCCTCTCTTTTTTTTTTTCCATAAAAGTTTTATTGAAAATACAGACCAACATGACCATGTAACTGTAAATTTTTGTATTCTCTCGTGACCATTGTGTATTAGCTCCTCCATCACTTCAATTCTGTTCACTCTAGCAAACCACTCAGCTAATGTTTGGATATGTGTTGATAGCCAGTGGTTTAGGATATGCTGCATTTACTATATGCATTCCAAGAGACTTATGATAATCCCGCTTGGGAAGGGAAGTGTGGTGTAGTAAATATTGGGCTGGGGAGAAATTCAGAGAGTACGATGTTACCTGGGATATGGTGTCATGTATTCAGTAGATCCCCAGTATGGTTGCAAAAACTCATAGCTCCACCATATGTGTAGCATGGTTCCTTTTTCACGACCACATCTACTATTACAAATTGGAACAGGTTGGATAGAGTTGGGGCTCTTTTTCCCAAGCTTTTCTTGCTGTGTCAATGTTTTGGGATGGTGCCTCTGTAAGGAGAGGTTATATGAGTGAAATCAAGTGGCGTTGAGGCCACAAAGTGCATAAAGTTTCAAAATGCGTAAGCGGTCTTGTCGACTGTGACGTCATCAGCGAATAACCCAGAAAGTGTTTGATTTGTCTATATATCCACCAGGGAAAGGTACCTGTAGTGGAAGTGCTAAAACATCTTTGTGGGGCCATTCCCTTTATCAGGAATGTGTGTGCCAGGCCAGGGGGGAAATCTGGATTGCCACGCACTGTGGTTAAGGGACCTGGTGTGAAAGAAAAGGTTCGATTTGCATGCGATTCGGAAGCATAGTAATGATGGGCCTATAAGTGGGTGTTCTTTGAGTTGTTTTGGAAGGTCTTAAAGTGGGAGCCAGGGCGATAGACGGAGTGGTATGGGGGACTGGACATTTTCTATTGTCACCCATGCTTTCCTCTGGTGGGGAACATTCCAGTCCACTATGCGAGTTAAATGCCATTCTAAATAATATTTATAAAGATTCAGCAGACCAACTTTCCCTTTCAATTGAGAGAGAGTGAGCCAGGTATACTTAATACAAGGTGTAAAATTTTTCCAAATAAATATACGCTAAAAAGAAGGAGTTGGGCAGAGTAATCGGGATAGTTTGTATTAGGTAAAGTAATCTGGGAAGTACATTCATTTTAGCAAGGGTGGAACACCCAAACCATAATAGATTGAGAACCATCCATTCTTTTAGATCATCTTGTATCTTGCAAAGAAGCGGGGAGAGATTTCTGTCATATAGTTGTAGTTCTACCCCCCGAAGGAGCTGCTTAAGTATGTTTGGTTCCATACTCTGCCTCTAAACCCCAATAACAGTCTCAGCCTCCTCTGGCACACCTGGCAATAGTGTATGTGCAAGGACCAATGAGAAATACACACGTTATGATAAAACACAGAATTTGTCTTTACTATGAGAAAAGCAAAAAGCTGAGTAGATGAGACGATGGAATGTGATTTGATGTAGCTAGAAAAAATAAAGAGAGAAATGGCTAGTTCAGACAGGCGATAAGCTTATGCCCTGTGAAAAATGATCCTCAGTGGCTTTTTGGGTGGGGGTATAGCAACGGCTGGCAGGTGCTTGTTTTTTGTTTTTTTTATTGCTGATCAGTGTGGCCACATTAATCTCAATGGGTTAGTTTTACAGACAGTGCCACCTCTCAAACTCACCCTGTTTTAACTACCCCCCAGCTACCAGTGTAAAAGAGCCCAACGAGATAGACAAGTGATTAGTATCTAAAGATAGAAAGCGATCAAAATAAAGAGTGAAAATGAAAAAAGAAAAGAGAACTACAAGACAGCAATATCTGTGAGAGAAAAAGAGAATAGATACAAAGAGGAATAAGAGAGTTTCTGTTAGATGAGAGATAGGCAAAAGAAAGTAAATTGTTCAAAGCATTGAGTTACAGCAGAGTTACAGTAATAGTCTGTAAAAGAGATAGAGGTATCATTGAGAGCATGTGTATAGATATGCCAGTTTCTGATGGATAACGCATTTAGAGTTGTTTGCTAAAAATGTGAGAGGACAAATATTTTCAGAAATGAAATTTGAGTATGGGTTAGATGTGTGGAGGAATCTCATCACTTCTGCAGCATTGTGTTATTGTGCACTTAGGCAGGCCATACATTATGCAATTTTCCTTTGTTCAACTATGGGTTGAAGGAAAGAAAATTGCCCAGTTCCTCCATCAACTCAGTCATTGTTGATAGGGAAATCCCTCCTGCAGCACTATTGTGTTCTGCCGAAGGAAATCGCACAGGCAGAATACAACGATCAGTGTTGGTGGCTATAGTGACCAGAAGTGATTGGGCGAAAAAATCCAACAGGCTGGTTGTACTGAAGTTGATCGATGGATCAAGTCAGTACAGCCAGCCTGCCCATAGAAGGATTGAATTTCGACCCATCTATGGCCAGCTTCAGTGAAGACTGCTAAAGTCTTTGTGTACAGTGGGGACGAAAAGTATTCAGACCCCCTTAAATTTTTCACTCTTTGTTATACTGCAGCCATTTGCTAAAATCATTTAAGTTAATTTTTTCCTCATTAATGTACACACAGCACCCCATATTGACAGAAAAACACAGAATTGTTGACATTTTTGCAGATTTATTAAAAAAGAAAAACTGAAATATCACATGGTCCTACGTATTCAGACCCTTTGCTGTGACACTCATATATTTAACTCAGGTGCTGTCCATTTCTTCTGATCATCCTTGAGATGGTTCTACACCTTCATTTGAGTCCAGCTGTGTTTGATTAAACTGATTGGACTTGATTAGGAAAGCCACACACCTGTCTATATAAGACCTTACAGCTCACAGTGCATGTCAGAGCAAATGAGAATCATGAGGTCAAAGGAACTGCCTGAAGAGCTCAGAGACAGAATTGTGGCAAGGCACAGATCTGGCCAAGGTTACAAAAACATTTCTGCTGCACTTAAGGTCCCTAAGAGCACAGTGGCCTCCATAATCCCTAAATGGAAGATGTTTGGGACGACCAGAACCCTTCCTAGAGCTGGCCGTCCGGCCAAACTGAGCTATCGGGGGAGAAGAGCCTTGGTGAGAGAGGTAAAGAAGAACCCAAAGATCACTGTGGCTGAGCTCCAGAGATGCAGTCAGGAGATGGGAGAAAGTTGTAGAAAGTCAACCATCACTGCAGCCCTCCACCAGTCGGGGCTTTGTGGCAGAGTGGCCCGACAGAAACCTCTCCTCAGTGCAAGACACATGAAAGCCTGCATGGATTTTGCTAAAAAACACCTGAAGGACTCCAAGATGGTGAGAATAAAAATTCTCTGGTCTGATGAGACCAAGATAGAACTTTTTGGCCTTAATTCTAAGCGATATGTGTAGAGAAAACTAGGCACTGCTCATCACCTATCCAATACAGCCCCAACAGTGAAGCATGGTGGTGGCAGCATCATGCTGTGGGAATGCTTTTTAGCGGCAGGAACTGGGAGACTAGTCAGGATGGAGGGAAAGATGAGCGCAGCAACGTTGAGTGTTTTTTAGCTGCAGGGACAGGACGACTGGTTGCAAGCGAGGGAAAGATGAATGCGGCCAAGTACAGGGATATCCTGGACGAAAACTTTCTCCAGAGTGTTCAGGACCTCAGACTGGGCCAAAGATTTACCTTCCAACAAGACAATGACCCTAAGCACACAGCTAAAATAACGAAGGAGTGGCTTCACAACAACTCCATGACTGTTCTTGAATGGCCCAGCCCTGACTTAAACCCAATTGAGCATCTCTGGAGAGACCTAAAAATGGCTGTCCACCAACGTTTACCATCTAACCTGAAAGAACTGGAGAGGATCTGCAAGGAGGAATGGCAGAGGATCCCCAAATCCAGGTGTGAAAAACTTGTTGCATCTTTCCCAAAAAAGACTCATGGCTGTATTAGATCAAAAGGGTGTTTCTACTAAATACTGAGCAAAGGGTCTGAATACTTAGGACCATGTGATATTTCAGTTTTTCTTTTTTAATAAATCTGCAAAAATGTCAACAATTCTGTGTTTTTCTGTCAATATGGGGTGCTGTGTGTACATTAATGAGCAAAAAAATTAACTTAAATGATTTTAGCAAATGGCTGCAATATAACAAAGAGTGAAAAATTTAAGGGGTCTGAATACTTTCCGTCCCCACTGTATATTAGGAAATCACTGATATGCAAAAAAGGTGTCAATATATTATACAGTTTAATATGTTGTGCTTCCTCGTGTAACAAAGTCTGCCCTCTGCTCATTAGTGCTAACTGCTGTCTATCAGGGAAGGTAAGGACAGTTCTGTCCTTGTTTACATTCTTTACATAAGCACATTTCATACAGATAAAACATATTTTCTTACTATAATCTTTCACTAAGTTAGAGTCAACTTGACTCTGACATTTACAGTATAATATCAGGACTGTAATATCAGTGTATCGTTCTTGAAGGAAATGGATAGTGATTTTGAACATATTTTCTTTCCCTTTTTTTTTTGCCTGAAACCCAGGCAGATAACACCAGTTCATGCTGGTTTAAAGTGTATTTTTAAAGCTACTAGTTTAAGCACCTGAATCTGACATGGTATCAGTCTCTTGAAATCCACTGTACAGCATAGCTTAGACCGAGAGAGGTACAAACAGCACAAGGAACCAGTAAGGTGACTTCAGTGCTCATGTGCTAATTAGGAACTTGCTGTCAGGAGGGGAGAAAAGAGTGATAGAGAAATGACCTCATCTTTCTGCTGCCTCTATGTCACTGTCCAGTTGCTTGCTTGGGCAGGGACTAGACCTAGCTGTATTACCTAACCACTTCCGCCCAGTGCTGTGTCTTGGCCTAGGCCAACAAGGCCTAGGCCTAGGACAGCACTTTGCGGCAGGCGGCAAAAAAGCCACCCCACGCACGAAAACCTCCCCCAGACCCATACTTCTGAGTCCCAACTCCCGCTGCCTCCACCCGCACAGATAAAGCCTCCCGCGCAGTATCCCCAAGTCCAAGTACAATTTTAACCACTTCAGCCCCAGAGGATTTGGCTGCTCAATGACCAGAGCACTTTTTACAATTAGGCACTGCGCTGTTTTAACTGGTAATTGCGCGGCCATGCAATGCTGTACCCAAACGAAATTTGCGTCTTTTTTTCCCACAAATAGAGCTTTCTTTTGATGGTATTTGATTGCCTCTGTAATTTTTATTTTTTGCGATATAAACGGAAAAAGACCAAAAATTTAGAAAAAAAATGATATTTTCTACTTTTTGTTATAAAAAAAAATCAATAATCTCAATTTTAGTCATACATTCAGGCCAAAATGTATTCAACCTCATGTCTTGGTTAAAAAAAATGTCAATAAGCTTATATTTATTGGTTTGTGCAAAAGTTATAGCGTCTACAAACTAGGGTACATTTTCTGGAATTTATGCAGCTTTCTCATTTCTTGAGGTGTTCAAATGACAGGGGAGTTCAAACCCCCACCCCCAATGACCCCATTTTGGAAAGTAGACACCCCAAGGAAATTGCTGAGAGGCATGTTGAGCCCATTGAATATTTAATTTTTTTGTCACAAGTGATTGAAAAATGACAAAAAAAATAAAATTTTTTCCTTTTCTTTCTTAATTTTCTAAAACAAATGAAAGCTGCAAAATACTACATACTGCATACTACCATGCCTCTTAGCAAATACCTTGGGGTGTCTACTTTCCGAAAAGGGGTCATTTGTGGGTGTTATATGTGGAATCACACCCCAAAATCCATTCTGCTGCTTCTCCTGGGTAAGGGGATAACTCATGTGTGAGACTTTTGTGGGAGCCTAGCTGTGTAAATTTTTGATTTCACTCCTCACTACCTATCACAGTTTCGAAGGCCATAAAATGCCAAAATAGCACAACCCCCCCCCCCCCCAAATGACCCCATTTTGGAAAGTAGACACCCCAAGCTATTTGATGAGAGGCATGTTGAGTCCATAGAATATTTTATATTTTGCCATAAGTTGATTACATTTGTTTAATTTTTTTTTCTGTTTTTGCACAAAGTTGTCACTAAATGATATATTGCTCAAACATGCCATGGTTACATGTGGAATTACACTCCAAAATACATTCTGCTGCTTCTCCTGAGTATGGGGATACCACATGTGTGAAACTTTTTGGCAGTCTAACCGCATACAGCACCCCAAAAACCAATCACCGCCTTCAGGCTTTCTAAGTGCGTACATTTTTGATTTCACTCCTCACTGCCTATCACAGTTTCGGAGGCCATGAAATGCCCAGATAGCACCCCCCCCCCCCCAAATGACCCCATTTTGGAAAGTAGACACCCCAAGCTATTTGCTGAGAGGCATGTTGGGTATTTTGCAGATCTTGCTTTTTGTCACAAAGTTTTGAAAATTGAAAAAAGAAAAAAAAATTATTTTCTTTCTTAATTTTCAAAAATAAATGAGATCTGCAAAATACTTACCATGCCTCTTAGGAAAAAGCTTGACATGTCTTCTTTCCAAAATGGGGTCATTTGTGGGGGTTTTGTGTTATCTTGACATTTCAGGGCCTCCGAAACTGTGATAGGTAGTGAGGAAGTGAAATCACCCTTTTACGCCCTTAGAAAGGCTGAAGGCGGTGATTGGTTTTCGGGGTCCTGTACACGTCAAGTCTCACACATGTGGTATCCCTGTACTCAGGAGATGCAGCAGAATGTATTTTGGGGTGTAATTCCACATATAACCATGCCATGTTTAAACAATATATCATTTAGTGACAACTTTGTGCAAAAAAAAAAAAAAAAAGTGCAATTTTCCCGAAACTTGTGGCAAAATATAAAATATTCAATGGACTCAACATGCCTATCAGCAAATAGCTTTGGGTGTCTACTTTCCAAAAAGGGGTCATTTGGGGGGTTTGAACTGTCCTGGCATTTTATGCACAACATTTAGAAGCTTATGTCACACATCACCCAATCTTCTAACCACTTGAAGACAAAGCCCTTCCTTACACTTTTTGTTTACATGAAAAAAATATTCTTTTTTTGCAAGAAAATTACTTTGAATCCCCAAACACTATATATATATTTTAAAGCAAAGACCCTACAGAATGAAATGGTGGGTGTTGCAATTTTTTTTCACACGCAATTTTTTTTTGAAAAAACACATTTTTTTCATTTTAATGCACTAAAACACACTATATTGCCCAAATGTTTGATGGAATAAAAAAGATGATCTTATGCCAAGTACATGGATACCAAACATGACATGCTTTAAAATTGCGCACAAACGTGCAGTGGCGACAAACTACATTCATTTTTAAAAGCCTTTACAGGTTACCAATTTAGATTTAAAGAGGAGGTCTACTGCTAAAATTACTGCCCTCAATCTGACCTTCGCGGTGATACCTCACATGCATGGTGCAATTGCTGTTTACATATGACCCAGACCAACGCTTGCGTTTGTGCGTGTTACTTTCATTTTTTTTATCATTTGTATTGTTATCTCAGGGAATGTAAATATCCCCTATGATAGCAATAGGTAGTGATAGGTACTCTTTTTTGAAAAAATTGGGGTCTATTAGACCCTAGATCTCTCCTCTGCCCTCAAAGCATCTGACCACACCAAGATCGGTGTGATAAAATGCTTTACCAATTTCCCAATGGCACTGTTTATATCTGGCAAACCTAAGTCATGAAATGCTCGTAGCTTCTGGTTTCTTAGGCCATAGAGATGATTGGAGCCATGCTGGTCTCTGATCACCTCTATGGTCAGCTGGCGGAACCACCGGCTGTGTTCTCAGGTTCCCTGTTGGGCCAGGAGAGCCAGAGAAAACCATGGGAGATGGTGGAAGGTGTGGGGAAGTTCCCTCAAACTGCTTGTAAAAGCAGTCTAGAGGCTAATTAGCCGCTAGGATTACTTTTACATGAAAGCCGACCACTGGCTGAAAAGAATGATGTCAAGATGATACCTAAACCTGCAGGCATCATTCTGGTATAACCACTTAAAGTCCGGCAACATGCCAGTACGTTGCTGGTTCTTGTTGGGCATACATTGTAATGTTATTTTCTTCTTGTAGCCTGTGGGCTGAATGAAAAAAACAGAATGATCGGTGTGTATGCCCACCATTAGAATACCGCCCTTCATCCACTCACTTCTAATGATGGGCATACATGCACCATTTTTTTTTTAACTGTGGTGGTGAAATCACCTCCTACAGCGCTGGAGTCGCTGATTTACGTATCGTGGGAGCAAACGCTTTTGCTGTGAAGATAAATAAATCAGTGCTGCAGCTGAATGGCATACCTGAAAACAAAAAATGGTTAACAATAAAACACAGTAAACAGTAAAATATAAAAGAATTACATACCTGAAAAGCAAACATGTAACAATAAAACATTGCATTGTAGAATACAGTAAAAAAGAGCAGAGCAATAGAGAAAGAATAGAGAGAGAGAGAACAATAAAACGACAACTATTTTATATATATATATATATATTTACTTTTATTTTTATTTTTTCACTTTTTTTGTAACTGTAATGGTTGTAGTGGTTGTAACGGTTCGGTTCCAGGTTTGGGTCTCTCAAAATGCGATGGCATCTTTGGAGACCCTGTGAAAGTATGTCCCAGTCTGTGCAGTGCTGTAGCCTATGCTAATACTCCACTAGTGTGTGGTAGCGTTCATTCAAAACATTCACCAATGCAAAGACCAGGATGGTCAGGACAGGAGGGACAATAATAGTGGGTGTCACGCCTATATCTGCGCTTTCTACAGACACGACATTTTCTTTGGGGGGCTCGTGGGGTAGGGGTACCAGGGAGGATATACGGAAAATATCTCTCATGCAGCCGGCTTACTGCATTTTGATCGGGAAGTTGGGCCACAGCACCATCTGGAAACAGAAGGGCTGTGATGATCTCTTCCTGGAATTTAAGGAAGGATCCAGTTCGTCCTGAAGCTTTGTATAGCACATAAGCATTCAGCAGAGCCAACTGGAATAAGTATACAGACACTTTTTTCTACCAGCGTCCGGCCTTACGGGCAACAAGGTATGGCGCCAACAACTGGTCGTTGAGGTCCACCTCTCCCATATTAAGGTTATATTCGTGGAAAAAGAGGAGTTTCTCCACAATACCAGTCGCCGAAGGAATTTGGACCGTCGTGTCTGCGTGAAGGGAGGACAGAACGAAAACATTTTATTATCCCTCCACTTCACAGCGAGCAAATTATTACACTTCAAACAGGCTCTCTTCTCTCCCCCAGCCTAAGACGAGAATCTACAAGCCGCTGGGGTAAGCCCCGGCGATTAGATCACACGGTGCCACATGCGCCAATTCCATGATCAAACAAGTGACTAACTAAAAAGTGGCACGCTCGTGTAAAAATTGTCCACATAAAAGTTGTACCCCTTTCCGAATAAGGGTGACACCAAGTCCCTCACAATCTTAACAGCACTCCCTATGTAGTCTGGGCAGTTCTCCGGCTCTACGTAACTATCTCTTCCCTTGTAAACCATAAAACTATATGTGGTAAGGAGGGTAGGATGGAGCGCTAGCAGGAGCAAATGATGAGATAAATAAATAAGTAATAGTAATAAAGATGGTGATTAAGGTTCAGTTTTATTTTGGGGGGATTTTTATCTCATTTTCCTCTCTGGATCCAGACCTCTGTTAGATGTTCTGGTTGAAATTCGGAGCTGCAGTCGGCTCAGGAGAGCAGAGGTACTCTATAATAACAAAAGAAGAAGGAAGAAAGAGCAGCACCACTCTAAGCATAATAAATAAGTTAGAAAGGAGCTTTAATATGCTTAACCACTTGCTTACTGGCTTACTTGCTTACTGGCTCCTGCCCAGACCAATTTTCAGCTTTCAGCGCTGTCGCACTTTGAATGACAATTGCGCGGTCATACAACACTGTACCCAAATTAAATTTTTATCATTTTTTTCCCACAAATAGAGCTTTCTTTTGGTGGTATTTAATCACAGCTGGAATTTTTATTTTTTGCTAAACAAAAAAAGATGGAAAATTTTGAAAAAAAAAATCATGTTTCATAGTTTGTTATAAAATTTTGCAAACAGGTAATTTTTCTCCTTCATTGATATGCGCTGATGAGGCAGCACTGGTGGGCACTGATAGGCTGCACTGATGGGCACAGATAGGCACAGTTAAGGCGGCACTGATAGGCACAGTTAAGGCGGCACTGATAGGCACAGTTAAGGCGGCACTGATGGGGACAGATAAGGTGGTACTGATGGGCACAGATAAGGCGGCACTGATGGCCACTGATGGGCACTGATGGGTGGCACGGATGGGTGGCACGGATAGGTGACACTGATGGGCACTGATAGGTACCACTGATGGGGGCACTGATGGGCGGCACTGATGGGGGGCACTGATGGGTGGCACTGATGGGCAGGGATGGGCGGCACTGATGGGCACTTATGGGCAGTGGTAGGTGACACTGATGGGCACTGATAGGTGGCACTGATGTGCAGCACTGTTGTTGCACTGATGTGGGCGCTGATGGGTGGCACTGTGGGCGCTGATGGGTGGCACTGATGGGTGGCACTGTGGGCGCTGATGGGTGGCACTGATGGGTGGCACTGTGGGCACTGATGGGTGGCACTGTGGGCACTGATGGATGGCACTGATTGATGGCTCTGTGGGCACTGATGGGTGACGCTGGTGGGCACTGGTAGGCGGCACTGCTGCCTATTGCTGTGGGGGCAGATGATCGCCGTGAGCGGGACTGATGTCCCTCCCACGGCCGCCGGTGATCGAGTTTTTTTTTCCTCCTCATGCTGTCAGCGCGAGGAGGAAAAATAGCCGATTACCGGCTCTGTTTACATCACATGATCAGCTGTCATTGGCTGACAGCTGATCATGTGGTAAGGGGTCAGGAACGACCCCTTACTCTGATCTGTGATCAGGCGAGTCCCGGCAATGTAGATCCGTGCTGTTGCCGTCATTTGGCAATAGCGCGGATCTGAAGAGGTTAAAATACACTCACATTCTGGCAGTGTTAGTCAGGCATTTGGGTAAAAGGTTTGTTCTTTCTCAGCTGTGCTGGGTATTCCCTTGGTTTTCTGGCTGGGCAGCAGTGATGGAACAGTCCCTGGCCACTGCAGTGGCGTTTGTAGCTCCGAGGCTGAAGGTATCACAGGCAGGCACGTCAGCTGGACACGTCAGCAGGACACGTCAGACGCTGGAGAACAGTGGGCGTGGCTTGTTTTCCAACTTTTGTGTTTTGTCTTATTCAAATATAATTATAATAATATAGTTATAATCAAGTTGCCCACAGAATAACAAATTAACAACACAACAGTGGATCTCTGCCTTCGCCTTGGTCAACATCACAGAGCCTATCTCCTGCGTTCCTGTTTAAAGACTTGCTTTGCTGACATCCCTTCTGGCTCCAGATCCTGCTTGCTGTTCCACTACATTGATCTCTGACTTCTCGCTTAGCTGACTATCCGTTCCGGTTACTTAACTTTGGCTATGTGTGATTTAACTGTACTTCTGTCTCAGTCTGATTTCATGGTTTCTGACAAATTCTTGATTATATATAATAATGATAATATAATTCTTTCAAATATAATTTTTCCAACAAGATTTTTTTGTGGCCAACGAGCTTGTCATAACGTATATTTGATTTTTGTGGCCAACGAGATTGCTCATAATGTATATTTGTAAGTATACCCGATGAATTAGTGAATATCCAAAATCTGTGTAGAGCTGTAGATACAGTATCTCACAAAAGTGAGTACACCCCTCACATTTTTGTAAATATTTTATTATATCTTTTCATGTGACAACACTGACGAAATGACACTTTGCTACAAAAATCCCCCTTATTCTACTACTTACTCCATTTAGTAATACAACCCTTATCCTTATTGCTTTGTTCTTTGTTTTTACTTATGCATGTTTTTTTGTATGGCCAATTCACTAATAACCGACAGCCCCGTGTTTAGCACATGCCCATACTAATCCTTGCTTAACAGAAGCATCCTATTGCGCCATTAAAACAAAGCATTGGTCTGCTGAACTTTGCAGTCCATGGCACCGCCCGTTCCCCTCCCCTCTGTCTATATGAGTCTTGCCGAGGACACCTGAATCCCCTGCCTGATGGAGTACACATACTCCAAACGCGAGCGTTTAAGCCACGCCCACTGTTCACCAGCGTCTGACGTGTCCTGCTGACGTGCCCAGCAGATGTACCTGCCTGTGATACCTTTAGCCTCGGAGCTATGGATGCCACTGCCGGGGACTGTTCCATCACTGCTGCCCAGCCAGGAAACCGAGGGAATACTCAGAACACCTGAGGAAAAACAAACCTTTTACCCAAATTCCTGACTAACACCAACACCAGAATGTGAGTGTATTTTAAGCATATTAAAGCTCCTTTTTAACTTATTTATTACACTTAGAGCGGTGCTGCTCTTTCTTCCCTCTTCTCATAAAACTATATGTATAGCCTGTGGACCTGTCACAGAGCTTATACATCTTGACCCCATACCTGGCACACTTGCTGGGAAGATACCGTTTGAAAGACAAGCGGCCAGAAAACGTAATCAGGGACTCATCAATGCAGACAACTTCATCGAGAGTAAACAAGGCTGTAAACTGTAGGTTGAAGTGGTTTATGAGGGGCCGAATTTTGTAGAGCCAATCGTATCCAGGGTCACCCCGAGGACGACAGAGTTCATTATCATTGAAGTGCATGAACCGCAAAATCTGCTCGTATCATGCTCTGGCCATGGAGGCAGAGGACACGGGCATATGGTGAATTGGGTCAGTGGCCGAATATGACCGCAACGCACTCTTTTTAGTTATGCCCATGAGGAGGGATATGCCCAGAAAGGTCTTAAATTCAGAAACCGTAATAGGTTTACATTCTCTGGCAAGGGTCAAATAGGGATTAGCTGCGATGAATTAACCAGTATACAAATTGCTTTGGTCCGCAATAGATCTATAGAGATCTTCCTTGAAAAACAGCGAATAAAAATCAAGTGACGTAAAATCAACTGTTTCTACCTGAATTCCTGGGTTGGCCAGTGAATGGGGGAAGTACGGGTGCTGCAGAAGTGGTGGGCTCCCAATTAGGATTGGCAAATGCAGCAGGAATGGCACTATGGGCTCGACGGGCCTCTCTTTGTCTTCTCGGTGGCAGCGGAACACTACTTGTGCTTGCCACCTCACCAGTTTGAACTGCACTTATGGGACTCGCCACATCACCACGTGATACTGCAGTGCTGGTTTGACTACGACCAGGGTGTACTAGGCCGCTGGTGCTTGCGGTTCTTGCACCTGAACAACAGCAGACGAACGGGGTCGGGTACGCCTGACCTTGGCAGGGACCATAACTCAGTTGTCAGAGCTATCTGTCAGGGTGCCGCTGCTGTCTCTGTGGAGTGATCGCGGGTGGCAGGCGCACATCGCGGCCGCCAGCCACGCGCATAGGCTCCGGTGACATGCCTCGGGCGTGCGCGCCTGCTATAGCTGTTAAAGGGACCGACGTACAGCTGCGCCGATTTGTGCAGCCGAACCAACCTGCCACAGAATAACTAAGGCGGCTGGTCGGCAAGAGGTTAAAGTGATACTAAAGTCTCATTTTTCTTTTGGTTAAAAATAACAAGCTTGGTATACTTACCTGATCTGTGCAGTGGTTTTGCACAGAGCAGCCAAGATCCTTCTCTTCTCGGGTCCCTCGCCGAAGCTCCCCTCCCCTTCCTCCTGTTGAGTACTCCCATAGCAAGCAGCTTGCTATGAGGGCACCCAAGCCGAGTGGAGTAAGATTTTTTTATCTTAAAACGCATTAAGATAAAAAACACCTTCTGCCTTTACAACCACTTTAACTGCAGTAGAAAAAAATCAGGTTCAGGCTGGCTGTGCTGTTTAGCAGAGCTGTGTACATCTCAGCAATTAACAGAAATATAAATCCTTTGGCAGTTAATATAGCTCTCATATACAGTGTGTTTTGCTGTTTGTTTAACTGGTTCCCTGGAGTTCAGCTTTAATTCAGGTATATACAAAATATTCCATATAGATGTTATGTAATATTTTATCCAGCTAGTAAATGGAGCTCTAAGTTCTTTTTTTTTTCATTGTAGTTTCCCCCACCATGTGTTGAAAGAAAAACTGTTGCTTGCAGAGACAGAAAAATCATGTTGAAATGTATAGATAGAACTGGAGAAGCGCTGATTCTCGTCTTATCAGAATTAAGTTTCAATGCAAGACTGTTGTGTCTGAAAGGAGCACTGCAGTGCTGTCTCTTTAGCTATCCTTTAGTGCTTTGGAAATTCACGACATGCCACAATATATAACAACTGTAGATTTTTTTTAATGGTTTACATTTTATCATTAAAAATAGGCGGCACTTGTGGGCACTTATGGGCACTGATAGGCGGCACTGGTGGGCAATGATAGGCGGCATGGATAGGCGGCATGGATAGACGGTACTGATGGGCATTGATGGGTGGCACTGATGAGCGGCACTGATGGGCATTGATCGACAGCAGTGATGGGCATTGATAGGCGGCACTGATTGCCAGCACTGTCTTGCATTGCTAATGGACACTGATTGGTGGCACTTGTGGGCACTGATTGCTGCCACTGGTGGGCACTGATTGCTGGCATTGGTGGGCACTGTATGGTGACACTGTATTGCTATACTCTAATCAGAGCACTGATGATCAGTGCCCTGATTACATTCCTACATGTCCCCCTGCGTAGAGATGCCGCTGATCAGCTCTTCTCGCCACACACTCTGTCAGTTTTAGGCGAGGAGGGCCGATTACCAGCACTTCCTTGTTTACATGTGACCAGCTGTGATTAGACACAGCCAATCACATGGTTAAAGAGCCACGGACGCGGCTCTTTACAGAGACGGCATCCCAGAACGAGAGCCGCACTGCCCAGCCGTCATTTGACGGTGGGCGGGCGGCAATCAGTTGATGCCTTTTTTTTAGTTCTAACATATTCATGTGTATGTTCTAATCATGAACGGCAAAATACATTTATGAAAAATATGCCCCCAGTCACTTTTTTATTGCATTATGATCACTTGCCCCCAATACTCCAGCGGTGCTTACCCAAACTTTCAGTAAGGGCAAGTGCACACTGTAAACGTCAGGGAATGCCCACTGTTGGACTACAAATACCATCATTCTTTTTGCCATTAACACAAGGTGCTTGCATGGCCAGTTTAGGATTGAAGCTAGTCTTTCTTCCCACACCAGAGCCAGTCATAGCATTCTGAGCACGTGTTTCAACTAAAACGGCCTGAAAAAAAAACTTTTTTTTTAAACTGCAGTGAAACAGATTGGGATGCTGCTGACATACAATATCTCACAAAAGTGAGTACACCCCTCACATTTTTGTAAATATTTTATTATATCTTTTCATGTGACAACACTGAAGAAATGACACTTTGCTACAATGTAAAGTAGTGAGTGTACAGTTTCTATAACAGTGTAAATTTGTTGTCCCCTCAAAATAACTCAACATTAATGTCTAAACTGCTGGCAACAAAAGTGACTGCACCCCTAAGTGAAAATGTCCAAATTGGGCCCAATTAGCCATTTTCCCTCCCTGGTGTTATGTGACTCGTTAGTGTTACAAGGTCTCAGGTGTGAATGGGGAGCAAGTATGTTAAATTTGGTGTTATCGCTCTCACTCTCTCATACTGGTCACTGGAAGTTCAACATGGCACCTCATGGCAAAGAACTCTCTGAGGATCTGAAACAAAGAATTGTTGCTCTACATAAAGATGGCCTAGGCTATAAGAAGATTGCCAAGACCCTGAAACTGAGCCGCAGAACGGTGGCCAAGACCATACAACGGTTTAACAGCACAGGTTCCACTCAAAACAGGCCTTGCCATAGTCAACCAAAGAAGTTGAGTGCACGTGCTGAGCGTCATATCCAGAGGTTGTCTTTTGGAAATAGACGTATGAGTGCTGCCAGCTTTGCTGCAGAGGTTGAAGGGGTGGGGGATCAGCCTGTCAGTGCTCAGAACATACGCAGCACACTGCATCAATTTGGTCTGCATGGCTGTTGTCCCAGAAGGAAGCCTCTTCTAAAGATAATGCACAAGAAAGCCCGCAAACAGTTTGCTGAAGACAAGCAGAGTAAGGACATGGATTACTGGAACCATGTCCTGTGGTCTGATTAGACCAAGATAAACTTATTTAGTTCAGATGGTGCCAAGCGTGTGTGGCAGCAACCAGGTGAGGAGTACAAAGACATGTGTGTTTCGCCTACAGCCAAGCATGGTGGTGGGAGTGTCATGGTCTGGGGCTGCATGAGCGCTGCCGTCACTGGGGAGCTACAATTCATTGAGGGAACCATGAATACCAACATGTACTGTGATATACTGAAGCAGAGCATGATCCCCTCCCTTCGGAGACTGGGCTGCAGGGCAGTAGTCCAACATGATAACGACCCCAAACACACCTCCAAGACAACCAATGCCTTGCTAAAGAAGCTGAGGGTAAAGGTGATGGACTGGCCAAGCATGTCTCCAGACCTAAACCCTATTGAGCATCTGTGGGGTATACTCAAACAGAAGGTGGAGGAGCGCAAGCTCTCTAACATCCACCAGCTCCGTGATGTCATCATAGAGGAGTGGAAGAGGACTCCAGTGGCAATCTGTGAAGTTCTAGTGAACTCCATGCCCAAGAGGGTTAAGGCAGTGCTGGAAAATAATAGTGGCCACACAAAATATTGACACTTTGGGCCCAATTTGGACATTTTCACTTAGGGGTGTACTCACTTTTGTTGCCAGTGGTTTAAGCATTAATGGCTGTGTGTTGAGTTATTTTGAGAGGACAGCAAATTGACACTGTTATACAAGCTGTACACTCACTACTTTACATTATAGCAAAGTGTAATTTCTTCGGTGTTGTCACATGAAAAGATATAATAAAAGATTTACAAAAATGTGAGGAGTGTACTCACTTTTGTGAGATACTGTATGTAAACCAAGCTTAAAAAAAAAAAAAACCATTGCATCAGACTATGCTATCACTAAGGCTGTCTGTAAAAAAAAAATGCTGTTCTGTAACACTACATAAAGCTTTAAAACATCCTTAAAGTGGTTGTAAGGATTGAAGGTTTTTTTACCTTCATGTATTCTTTGCATGAAGGTAAAAAAACATCTGTGTGCTGCTCCCCCCACAGCCCCCCTAATACTTACCTGAGCTCCTTCTCAATCATGGAATTTGCAGAAGAGCCTCAGCTGTCTGCGGGCTCCCCTTCTCATTGGCTGAGACAGCAGCGGGAGCCTTTGACCCCTACTGCTGTCCATCACAACTATTGAGCCAATGAGGAGAGAGCGGGGATGGGGCCAAGCTGCAGCTCTATGTGTCTTATGGACACATAGAGCAGGGCTCTGGAGGAAGCATGCACCAGTGCCCCCATAGCAAGCGGCTTGTTATGGGGGGCACAGGTCAAGGGGTTGGAGCCAGCAGCGGCGGCGGAGGACCCCGAGAAGAGGAGGATCAGGGCTGCTCTGTGTAAAACCACTGCATAGAGCAGGTAAGTATGACATGTTTGTTTTTTTTTTTTGTTTTTTTTTTAAAGCTGAACCATTTATACCACTTTAAAGTACCAATAAAAGCCACGTTTAAATTTATCCCACATTTAAACATTACCTCCCCACTAGTCTTATAAATGCTGAATACTGTTTGTAAGAAATCTCAGTGCAAATAACTTTTTAAAATCTTCTTCTGAGCGAACACCTGACCACAAAGTTCTGGCACCTTTGTGTACATGTGCAAAGCGACAACGGGGTTTAATTAGAAGAAGCCGTGGCTTCACCCTCTGGCTTCCACTGCTATAGTCATTGCTTATTTACATTGAGGAGATGAATCTTAGCAGTCGGAGGAAGATTCGTATATGGTAAACTGTAATGCCCCGTACACACGGTCGGACTTTGTTCGGACATTCCGACAACAAAATCCTAGGATTTTTTCCGATGGATGTTGGCTCAAACTTGTCTTGCATACACACGGTCACACAAAGTTGTCGGAAAATCCGATCGTTCTGAACGCGGTGACGTAAAACACGTACGTCGGGACTATAAACGGGGCAGTGGCCAATAGCTTTCATCTCTTTATTTATTCTGAGCATGCCTGGCACTTTGTCCGTCGGATTTGTGTACACACGATCGGAATTTCCGACAACGGATTTTGTTGTCGGAAAATTTTATCTCCTGCTCTCCAACTTTGTGTGTCAGAAAATCTGATAGAAAATGTCCGATGGAGCCCACACACGGTCGGAATATCCGACAACACGCTCCGATTGGACATTTTCCATCGGAAAATCCGACCGTGTGTACGGGGCATAAGAAGCATGTATAGGAGCAGTGGGTAGGCAATATTTTAAAAGTGGGTTTTTTTTATCTTTATGTCATGCTTTTTAAAGGATTTGTGTATTTTAATTGGAACATGGAAAAAATGCCCTCCCTGCCATACAGTATTTTTCAGTTTTTTTTTTACATGTTCCAATGGCAGTGCCCAGGTTCCCCATGGCTTTTTTCAAACAGATGTAACTAAGGTATTAGCGCGCTGCCACCTAGTGATATAAATAAATAAATAGTGTACAGCTGCTGCAATCACTAAATGTGTTCCCGCATCCACAGTAAATCAATATGAAAAAGCACGATCACACTTTTTGGTATTGATTTTTTTTTTTCAAACAGAATTCACTCCTCCATAGACTTCAGTTGGATTCACTGCTAAGTTCAAGTTCATGGAATTTAAAAGAACATTTGCTGAACCTTTGGGAAAGTGAAACCTGGGCAGATTCGCTCATCCCTAAAATTAACCTTAAAGAGGTTCTATTCTTTCCTCATTTTACTGAAATAAAGTGGTTTCCCATTAATTCCTATCTCAGCAGGGAACATTTCTCCAATGGGGACACAGTAAAACCTTACAGAGGTTTTATCTCTTCAACTCTGTCCAAAGCTAACACCCACAGGTAAAAAAAAAATCCACTGCAAATGTGTTTAAAAGTCTGATAGCACAGATCACTAACTTTTTCATTACAGCTACCCAGTTGTTGAAAAAGTAAATTCCCAGACATCCAACAAAATCTGATCAGCCACCGAAAGTGAAAACATGCCACAACCTCAGCTTTGCATGTAAAGCTCTCTGAACATTCATCCTGCCCTCATCCAGAGTTGTCCTTGGAGTTGTTTTTTATCTATTAGTAAGCATGTACAGGTCCAAATGTAAAAGTTTCTACAGCTTGATTATGCATTCAATAAAGTGCAATGCTAGCCCAAATTTTTTTGTTTAACTTTCGATAGATTGGGGAAGGATTAGGAAGTCAGTCAGCTTTTTATTGATCTGTCTGTTCCAGATTTTTACCCTCCCTGGCGGTATGATTATGTCAGATTTTTGATGCTCAAAACGGTACAATGTTTTGCATGGAAATTTGGCGTTTTATATTGTAGGCCTGTAATTCTTAGGAATAACAAACTTAAATCTGTCCAAACAAGAGTCTAGTAGACATACCGGGTATGATAAAGTTTGAAACACGAAATCATAAATTATAATATAATAAATAACTATAAATAATTATAACAAATAATAATATAATAATAAAGATAAATGATTGAATAATGTAATCAAATCAAAAGCACTGAAATTTGCTCAGTTGCAGAATTGTCGCTGACGTTATTTTCAGTGTTTGATGATGAATTTCCCCACAAATCACAATCGCTAAATTCTGCAAGTGATTCTAATTTATTATCGCTGTTTTCTAGCTGGCCTAAAACCGCTTTTGATGTAAATGGACACTTTTTGGTTGCTATGGACAGTCTCCAGTTTCCAGGCAGAAAGAACAGTATATATATTACAAAACTGCATGCAGGGCACTGGACAAACCACTAGGGACAAAAGGGAGGTGAAATAATGTGATACAATAATGTAATCTCTAAGATTACAGTGTACTTTATGTGTAATGTGTTTTTAACTTTTTGAATTTGGCACCGTGCTCCGTCTCCGTGCGTCGAAATACTCGCAGGGAACGGAGCTCGGCACTGTGATAGATCGAGCGGAGACACGGCTCGCACACACAGTGGGGAGACATCGCAGGATCTTGAAGACAAGGTAAATAACTTTGCCTGGATCCTGCGATGCGATCCCGAGTGTGGCTCGAGGTTACCACTTTTGGTACTGAAAATTCACCCTGAGCCACACTCGGAATACCGCTAAGGAAGTTAAAATGCGAGAAAAATATTTAAGAAAAAAGGTGGAACTGTCAGCAATGGCAACCACTCAGGTTTCATTTTTCATTTTATGAAGGAATAAAACAAGAGTGCAATTGTATTTAGTATTTTAGCCGGAGCAAGGATTTTAAATGATGAGTTCTCATCAAAATACTTTACAGTGATAACTGTGCTGGTCGTGAATTCATTATATTCATATATATTAATTTTTACAATTTGCTGTGGTTTTTCTATTAGAGTGTGGTTACACTGTTTTACATTCCTATTGTTCTATTTATAAGTACTTATCAAATGTCTTTGCATCTTTTTAGCATATGGTAAGACTTTAAAGTTGTGACGTCTTTGGAGGGAATGACTGGAGCTATTCTACTTCCAGTGTCACGTGTCCACAAATGTTTTTTTCGGAATGTTCTATCTTTTCTTTATAGAAATTTCCTCAAGTACGTAATTGCTTATGTAGCATCCCTAATAGTGCATTGTGTTTATCTTACTGATATCTGCTCAGGTTTGCATATCCGGATGTCAATAAATATATGAAGCACTTTAGAAATAGCAAGTTGTTGGATTAATATAGAGGTTATAACAGGTGCATATACAATGCATATACAGATACCTAGAAATGTATTATTTCCTTCAGCAAAGCTACCGTTTAAGATTTAATGGCCCATTAAGGTTAGATTATCTCGACGTCGCTCTGAAATTTTGTTAGACAACAGGATATATTTTAATGTGAAAGGTTTCTATTAGTTTTTGCTGCAAAGAAACAGATACTGCATATCCAATAGGCAAGCCTGGCTGGACAGTAGTGCTGAAGATTAATTGAAGTACATCAATAATGTTTTAGCCAAGGAAAGGTAGCAATAAAGTCAAAGTCAGTCAGGAAGGATGAAAAATGCTTAGCTTAATGTGCTGTAGTTTTACAATAAATTAAGCACGGGGACTTGTCTTCAGCTGAGTTACAAGCTCATTTTAATCTTAGTTTTCGCTGAATGCTATTCCTTTCATCCAGAGCTGGTTATTCATTTCACAGACAGTAATTAAATGTTCTAAAAACAGCATATGAATAATAAGTAACTAAAGAAAAAGAATAACTACACACATGTATACAAATAGCTATAGTGTTTGTTTGCCCATAAAACCTGTTCCTTTTCTGTGCAAAACAGTCATACCTTTTGTTGCCATGCTGCATGCTGTAAATATGCTTCAGACTTTAACTATGGCACCACATTAAAGCTTGACCTTGATGGTCATGAGAATTTTATTCAACCCAGTAAACTTTGGTACTAGGAAATGGTTTATGAGCTTCCAGTTGTGTAATTTGCACATCTGCACAGTTTTACTGTGGGCTAAGTGGTTCTAGCATATATACACAACTACAGCTCTCTTCTGCTTCTGAAGCATCCTATATTTGCTCTTGTTCCACTGTCCATTTACAATGACTTGTTCACCTTTGGCCACCTGCGATCCTCATCGGCACTGGCCGCTTGAGTTTGTGATCACTGTACTTGTTCTGCAGCCACTCTGATCTGGTCACACGCTGAGCTGTCAGCGGCGGATTCAGTGTGTAGGAGAGACAGCCAGAGCCGTCTTTAAGGCAAGGCAAAAGGGGTAGCTGCCCTGGGCCACATCATTGTTGTGGGGCCCAAAGAGTCTGCCTCATACTTGCCAATTATCCCAGTTTAAATTCCCTTGTCACTTGAAGTTTTAGTCCCGTCCTGTGTCCCGATATCTCAGTGTGAAGTGCTGCTACTAATGCTTCCCAGCTCTGCCCTATTGTTGTGTACAGATGGCTCACCTGCAGACCCTATGTTTACATGTAAACAACCTGCATAGATATGTAAATAAAGGCGGCATTCATATGTATATCATTCCTCCCTGAGGTCATATCCACGATCACCTATACTGAATGCTGCCCACTGGGGAGGTGAAGGGGCATGCGTAAAAGTCCTGCTTGAAACTGTGGTCATTAAGCCTAACATCAACCTGTTCTGAAAAGGTAAGCAAATTGCTGGGGGGGGTAACCTCTAGGAACCAGTCAGTAAGTGGTAATGATACACTGTAACCTCTGGCAACCAATCGCAATCGCTGCCTGATCTGATTCAGTAAACTGATTTTGAGTCTAACTGCTATTTATTGTATGTCTCAGAGCAGGTGGAGAGCGAAATTGCATGGGGGCGGGGGGGTCAAGAAAATGTTTGCCCAGGGTCCAATCAATATTAAAGATGGCCCTGGAGACAGCTGACAACGGAAGCCACATAGTAAGTCTATGGGTGACATCACTTCCCAGGTATTTCACAGCCATTGTCAAATCTCTCCCACACACAGCACCTGCCGCTGGAGACCAGACCAGAGCAGCTGCAAAACAGGTAAGTATATTGATTTTGTTTCTGTACAAGGCTAGATAGACTAGGTTTAGAATGTGGCAGAGAGCAGGTTTAGCATTAAGTTTTGACTAAACTTCAACTTTCGGCCAGTGGGTTGAGTTCTGCTTTAGAGAGGACATGAACTCAAAATTTCATAACGTACCGTATATACTCGAGTATAAGTCGAATTTTTCAGCCCTTTTTTTTGGGCTGAAATTGTCCCTTCGACTTATACTCGAGTCACCGCCGTCTGTCTGCATGATCAGCGTGTCATGCAGGCAGACGGCGGCCGGCGTGTGATGATAGTCTTCGGCGGCTATTCCAGCTTTCAAAAGCCGCGCCTCCTGCTTGTCTGTGATAGGCTGAACAGCTGTCAGTGTACAGCCTATCACGGACATTCTCTCATCCTCGTCCATGGTATGAGAATGAGAGAATGTCCGTGATAGGCAGTCAGCGGTCAGCCTATCACAGACGAGGAGGAGGCGCGGCTTTTGAACTGTGGAATGGCCGCCGAACACTATCATCACACGCCGGCCGCCGCTTGAGGATGGAGATCGCCACAGGGAGGATGGAGATCGCCACAGGGAGGCTGCACAGGACACAGGTAGGCTGCACATGCACACCGGACACATGCACACAGGGACACAGGAACACATGAACACAGGAAACACATGGACAGGACACATGCACAGGGTACAGGTAGGCTGCACAGGACACAGGGAGGCAGGCAGCTGCAGATGGGCATTGTTGACCCTCTGCATTTCTCACCCTCGTCTTATACTCGAGTCAATACATTTTACCCAGTTTTTTGTGGTAAATTAGGGGCCTCGACTTATACTCGGAACGACTTATACTCGAGTATATACGGTACTATGTTTTAGGTAACGTCTAGAAATGTAATTGTGCCTAATTGTCCCGAAAATATACCTTTGTCTGGCATTTTACCTTATATTTGATACTTTATTTTCTTTTCCACGCTATTGGGTGTTCAAGATAAACACAGCTTCATCGTATTTTAGTTTAGCCAGGACAATCCAAAAACCAAATAGGTGTCCGTCTTTGCCATAAGATAAATACATAAGCAAATATTCATTGACAGGTATATTCCATTATCTGGGTCCTTTTTCTTGTTTTTTTCCATGCTGCTTGAAGTAAAAACAGTACTGGTATGCCTATTCCGGATTAAAGGAATTGGAACCGATAGGTTTAATGATGCTAGTCTGGCATGACTGTTGTTTAGCGCACTACACTTGTAATGTGCATGCTTTCCATGTAAAGACAATTGTTAGCTTTGCTTTTCATATCATAGCTAATAGATTTCCACAACCATGACAAACAGACCTTTTCTTATACAGATGTCAGACTAAATCCTATCACAAAACCAATATGAAGATGAGACCAAAACAAGTTTCATCAGCCTCGAAATTTAAAAGTAACCTCAGAGGAAATTAATCTAAAAGCTTTTGTGTGTGTATGGCTGGCAGCCATTTTCAGGCTGTTTGCTTCCATTCTGAGTGAACCAAGCCATGCTGAAATTGTTATGAATTATGGCATTCAATGTGTAATTGTCTCATACAGCGGTTGTAGCAAATTTCACTGACAATTGCTAGCAGATTTAATTTAAGATAATAATACACATGCTGGCTTTTGGCCCATATTTAAAGTATGGAAAAGCCTGATCATTGCAGTATCTGAAAATCAATACATTGATAAGAGCGCAGTGCTGATATTCCCCTAAGGCTGCTGTGAACCTCAGAACAACAAATGAGATCCCTGCATTTGGAGGACGTGTTCTTTGTACATAATTTCACAGACCTCTTGTAAACATTCCAGACAGCCAGAATGTTCCAGTAAACATACAATCACATTCTGGTTTACTGGAGACCGACATGGTATGAAAAAAATGTTTATTTCTAAATATAGAACAACATTGTATAGCAATTATTACATGGTTTAAATACTGTAAACTTTTTAAGTAAATATATATTTAAAAAAAAAGTTATATTGCTTTTATATGGATATATACTATATTGCCAAAAGTATTGGGACATCTACCTTTACATGCACATGAACTTTAATGGCATCCCAGTCTTAGTCCCCACCCTTTACAGCTATAACAGCTTCAACTCTTCTGGGAAGGCTGTCCACAAGGTTTAGGAGTGTGTCTATGGGAATGTTTGACCATTCTTCCAGAAGCGCATTTGTGAGGTCAGGCACTGATGTTGAACGGGAATGCCTAGCTCACAGTCTCCCCTCTAATTCATCCAAAAGGTGTTCTATCAGGTTGAAGTCAGGACTCTGTGCAGCCAGTCAAGTTCCTCCACCCCAAACTCACTCATACATGTTTTTATGAACCTTGCTTTGAGCACTGGTGCGCAGTCTTGTTGGAACAGGAAGGGGTCACCCTGAAATTGTCCAAAATGTCTTGGTATGCTGACGCCTTAAGTGTTCCCTTCACTGGAATTAAGGGGCCAAGCCCAACCCCTGAAAAACAACCCCACACCATAATCCACGCGCCATCAAATGGTTTGGACCAGCACACAAAGCAAGGTCCATAAAGACACGGATGAGCGAGTTTTGGGTGGAGGAACTTGACTTGCTTGCACAGGGTCCTGACCTCAGTCTGATAGAACACCTTTGGGATAAATTAGAGCGGAGACTGTGAGCCCGGTCTTCTCATCCACATCAGTGCCTGATCTCACAAATGCGCTTCTGGAAGAATGGTCAAACATTCCCATAGACTCACTCCTAAACCAGTTTTGGCAATATGTGTGAGTAGCTTATGTACAGTATATTATAACTGTCTGGTAAATATTTGGTACTTGTATTTGTAGTGGCTATTACTTCCCCTAAGCTATTACTCACAGGAGTTGATATACTAAAGAAGTAGAAAATGTTCAGTTGTGTTCAATTTGAATACTCAGGTATGTGCAAATCAAATTTAAAGAGCAGGGGGTTTATTGCATCAGTTTTGATAACTAAAGCTGTGATGTCACCCATAGGCTGACAACATAGCCCATCCATTGTCTGCGCTCCTCCCTACAGCATCTGCTCACTGACACAGGGGAACCAGTGCTGCCAGATCACATGACTGGACAGAATCTGAAAAAGGGAAGTACACAGTTCCTTTTTTATACAAGATATGCAGAATAGGTAGGAGGAGAGGGGAGGAAATGTTTTTAAGAATAGTTATAGCCTTATCTTCCACTTTAAGTACAGTATGGTAAATGAATTTCAGTTTCTAAATAAAACTACACACACTTAATACAGAGTTTGTTTATTTTCTTAACATCCATATTTATGAAGACTCAGATGCATAATACCTGAGTTGTTGGGCAGATCTTTGGTAGATTCATCAGTGCATATGTATGTCCAAATCGGTAACACCTGACTGGGATTAGGAAACCATAAGAAAGAGTTATCATTTTCATTTTGGGTAAAATATTCCATGAGGGAAAGTCAGTCCATAGGGAGAATTCGGGTTTGGACTTTTATCTCTGGGAATTCTGTTATGACAGCAAAGCTGATCTAACCATTGGAAAAAGTGTACCTAGTAATTAGTCAATGCTTTTCACTCAGCAGTTCATTATTCATTTTGTAAAACCCTATGTCATGTACTTGTAGCCCAGGGTAGCTGTAGCAAACTCGTTTTCCTTTGCCAGACTGTATATCAGCCAACATTTATTTGACAGTTTGTTACAAAAAAACTCAACTTTGTTGGAACCTTAATTCAGGTTTATGTGTCTTGTGAAAAAACTCAAGTGAAACCCTGCTGTCTATACAGCTGCTCGAAACAGTTTGTATTGTGTCAACAATGTAACCTTATAGCTCTATGATTTGATTTAGAACATGTGCCAGGAAAAAGAGCTGAAAATATCATTGAATAGACAAGGCACTGACCAAGAAAAAGCTTAATGATGCATTGGAAACAGATATTATATGAAGGCTAGGAAACAGACAGCTATGCACTATAGCAAGTATTATCATTTTCATGCTATTTGAGTGTTAACATTTTCAGTAATGTTGAAACCTAAAGATCCATCATGCTATTAAGGACACCTTGTAGGCTGTGTATATATAGATTGTAATACAGAAATGTTTGCTCTGTAAAGTAAACCTGTTACAAATATGGACAATTCAAACTGAGCATAAGATGAAAAGTTCATAGATGCTACTCTGTTTTTGTTTCAGAAAAAGAACACAAATCTCTAGATAAAAATGATCTGATTAAAAAAATGATTAGCAGATTCAGAAATGTATACAGTTGAAGTAAACCTTGACATATAATGTCAGCTTCTCCCACCTTCTGAATCTCTATATTGATAACTGATACCTACTTTTATATTAAAGGACCAATTTTGAGGCTTGAAAGTTGGAATGGAGAGGGACCCAATCTTGGTTTTACAGGAAATGTTGAGATGCATGTACAATATTTAACTGCCCATATTGCTAGATGCATTGATCGTATTATCAAGCGGTTTCAGAGAGGGTATAGTAGCATCTATCTATGAATTTTTTCATCTTAGTTGACTTCCTCTTATCACACAGTAATAGTTTGGGCGAGGAGGAAGGGTGATAGCCTTTTCTTTACTCCAGCCTTCTTTTCCAATACTTTTTATTATTTTTTCCAATATACAAAACATAGTGGGATTGACACATAAGTAAAACTGTCTCCCATATATAGAAAGAGTAAGAAATAAAAAAACATCATATAAAAGGGGAAAAAAAGGCAAATGCAAATCAAATTTCACAACTTGGGTTGTAGGCAGTGACATACAAATCAGTGAATGTGACTTCAAACGTTAGAGCCAGCGAGTACAAAATCTACAGGCAAACAATGTAACAACAAATAGATGGGACCCTACTGGCCCCATTCAGTATGTGTGAAATGTTTCTTTTTCCTAATCCAATGTGTTCATTTGAGACACTGTAAACCTGCCCAGATCAGGCAAACAGGAAGAATATCTCTAGAGGGGGTCTCCTCCATCGCCTCATCCCAGTCCAAATTCACAGGCACTGCATAGCCTGGGATGCCATGCTTTACTTCAGATTTCTAGCTAAAATTAAGGGTTTATTGATAGCTGTGGTCATGTATTGGTTATTAACTTGTAGTTCAAAATAGCCTGGTATGCAGGTCATAGGAGTATTTTATAAAAGCATGCCTATGTGTTTATTTACTAAAACTGAAGAGTGCAACATCTGGTGCAGCTCTGCATAGAAACCAATCAGCTTCTATTTTTTTGTCAAAGCTTAGCTGAACAAGTTAAAGTTAGAAGCTGATTGGGTACCATGCACAGCTGCACCAGATTGTGCACTCTCCAGTTTTAGTAAATCAACCCCTATGTATTTTATAATGAATTCAATAACTTGTTGACATGTATCTGAATATTTTTGGGCAACGCCAAAGCATATGAAGCAAGGTGCCTGTTTCAACATGACATCTGTGAAAAAAGGGGAGTCTCTTTGGCTTAGTCGATGAAGGCAGTGCAAGATTCTGTGCCCCAGATGCTCTATGTACTCTATTTTGTAGAATAATATCCAACCATTCTTCAGTGTTTTGGCCAATGTCCTGCCTCATCTAGATTTGCAAGGAAGGGGGTTGGTGAGTGTATGAGGCTAGAGCAAAGTAATATAAGCTGTAGGGTTGAGTATCATAGTGAGTAGTTCAGCCTCATGGAAGGTCAGAGGGCATACTTTTTGTTGTTCTTAAATGGCACATCTAAGTTGCAGATATTTATAAAAATATATTTTGGCAATTTGCCCTGGAGTTGTTTAAAAGGAACTAAAGGTAATTTGTGTGAAGAATTGATAAACATACTTGATGCCTAGTGTTTTCCAGGCCTCAAACCTTCTAAGGTTTGTACTTTTGTTAAGAGTGCGTTAACCCATAAAGGAGTATAGGTGTAGTGTTAGTAGAATTTTCATTGTAATGCATATTTTATTTTGTGTTCAGAGGAAAGTAGAAGAATGAGTGCGGAGCAGTAGGTTGGTTTCAAGGGAAAAGCCAGGGACTCCACATGAAGTATATAGAGCTTGAGGGCATGTGTGGGGTTCACTATCGGTGTTTAACTCCCCCTAACTAAATGTTGCAGATCACAGATCAATGTGTCTATAATTGTAAACAAGTATTTGGACAGCCATATAGAGGCATTATGGAGGACATAAAGAATTTTTAAAAGGTGCACATGTCCAACCACAGATAGTTGCAGAGGACAATAAATTTTACCCCTCTTACAATTCAGCAGAAGGTTGAGTTTTATGTAGTCTTTGGGATGCAAAAGTATTAATCCCCCGGTATCAGAAAGAGACAACCTACAAGGAGCTGGCAATCGCAGGTAGTGGTTCCTTACGGGGATTCAAAGGGAGTAAAGCTGCCTCATCCCAATTAACGTCCAGTCTTGAAAACAATTCAAATTTATGAATCATGGTGATAAGGTGTTGGAGTGAATTAGTGTTGTCCTCTAAAAACAATGACGTGTTATCTGCATAAAGAACACATTTTTGTTCAGTGTCATCCCTAATGAACTCTGTAATGTAAATGAATTCTCTAATCATCGTAGCTAGAGGTTCCACTGCTAACATAAGTTATAGAGAGGCATAGGGGGCATACTGCTCACCATTAATGCTTACTCAGGGGAATAGTAAAGAATAGAGAATTTTAAACCATTTTAAGTTCAAGTCTAGCCCGAAATGTGCTAGGATATTCTAGAGACATAACCAGAACTGTTAAAAGCCTTGGCAACATCTAACAACAACACTGCTGTTACCCACATTATTGGGAACATTCTACATATTAGGTAACACTCCCTAGATTTTAATTGATGTTGACCTGTCTGGTATAAATCCACATTAGTCAGTATGGAACAGTTTAATAACTGGTGTAGCAAGTCAATTAGCCAAGGCTCAGAGACATCAGTGGGAGCCTTCGGTTCCTGCTGCTGTCAATGAAATTCTGTGCAGAGGGAGGGAGCGTAAAACAAGTAAAAGGTGCAAGACACTAATTATTGGCTCTAATTTAACCCAATAAGCGTCCATAGATTAGTCCATAATACATAAATTAAATTCTAAAGTCCGTACACTCCGGGCTTCCACCAAGTAGGAATAGAAGCCAGATTCCAGCGAAGCTCAGAATAAACAAGGGAGAGAGGCGCCTCTAAGTGTAGAAGTTAAAAGCACTTTAATGGTAACATACAAATCACAACTCACATGGGTGAAGATAAAGGGGCACATCTGTAGGTAAAAGCTTTCCAGGAGAAAGATTTCTAAAGCCGTTTCTACCATCAGCGGATTCCAGCGAGGATGCTTTTACCTACAGATGTTCCCTTTTTATCTTCACCCATGTGAGTTGCCATTTGTATGTTACCATTAAAGTGCTTTTAACTTCTAAACTTAGAGGCGCCTCTCTCCCTTATTTATTCTCTGGAGGGAGGGAGCATACTCGATCCACACTGTATGTGTCGATGGATGCACACAGCCCAGCTTGGGAACAAGCCCGTGGGTGTTCCATCATAGGATGTAGCTTCCTAGGGTGGCAAACAGAAAAGAGAAGAGGCCAAGAGCGCTGCTGGGGGACCCCAGAAGAGGAGGTCTAGGGCCACTCTGTGCAATACAATTGCACAGAGCAGGTAAGTATAGCATGCTTATTATTTTAATAAAAACAAGAAAAACTTTAATTATACAGTACAGGACACAGGAATATTATTCATAGACCATGGGTTCTGGGCTCGTACCTTCAGGTGGTTGGACACCTCCCCAATAACCCTCCCTCATTCAATGAGTCCTCTTTTTTTTTTTTGCAGTGTCCAAAGGCAATGGACCTCTTCTCTCTTGTGGAGAAATTGCTCATAAATTTATTATTTTTAATTTTCTCTTCAGACTTTTCTAGCAAAAAAATCTGTTTTTGCACATGTATGAGAGAAAAGTCAATTAAAATGTATTAAAATAATGAATAAATAAAAAAAATTAAAAGACTCCTTCCTTCCTAACACACATGTACGGACATACTGTCAGAATGAACACACCTACATAAATGCCAATAATGCACAGAATGATTTCCATTAAATGCTTATGAGCTTAATTATTATCCACCAAAGGACGCTGCTCAAACACTAATGAAGCTTAGAGAAAATGATCAAGCTATTTATTAACAATTGCCACTTTATTTATGATTTCATTTTACAGCTAACCTTTGACACTTTTTGTATTGACGCACATTGTTTTCCTTTACATTTTAACAAAAGTCTTAAAATGTGAATTAAATGAAAATGAGAACAGCCACAGTACAATTAGAATTGCAAAAGAAGGCATCATTTAAAATAAATTACCTGACCTGTTAGAGGTGCAATCCTTAGAGGCTTTCATTAATAACACTTAAATAAGGTTCTGAATAGAGGGTATAAAGTTAGAAACCCTATTAGGTTTATATTGCACTAACCTGCCTGCACACATACTGTACTTCCATGGCATAGGAGTCTAGGTACATGGTCTGTGCTAGTGCCACAGACCAAAACTAGGAATGGCCAGCACACCAAACAAGTAAAGGTTCATGGTCATCAGCAGCTCTGTGCTGTCCCTGAGGCCAGTTGAGGTGGCTGCTTCAGGCAGCCATTTTTGTGGTGGAGAAGTAAAAAATGTCCACCTCTGCTGGCATCTGCCTCTGGAGAAGCCCTGTTCATCAGGATAATGGGAGATAAAGTGAATCTCCCAAGCAGGCACATAGACAACAATAAAACAAAACATTATTAAAAGGAGAATGGCCATCACCCCAAAAAGTAACGATGCAAAATGGTTTACTTGTGACCACAGCCAAGGTGGCAACATTTCGGGCACACAATGGCTCTATTTTGCAATCTAACAGACATGGACAAACAAATGTGTACATCAAATATTTAAATACCTTCTCCCTGATCATCTCAGTTGGCCCCAGCTGGACCTCAGGTTCTGGACTTTTGGACTGTCCCCATGCTCGCTAGCCCCATAGGCTGCATAGGAATATCAGTGTATGGGGTTATATGGCGTGGTGTGAACTACTTACCAAAATACAACTGAGCTCCAACATCAGGCAAGTGGTGCTTGTCAGATCTTGCTGAGTTTCAAAACTCAGAAATGAATGCCTGTTTGTGGGGCATTTGAGGACATAAATATCACAGTTCAAAAAATGAAGGGAAAGAGAGGAAAAAAAGTGAAAAGTAAGCAAAAAAAAAAAAATTAAATCTGCCCGCAATACCTTAGGTTTAAATCAACATTTTGCCAAGTTACCCCATGGAGACATCTCAACCCCTGTGATATTAAACAACATGTTGCATTCCAAGTCGGGAATTACACCTATAATCCTTTTATAAGGATTATACAAAAATCTTTAAAAATCTCAGCAGTAACTAAACTTCATAAACACCCTGGTGTTTTCTCTCTCATTCATGCTGTTTAATTAGTTTTCATCATTGCAGATCCAAGAAGAACAGAATTCAAAAGCTATGCAGGATTGCCAAACTGGGAGAGCTGAAATGTGGAGAAATGAAGAAAACAAAGTAAGTCCAGGTTTACTGGTTGCAGTTTTTATTGAACCCCCTTGGGCTATGTCTAGCTATGCAGCATAACCTTTGCACATGACATTGTCCAGCTGATTCACAGAAAGGAATATCCCTTTCTATCCCTCCCTTTCTCTGCTGGCTTTGATGTCTTTAAAATGTGTGTCACAGACAGAGACAAGCTGCTTGTGATAACCAGATCCCACAAGCCAAGTAATAAATTTAATCGACTGTACTGTAATACACCGAAGTTATGACTCCTTAAGGCAGCCAAGCTGTTACCTTGTTCAATTGAGTAAATTAAGCTTTGCAACAATGACGGCCTTACTATGTTAAGAGCCAAAGCAAACATGACACTGATAGGTATTAGAGAGGAAAATTAAGTGAAATATTAAAGCAGCAGTGCCTGCCGCAAGCTTCTCGTATTCCCCTTGACAACAATTGTGGCTTTATTCTTGTATATTAAATATTTACTGCTTTATATGAATATGCTGTCTGTGAGATATCTAGTAGTTATATTTTTATCTACCACAACATTTTGCATAAATGTTTTAATCCATTGATAGGGCTCCTGTACTGTTGAAGGGAATAACTAGAAAGTTAAATCTGAACTCCAGGGAAAAACCTAAAAACGTGGAACTGCCAAAATATTAGCAATTTTGAGAATTTTACTCCCCTGCCAAACAGCATGGCTAGATTGAAGATCTCTGTTTTGTCCTCTGCAGTTAACTGGCCCATCCCAGCCTCTGATTGGACAGAGCAGAACAGAAGCACACTAATGAGGTCATTTCACCTTCACCCCTTTCCCATAAAATTATTAAAGAAGGGAGGCTGCATGCACTGTACAAAGCAAGAGAACACTGAATGGCTCAGTGTGCTCCCCTGACTTCTGGTGTAAGGAGGATTACAGGGGCTGATATTAGACATATTCTGGTACATTAGGCCTCTTATACACGGCTGTCTAAAAATGCAGCGTTTTTAGGCATACAGGCATTTCATTTTTACTGATGTAAATGCAGACCATTGTTTTCAATGTGCCTGTACACACATGCATGTTAACGTGTACTGCGTATAGATCAGTAAAAAAAAATATACAGACATCCGCTTTGCCAGTCAGTATTTTTACGCGAGTACGCAAATTTACACATAAATATGTGCATATGCGTGCACTCCACACTGTCTTGATTAAAATAAATCTAGAAGAATTGTTATGTGTGGGTACAGGTACGCAAGCGTTATACAGCCCATCCTTGCATTTTTTTTTGTGCCAGGAATGTCTGATGTTCAATACAGTACATGCATGTACCCTTACTAGTTTTGTGTAAAATACACATTTGTTTAACCTGTTTCCGATTATGTCGCGGCCAATCACAAATGGTACTCCCTTCCTAAGACCACGCATGGGTAAACAGCCAATGGCTGGCGGCTGTTTACCACATAATCGGCTGTGATCCATTCACAGCCGATCACTAAATGTAAACACAGAGCTGTTACTACCTGTTACGGGCTCTTCTCTCCTCACACACCATTTCCAGTGTGAGGAGAGAAGAGCTAGGAGCAGTGAGTTACCGATCTGTGTAGTATCAGTGTCTGCACCAACACCACACAGTAAAGAGAACCTGTCACATCGATCCCCCTCCCCATTGCAGCTGTCACCCAACAGTCACCACATAAGTGCCCATCAGTGCTTATTGCACCTGTCACCCATCAGTGACCATCGCCAGTGACCGCCATCAGTGACCGCCATCAGTGACCCATCCGTGGCCCTCATCTGTCACCTATCAGTCCCATAAAGTGCACCAGTCACCATCAGAAACTGCCATCAATGACCGTCACCTGTCACCCATCAGTGACTGTCACCCGTCACATGTCAGTGACGGTCACCCGTCACCTGTTGCTCATCATTGACCATCACCTGTCACCCATCACCTGTCACCTGTCAACTATCAGTAAATGTCACCTGCCACCCGTCACACAGCCCATCAGTGACCATCACCTGCCACCCATCGCACAGCCCATCAGAAAAAGGTCCAAAAGAGTATATACCAGTGAGGAGGCATTCCAGATCCTCTCCATGACTAATGAGAGCAGCAGGGAGTTCTCATCAGATTCAAATGCCAATTCCGATTCTGAATCAAATTCAGCATTTGAACTGATCAATAGTAGTGGATCGGCAAATGAATCAGAGGAAGAATGGATCCCTCCTAAAAGGGCACGGTGCTCTGGAAACCAGGCAGCCACCAGCAATATATCCCAAGATTAAATTCCCAGGCCCAGTGCCAGTGCTGCCACCAGCAAAAGACCCCAAGAACAAAGGCCCAGTACCAGAGCTGCCATCAGCGATAGACCCCAAAACCAAAGGTCCACCACCAGCGCTGCCGCCAGCGATAGACCGCAAGAACAAAGGCCCAGTACCAGAGCTGCCCCCAGCGATAGACCCGAAAACCAAAGGCCCACTACCAGCGCTGCGGCCAGTGAAAAACCACAAGAAATGCCCAGGCCCATTACCAGCGCTGCCGCAGCATCACGCCCTAATGCCAGAACAGGAAATTCAAATCCCTCAACTACCAGCACCGGAGTGCCACGTCCCCCAAGAGCCAGGGCCACTGCCTGGATCAATTGTCTCCTCTGTGGACACTACTAAAACCACAGGTTTTACTTTTTTTTACCCTTTCCTCAATAGAATTTATTTTGGAGTGTCATTTTTGGTATGTAAATGCTATGTGTTAGAAATATGAAGGGCCTTCAAAAATGATAGGTTGTCAGAAAATTAGATGTGTAATTTATGCTTGTAGAATGCCTGAAGGTGCTACTTCAATGGTGGGCCTCTGTATGTGGCCAGGCTGTGTAAAAGTCTCACACATGTGGTATCGCCACACTCAGGAGGAGTAGCGGGGTGTATTTTGGGGTGTCATTTTTCTATGTACATGCTATGTGTTGGAAATATCTTAAAAATGGACAACTTTGTGTAAAAAAATGTGTTTCCATTTTTTTTCCACATTTTCCATAAACTTCTGGAAAAAAAGAACCATTCAAAAGACTCATTATGCCTCATAGATTATACATGGGTGTTTACTTTCCAAAATGGGGTCATTTTGTGGGCGTTTCCATTGTCCTGGTGCTCCAGGGCCTTCATAAATGTGATAGGTCGTCATGAAATTATATGTGTAATTTATGTCCCCAGAACACCTGACAGTGCTCCTTGCATGTTGGGCCTCTGTATGTGGCCAAGCTGTGAAAAAGTCTCACACATGTGTTATCGGCATACTCATGAGGAGTAGCAGAATGTGTTTTGGTGTGTAGTGCATATGTGAGAGAAATAACCTGTTAATATGACAATTCTGTAAAATAATAAAAAAAAACACAAATCTTCAGTTTGCAAAGAATTGTGGGAAAAAAATACAACTTCAAAAAACTCACCAAGTGACTTACTAAATACCTTTGGATGTCTACTTTCCAAAAAGGGGTCATTTGGGGGGTATTTGTACTTTCCTGGCTTGTTAGTGTCTCAAGAAATAAGATAGGCCTTCAGTACATGAGGTGTGATCAGGTGTGATCAATTTTCAATGATTGGCACCATAGCTTGTAGACTCTCTAACTTTCACAAAGACCAAATAATATACACTAATGAGGGTTATTTTTACCAAAGATATGTAGCTGTATAAATTTTGGCCAACATTTAAGAAGAAAAATTACTAATTTGCAAAATTTTATGACAGAAACAAAGAAAAGGGCATTTTTTCACTTTTTTTTATGTATAGCACAAAAAATACAAATCCACAAGTGATTAAATACCACCAAAAGAAAGCTCTATTTGTGTGGGAAAAAGGATGGTAAAGTGTTGCATGAAAGCTGAAAATTGGTCTGGGCAGGAAGGGGGTGAAATTGCCCCGTAAGCAAGTGGTTAATTAAAACACGACTGAACTCAAAGGGGTAATTTGGGGAGTGTTTTTACTGTCCTGGCATTTTAGGGCCTCGATAAATTAAATAGGCCATCAGTACATCAGGACCGATCAATTTTCAAATATATATAGCATAGTTTGTAGACTCCTATAACTTTCACACAGACTAAATTATATACATTGATTTGGGTTATTTTCATCAAAGGAATGTATCAGACTACATTGGTCTAAATTTATGAAGAAAGATTTTTTGTTTGCGGAGCATATTTTTGGTGATTTTGAAAATTTTTTTATGCCATTTTGAAATTGTCTTAACAATTTTTGTGCAAGTGTTTTGCACATGTATTAGGCTTCAAGCATTTATTTCCTAGGTTAGACAAAGGAAGGAGAGCAGCTGTAGAAGAGGAGAGGACTTTTTCAGGCGCAAAAAAAATGTGCAAAAATGTGTGAAATGGCACAAGTTGCCCATTTGCAGGTGCGCCTATTTTAATATATGGGGCCAAAGTGCCTGATTACACTAAAAAAAAGCTCATGTACTTCTTTGTGCATAGAGCATTGAGTGTACAAGAGACACTGAAATGTGAATGATCACAGTTACAAACAATGAGATTCTGCATGTTGAGTGTATCAGGCATAATCAGGTGTAGAGAAACACAATACAAATCACTCAAAGTAAATGGGAGACTAAATCCGTGTACACACGATCGGATTTTACGACGGGAAATGTGTGATGACAGGCTGTTGGCGGAAAATCCGACCGTTTGTATGCTCCATCGGACATTTGTTGTCAGGTTTTCTGTGGACAAATGTTGGACGGCAGGCTTTAAAATTTTCCGTGGACTAATGTCTTTTGTTGGATTTTCCGGAAGGAAGGACGAGGTGGAAGCGGTCAGTCTTGTAAACTAGTGTTCGTAATGGAGAATTAACATTTGTGATGTGGCAAATTATGAAATCTCGAAATGCAGTGCACATTCTCTTCTTCTTTATTTAATGGGATAATAATTAAGCTGCTTTCCTGGTGATACTGATGAAGTTATGGCAAACGTATTTTAAAAGGCTTTTATTTTCTAGTGATATCAAGAATAATATTATTATGCTTTTTTCTTTTTTTTTTGTGCACCATTATCCCATATTGTTTAAGATCAAAGATACAACTATGTTGGTGTTCCTTGTCAATTTTACATTGTATTTTTTTTAAATGTAACTGCCTACTCCCAAACTGTCATTTGAAGTAAAACCCATAGCTAAGTATTATTCTACACAATATTTTTTATTGTGCATTAAAAAAAGAAAACAAATAAAATTAGACATGCTATCTGCCAATAGAAATTAACCAAAAAGTGCACTCTATGCGTCCAAAAATTTAGAAAACATACCAAATCAAATCATTATTCAACCAAAAAATAAAATAAAAGCCTCATGCATGTGTCCTGCTTCTTAATATAGGGGGTCAACAATGCCAAGAGTTAGTGAAAGCAGGGGTCCGTCATCCGGAGATAATTCTGAAAATAATCCGGATTATTCTCCTGGAGCTCCCGCAGCAAAGGCATATAACATAATTGGTCACGAGTAATAAAGCAATCAATTTTTGGTCCGAGAAATCCTCCTCCTCCTGTTCCTCAACTGGACTTGGGTCAAAGTATGCAAGACAAAATCCAGGCACATGCCTTTGGACAAAAGTCCGAGGTTTTGTCTGTGAAAAATCCGACCGTGTGTGAGAGGCTTAAGGCTGCAATCACACCTGAGCGTTTTCAGCTCATAAAACGTCAGATAAAAACGCCCAATGAGCAAAATACCATTCATTGGCCCCTGTTCACATCTGAGCATTTTGTAGCCTGAAGCAAAACACCTGAAGCTCAAAAAAGTACACGAGCTTCTTTTTGGGCAGATTACATGCGTTTTTCTGCTTTTTACATTGGTGACATTTTGACCTGTGCAAAATCACGTCAGAAACATGGCAAAAAACGCAGGAAAAACGTGTGACTTTTCTTATGTCATTTTGAAATTGTCTTAACAATTTTTGTGCAAGTGTTTTGCACATGTATTAGGCTTCAAGCATTTATTTCCTAGGTTAGACAAAGGAAGGAGAGCAGCTGTAGAAGAGGAGAGGACTTTTTCAGGCGCAAAAAAAATGTGCAAAAATGTGTGAAATGGCACAAGTTGCCCATTTGCAGGTGCGCCTATTTTAATATATGGGGCCAAAGTGCCTGATTACACTAAAAAAAAGCTCATGTACTTCTTTGTGCATAGAGCATTGAGTGTACAAGAGACACTGAAATGTGAATGATCACAGTTACAAACAATGAGATTCTGCATGTTGAGTGTATCAGGCATAATCAGGTGTTGAGAAACACAATACAAATCACTCAAAGTAAATGGGAGACTAAATCCGTGTACACACGATCGGATTTTACGACGAGAAATGTGTGATGACAGGCTGTTGGCGGAAAATCCGACCATTTGTATGCTCCATCGGACATTTGTTGTCAGGTTTTCTGTGGACAAATGTTGGACGGCAGGCTTTAAAATTTTCCGTGGACTAATGTCTTTTGTTGGATTTTCCGGAAGGAAGGACGAGGTGGAAGCGGTCAGTCTTGTAAACTAGTGTTCGTAATGGAGAATTAACATTTGTGATGTGGCAAATTATGAAATCTCGAAATGCAGTGCACATTCTCTTCTTCTTTATTTAATGGGATAATAATGAAGCTGCTTTCCTGGTGATACTGATGAAGTTATGGCAAACGTATTTTAAAAGGCTTTTATTTTCTAGTGATATCAAGAATAATATTATTATGCTTTTTTCTTTTTTTTTTGTGCACCATTATCCCATAGTTTTTAAGATCAAAGATACAACTATGTTGGTGTTCCTTGTCAATTTTACATTGTATTTTTTTTAAATGTAACTGCCTACTCCCAAACTGTCATTTGAAGTAAAACCCATAGCTAAGTATTATTCTACACAATATTTTTTATTGTGCATTAAAAAAAGAAAACAAATAAAATTAGACATGCTATCTGCCAATAGAAATTAACCAAAAAGTGCACTCTATGCGTCCAAAAATTTAGAAAACATACCAAATCAAATCATTATTCAACCAAAAAATAAAATAAAAGCCTCATGCATGTGTCCTGCTTCTTAATATAGGGGGTCAACAATGCCAAGAGTTAGTGAAAGCAGGGGTCCGTCATCCGGAGATAATTCTGAAAATCATCCGGATTATTTTCCTGGAGCTCCCGCAACAAAGGCATATAACATAATTGGTCACGAGTAATAAAGCAATCAATTTTTGGTCTGAGAAATCCTCCTCCTCCTGTTCCTCAACTGGACTTGGGTCAAAGTATGCAAGACAAAATCCAGGCACATGCCTTTGGACAAAAGTCCGAGGTTTTGTCTGTGAAAAATCCGACCGTGTATGAGAGGCTTAAGGCTGCAATCACACCTGAGCGTTTTCAGCTCATAAAACGTCAGATAAAAACGCCCAATGAGCAAAATACCATTCATTGGCCCCTGTTCACATCTGAGCATTTTGTAGCCTGAAGCAAAACACCTGAAGCTCAAAAAAGTACATGAGCTTCTTTTTGGGCAGATTACATGCGTTTTTCTGCTTTTTACATTGGTGACATTTTGACCTGTGCAAAATCACGTCAGAAACATGGCAAAAAACGCAGGAAAAACGTGTGACTTTCTACCTGAAAACAAAACGCTCAGGTGTGAATGCAGCCTTAGGTGTACCAAAGAAACAATTATTCCCCTAAAACTTACCATATGAAAAAAAACTAAGCTGGCACTGTGGCCAGCCTACCCTGAGTCATTGTCAGCTTGCCCTGAGTTAACTACAGGGCAACCCCTCGTTTCCATAACATAAGGGCGTTCTGTAGTCTAGAGAGGGAGAACCAGGATGGGCCAATAATACTGCTTGGAATTTTAGTGCAGCAGAGGTGGCATTGTCAGCTCACTAATGAAAGTTAGCAGCACATTGAATTTTTGGTAGGATCAACTGGTATATTCCTGTACTTGCAGCATTTTAAAAAGAAACAGTAGATGGAGAAATGTACATGTATTGCGTTTTTTAAATACATTTCCTATTTACCTGGTATCTGGCAATTACCTGGATCTGGTATGTTTTTTGTTTTTTTTTTAAATTGTGAGATATACATCTCAGTCTATTTTCCAAATAAGGTCCAAAAACAAGGAACACACAGAAAGGAGTAAGAAAATGGTGTGGGGATAGAGAAGGCAGTCAGTAACAAAGATCAGTATGATGGAGGGATGAAGAATAAAAAAGGGAAGGTTAAGATAGGATAGTGTGAGGTAGGAATTAAGAAGTCAGGGGACTTGTAGCCCAACCATTATTTAAAAGAGGGGTAACTATATCTCTATCACCTTGGAAAGGTTTATGTTTCTAAAACTAGTGTTCTATATTCCTGGGAGCGGAAGACTCTATCCAGCAGTACCATATTAGTCTGAATGTTCTATAATGGTGATTTAGACCTGCAGTGAAGGCCCTTATGTTCTTAAGAGCTATAATTTTAGAACACCACAGTTCTACTGTCAGTATAGCCTCCTGTTTCCACACAATTACAATTCAGAACCTAGCTACATTCAGTAATGGATCAGTAATTAGCGCTTGTATCTGTTTCTGGGAAGGTAGTTAGAGTAAAAAAGGTATGCAGAAGGATAATCTCCAAGAGCAATGCTAGTCAATTTATGTATAAATTATGAATGTCATGGGCCTGGACCCAGAGGGTTCCCAGTTGGGGGTAATCCCAAAGATAAGGAACTGAGTCCTCATGTACCTTACACCTCTAACAGAGTTTGGAAGTCTGAGGGTTTTTTTATGTAGTACAGATGGGAGTCTATGTCAATAGGATTTTGAAATCTAATGGGGATGGAGGAACAATGTGCAAAGTACAAGAAATGATATCTCTGCCCAAGAGAGAAAATAGCGTTAATATTTCTCTCCCATTTGAGAAGCAAAGGTGGGGAATATTGGTCTAGGGGGCACATCAAGAGGCTATATGTTTGAGACAAAGAATGGATACCTTATTCAGAACAGAGAAAATCATATGAAGTAGGTTAATACCCTGGGTGATATTGCTTGGAAATGGATGCCAAGAAATTGTGTTTTTTTTTAATTTTTAGCATATTTCACCTGGATAAGGGAAGGATAGACACTGTGTGTAGGTTGGAGGCAAAGAGAGACTACCATTAATAGTTTTGTAGTCCTCAAATCTAAACTTGTTAGTCTGAAGAAGTAATATGAGTTGTTTATCTTGTAGACCTGATTCGATATCAGGGTTTCCCAGTACTGGTCAGTTCTGTGTCTTATCTGCGAGGAGATGAGACCAGCATTGGGTACCACACTTAGGGTGAATTTTAAAGATTTGACATTATTCTTCACTAGCCATGTATTCTCTATGTATCATATTTAAGAACAGATGTGGAATTGGTATTGGAAATGCCTGAATGGGTAAAGTAGACAATTAAGGATATTCATTTTAAGAATGGCACTACCCCTGAACCAGGTGTAAGATTCCTCTATTGCAAGTCTAGTCTTATAGCCTGTTAGAGAGGTGGTAAAAATCCCCTCAAAAAGTCTGTCGGCTGTGGGAGTGATCTTGGTACCTAGGTTTTTCTAATCCCTTTAAGATTAAATTGTTTTTTAGATTATCCATTTGGGTTTGGGGATGGAGATGAAGACATTAAGGGCTTCCGATTTCTGTAAATTGATTTTGATATAGAAAAACTGACCATTTTTGTTTAGAACAAGTTCTGGTGTAGTTATGAAGAACAGAAGGCCCTCAGCGTAGGTTGCTACCTTTATACTTGACTTTTTGGACTTGTATTATCCTTTGCCTCCCTATTAGAATTAAAACAACCTGGTCCACATGGATAGGGGAGCTTAAATGAGGCAACATGCAGTTGGAAATGATTTTGGTAAATAGTTCCAGATCCACATTTAGCACGGATGTTGGTCTATAAAGCCATATTTTATGATACACAGATAAACATTTGAGGAAGAAATTACAAATCTTTAACATACAACAATTAAAAATGCAACACAATCAAGTACCAATATGCAAGTTTAAAAAAAAATACATTCTGCTAAATGGTTTTGTAATATTGTAATACTGTGTGCTTACTGTAAATGAACTATAGATTTCCTTGTGTGAACAAAGGTCAAAGCCTAGTCAGGGCTCAGCAAGTCCTAGAGCTTTGTCTAGGATTTATGTTTGCAGTTGAGTTTCCAGTATGTAATTAAAAAATGTTAGAATGATCTACATGAAAGAGGAGACTGTCTGCTTTAAAATAAGGAGTCACTTGTCCTCCTAAGCGTCCATGAGGATGTTTAGAATATCAAATATTAGACTCTATTATTAACAGGACTGCTTGTGAATACCCTTTTAGTGTGGCCTGGTTCAAATGCCATTGCTAAACTGTACTACTACCCTGCTGGTTAAAGAATTAATTTGATGTGTTGTATGTGTAGCACCCTCTAGGTAGGTAGGCGCTAGAGATAGGATTTTGTAGGATAGGTAAATTTAGGCAGGCCTGGCTAGCAGCCAGGCTTGTTTGTTTTGATCTGACCTGGGCTGGGAGTGGTTTAGGTAGCAGCTGGTGACTCACAGGCAGCATTCCTGAGACTTCCCTCTTCTTTCTAGAGTTTGCTGTAAAGTTCTGGAAAGAGAGGAGGGGAAAATGAGGTGGAGTTGCCTTGGTGTCTTAGGAAGTCCTGACCAATCCCCAACCTTAAATACCAAGGGTCAGTTCAGTTGGGGAGGAGTTGTGGAAGAGCTGGAGATGGAGTGCTAGGCTGTTGGGGCCATTGAGGGAGCTCCCCAGTCTGGGGGGGTGACCTTGGGCCTGGGCTTGGGTGCGGACGGGACCCTTGTACAAACCACAGTGGTGTCCTAGACAGGAGGCACAGGAGAAGCAAGAGAGGACAGCAGGAGGGAGCACTGCTGGGCAAGTCTCCAGGGAGAGGAACAACTAGTCGTAGCTGGGGGAGAGTGGTGAGTGACATGCACAGCAGGAGAGGACTGGGGAGGCACGCCTGAGAGGATTGAGAGCATGCAGTCTGGAATGGGTGCAGAACCTGTGGAGTGGACTGTGGTGTCATGGCCAGTGGAGAAGGGCAGCTGCAGCCAGGAGGGCTGGCAGGGCCTGAAGATGGGTTATTGGACTCAGTAGCGGCATGTAGGACAGCTAGCACCCGAGACTTTCTGTTTTGTTACACTATAGGGGCCCGCGTTCCCTGCCTGCAAAAGGCAATTGCTAAGGCCTGGCTGAGACAGTGTCAGGCCTAACCACTTTGTGCTAGCTGTGCCTGAAGCAATGTGCAAGAGAAGAAGGACATGAAGATTAGAGAGGAAACGATGTGCAGGAGGAGAAGTGTAGAGTGGAGTGTATATAACAGGACTGTATATAGTTGTCCCAAGCAAGTTCCACCAATTTTAATGGGCATCACATACTTCCCTTACCACATCTAAGTTCATTCCCCTCAATAAAATACAAAAAAACTAAGCGCATGGACTGTTCTATGTCTCTGAGTGTCTAAGAGATGAATGCTGGACGCGGCAGGGTGACAAGTTGACCATAATACTCAGCAGCTCCTACAGGGGTACCGCTACATATGGGACAGAAAGATAGAAAGTAACATTTGTTCTCTGCAGATCAATGGGATGAGCTTTGATCTGCATATAATGCCAGATAAAACAATCCAAAAAGTAAAAAAAAAGAAAGATTCTTTAAAATAAAAATTGTTCCCCTTATTATAACTCATTATTAACCCCTAGATTGCCCAAATATTAACTTCTTCTTCCTTTTCTCTCCTTAGTTATTATTTTCCTGATGATTTTTTTTTTTTTTTTGCTAATTTCTATTTATCTGCTTGGAGAAAAACCCATGCATTGCTTAAACTGCTTGTAAAATGATCTGCGAATGGAGGAGAGAGTCCTGTCATTCATCAGACTCTCCCCATCAATTAATGGCTTTGTCTGTCAGACATGAGACATGCTTTATTACAGGTAAGTAATGGGACTGTGGCTATAAGAGAAAAATATTTTTGGGCTGAACTGTAGCTTTGAACAGTAGTGTCGGTGTTAATTTACATAACAATAATCTGGCCTTCTCCGCTCTCACTGGTTGTCACTGCTGACTCCCTTTGGCAAACAGGTTTGTTATAGCCTAATGAATTGAGCCCCAGGTGATATAAAGCTGCCTGAGTTGAAAAAATAGCTCATTATACTATAGTCACTAATTATAAATATAAATCATAATTTTACCATGCCAAACAAATATAATTTCCCCACTAAAACAAATAGTCAATCAAATATTCCTTCCACAAAAAAACATGCTGCCCTTTAAAGACTCAGCAAATGACATAAAGTGTCTGTTAAAGCAAAATATATACAAACATTAGGTGGTGCTACACATCATATCCTCTTACAAAATGTTTTTAAAGTATAAAAAGTGACCAAATATCAAAAAAAGTTCAGAGTAACATAAATAGTCCCAAAAAAGACATGTGTGCTAAAAATCACTAATAGTGTAAATATATATTCAAGGATAAATATTAATCTTCATTCAGTTGGCCCTATGAGGAAGTCGAAACATGTTGGGGAGCTACGGCACTCTGAATCAGGTGTGACACAAAAACACTAGCCCACGGTGCTTGGTTAGTGCTGCCGTGAGGTGGTGAGACAGGGAAGCAGGCATACTGGTGGATGAGTGTTTGATAGAAGGCAATGTTTTATATAACTTTTGTGAGTGGTTTTAATGTGTTTTATAAGAAATACTAGTTGTTACGTTACTGCACTATTGTTATCCTTTCTGTTTTATGGGCGAGTGTTGGATGGAGAGTCTATAAGGAGATTTAAATGCCTAAAGCAGGAGGATCCTGGGAAAGCTTGGAGCTGATTTTTATAATTTAAAGTGGTAGTAAACCTCCGGCGATTGTTTATTTATTTTTTTAACCTGCAAGGCAAAGTTATAATGTGCTAGTATGCATCACATACTAATAGGGCGTACACATGGTCGGACTTTGTTCGGACATTCCGACAACAAAATCCTAGGATTTTTTCCGACGGATGTTGGCTCAAACTTGTCTTGCATACACATGGTCACACAAAGTTGTCGGAAAATCTGATCGTTCTGAACGCGGTGACGTAAAACACGTACGTCGGGACTATAAACGGGGCAGTGGCCAATAGCTTTCATCTCTTTATTTATTCTGAGCATGCGTGGCACTTTGTCCGTCGGATTTGTGTACACACGATCGGAATTTCCGACAACGGATTTTGTTGTCGGAAAATTTTATCTCCTGCTCTCCAACTTTGTGTGTCGGAAAATCCGATGGAAAATGTCCGATGGAGCCCACACACGGTCGGAATTTCCGACAACACGCTCCGATCGGACATTTTCCATCCGAAAATCCGACCGTGCGTACGGGGCATTACACATTATGTGAAACTTACCTTAGAACGACGGCCTTCCAAAGCTGAGCTGTCACCGCTGACAGGGCTTCCATCTTCACCCATCTTCCTTTCGGTTTGCGGACTCTGGCTGCGTTAATGGCCGGAGCCGTGATGACATCACTCCCGCTCGTGCGCGTAGGAGCTGCTGTTAACGGCACAGCACTCTTAAGGAATGGCCCTGGTTGCATGTACAGTAAATATCTTTGAAACGGTGTATATTTAGGAGATATTTACAGTGACTATAGGTAAGCCTTATTATAGGCTTACCTATAGGTAAAATTCATGTATGGGAGTTTACTCCCACTTCGATGTGAGGCATTGATTTTTGGAGAGTTCATTGAATCTACACTGTGAAAGTGGTTGTCACAAGCACTGCATGAAGATTGATATTTATCATTGAAGATATATGGACACTATTGGTGACTTTTAGCACACACTTATGTCTTTGTTTGGGACTATTTATGTTACTTTGAACTGTTTTTGACATTTGGTCACTAATTTTAACCACTTCAATATGGGGCACTTACACCCCCTTCCTGCCCAGACCAATTTTCAGCTTTCAGTGCTCTCACACTTTGAATGACAATTACTCAGTCATGCAACACTGTACCCCAACAAAATTTTTATCATTTTTTTCACACAAATAGAGCTTTCTTTTGGTGGTATTTAAGCACCACTACGTTTTGAATTTTTTACGATATAAGTAAAAAAATAGCGAACATTTTGAAAAAAAAAATTTTTTTTTAGTTTCTATATAAAATTTTGCAAATAAGTAATTTTTGCTCATAAACTTGGGGCAAAAATTATACTGCTACATATCTTTGGTAAAAATACCATAAATTAGTGCATATTATTTAGTCTGTGTAAATGTTGCATAGTCTACAAGCTATATTGCAAATCATTAAAAATGTATCACACCTGACGTACTGGCGGCCTATCTTTTTTCTTGAGGCCCTGAAATGTCAGGACAGTACAAATACCCCCCAAATGACCCCTTTTTGGAAAGTAAACAGTACAAGGTATCTGGTAGGAGGCATGGTGAGTTTTTTGAAGTTGTAATTATTTTCCCACAATTCTTGGGAAAATTAAGACATTTCTTCTTCTTTTTTTTTTTTACACAGAATTGTAATAATAACAAGTTTTTTCTCACACAAAGTATGTGCATACTTCCAATTACACCCCAAAATACATTCTGCTACACCTCCTGAGTATGGCAATACCACATGTGTGAGACTTTTTCACAGCCTGGCCACATAGAGAGGCCCAACATACAGGGGACACCGTCAGGTGTTCTAGGAGCATAAATTACCCATCTAATTTCCTGATGACCTATCACTCTTTTGTAGGTCCTGGAGCACCAGGACAGTGGAATTACCCACAATATGACCCCATTTTGGAAAGCAAACGCCCCAATGTATATTTTATGAGTCTTTTGAACATGCCATAATTTTCCAAAAGTTTTTGGAAAATGTGGAAAGAAAATGAAAATGTATTTTTTTTTATCCACAGTTGTCAGTTCATAAGATATTTCGAACACATAGCATGTACATAGCAAAAATTACACCCCAAAATATATTCTGCTACTTGTCCCGAGTATGGCGATACCACATGTGTGAGACTTATACACAACCTGGCCACATACAGAGGCCCAACATGCAGGGGGCACCATCAGGCGTTCTAGGAGCTTAAATTACACATCTCATTTCCTGATGACCTATCACACCCTTGAAGGCCCTGGAGCACCAGGAATTACTCACAAAATGACCCCATTTTCTAAACCAAAGACCCCGTCATACATTCTATGAGGCATGAGCTGCAGATAGGTACTCAGATACCCTGATGGGTTGCAGATAGGTACTCAGGTACTCCAATGGGCTGCAGATAAGCACTTGGTACTCTGATAGGCTGCAGATAGGTACACGGGGACTCTGATGGGCTGAAGACAGGTACTCGGGTACTCTGATGGGCTGTAGATAGGTACTGGGGTTCTCTGATGGGCAGCAGATAGGTACTTGGGTAGTCAGGTACTCTGATGGGCTGCAGATAGGTACTTGGGTACTTTGGGCTGGTGACAGGTACTCTGCTACTCTGATGGGCTGGTGACAGGTACTCGAGTACTCTGATGGGCTGGTGACAGGTATTCGGGTACTCTGATGGTCCAGTGACATGTACTCGGGTACTCTGATGGCCGGTGACGGGTACTCGGGTACACTGATGGGCTGGTGACAGGTACTCAGGTACTCTGATGGGCTGGTGACAGGTACTTGGGTACTCAGATGGGCTGGAGACAGGTACTTAGGTACTCGGGTACTCTGATGGGCTGTAGATAGGTACTCGGGCACTCTGATGGGCTGCAGATAGGTACTCGGGTAGTCAGGTACACTGATGGGCTGCAGATAGGTACTTGGGTACTTTGGGCTGGAGATAGGTACTTGGGTACTCAGGGCTAGAGGCAGGTACTCGGGTACTCTGATGGGCTGGTGACAGGTATTTGAGTACTCTGATGGGCTGGTGACAGGTATTCGGATACTCTGATGGGCCAGTGACAGGTACTCGGGTACTCTGGTGGGCTGGTGACAGGTACTCGAGTACTCTGATGAGCTGGTGACAGGTACTCGAGTACTCTGATGAGCCGGTGACAGATACTCGGATACTCTGATGGGCTGGTGACAGGTAATCGGGTACTCAGGTGAGCTGGAGATAGGTACTCGGGTACTCTGATGAGCTGCAAATAAGTACTCGGGTACTCTGATGGGCTGTGACAGGTACTCTGATGGGCTGTGACAGGAACTCTGATGGGCTGTGACAGGCACTCTGATGGGCTGTGACAGGCACTCTGATGCTGGGGACAGGTAATCTGATGGGCTGTGACAGGTACTCTGATGGGCTGTGATAGGTCCCTCTTTATTTGGGGGGGGCAATCGGGCACTGTACTGTGGTTTTTTTTTAGCCAGATCTCCTCTTCACACACTGAGGAGGAGAACCCAGAAATGGCACTACTGCATTGGCTCTTTACCCTGACCGGAGAGGGGCTGTGTCCGAGGGACACGCCTCATCCCCGATCGCCGCAGGGCACGCGCGATTGGCGAGGTCGAGCACAGCTCATGTGACCGGCTGTGATTGGACACGGCCGCTCACGTGGTAAAGAGCCATTTTTATTGGCTTTTTACCCCATTCGGGGATGGGCTGTGTCCCGTGCTGTGCGCCCCCAGGGGCACGCAGGAGCGGTGAGACCGGACAGACGTCATATGACGTCCACCTGGAGGGATGGAGTGTTCCTGCCAGCGTCATTTTACAATGGCCGGTATGGAACTGCTTAAGTGCCATATCTGGTAATGGAGATGTATTTGAACACGTCACTAACACCCATAGATCAAGGACACCTTCATCCCAAAAACATAATTTTTTTTGGAAATCGCAAAGGAAGGGGATTTTAATGGTACCAAGACACATCAAATATTAAAAAAAATATTCTTTATTTCATTCCAAATTTAAAAATTTGGGGCAATTGCCAATAGGGAATCATTTAAAAAGATTATGACTACATAACACACACACATATATATATATATATATATATATATATATATATATATATATATATATATATATATATATATATATATATATATATATATATATATATATATACACAGCATATATATATACAAATACTGTGCTATCCAAGAATGCTTGTTGCTCGACATATTTCGCTGTACTGCTTCTTCAGGAGATGTAAAGCATACATAGCTATGAAAGAATAGATACAGTCAATACTGTTATCAAGACAGACAGTTTGTATTTACATTGCCACAAATATGACCACATGAAATATACATTGCATATACTAAATTAATACATAAAACAAGAATAAATAGCAGATTATAATGGTCCAAATGATGGCTTGAACGCAACACAAAGGGACATATGATAGAAAAACGCTTACCATCTATGCATGGCTCAGATATTCAAATAAGCAATGCTAAATAGTAGGTACAGAAAAACAAGAAGAGACGCACCACCAATGGTGGTAGGGACCATAGGGTGAGCATACAGGTATCCGTGTTTCTGTGAAATACAAAGAAAATATGTAGAAATAATGTATCTAAACAATAGATCTAAATATATCATGAGATCAGTTAATGTGGGCCCCAATAGGCCCACAAATACTTTGAACTGCTGTCCAATGCACCTACACTCATCCAAAATGGTGAATAGGAAAGGATATTACAATCCAAGGATGTCCGTCCACATTAGATCAAACAAACAGTCATCATATATCCACAATAGCCATGAGCCCACCAACAAGATCCTTCACTCCACAAGGGTCACAATGTCCCATCTAGTGATAAACAAACACCAAGGGAATTTAGATATAGAAGTAGTCCCATATACTTGTCAAATTTTTTACCAACAAAGTATTAGAATCCCACATAAGGTTTAACTGTCAGACAACAAAATGATGCTCACAGTGTCCCCCATTTCAGTGCAGGCACGGTGGCGGAAGCCAACAGCCCTGCCTTATATGCTCACCCAGAATACGGACGTGCTGTAGCCTCTCAGCATGACTGCTGGAGGCGTCGCACGCAAGCGCAGTGAACCCATTTTTGCCATCTTTGAAAGTCCATCAAACAGGACGGACCTCTCCAACACGGGTAAAGCCCATGGTCCCCACGGTGGATACAAGGGGGAGGGGTAGGAGCAAGATCCAATCCCTAAACCAATCCTCATGGAGGGCCCTGGAAGGTCTCGCTACGCCGGCATGATGGGCACCTGTGCCAACATCTGGCAGGAATAGTAGCACACTAAAAAGGTGCCATATCCATCCCGCGAGGGGAAACACCCCGCGTATCCGTACGATCACCAATGCTCCAGATGGTGGTGACTCAAAAAACTAATAATAAAAAAATATAATAATAGAAGAAAGAAATAAACTAACATGGCCAAGAAGCCAAGATCTATAATGAAATGATCTATAATAAAAGTCAATAAATAATGTAGTATATACTAGGGGAGGGAGAACGAGACCTATCCAAAAACATCCAGATGCCCCAATCTCTAGGTTCACGTAAACAGTCAGACCATCATTGAAAAAAGTTAGGTACATAGTTAGGTACATACAAAATGAAATGTATATCAATAGTAATGGCTTAGCCAAGAGAACATCCTAAGGGGACAATATCTAGAACCAGATTGACATACTATAGATAAGGCTTAAAGCTCATGGCTTCATTTAACCCAGGATATTTGGTGGCTGATAACTTGTAAATCCACCTTGCCTCTCTTTGTAACAGTTTTTTATCCACATCTCCTCCCCTTTCATGCGGAGGGACACGGTCTAGAGCAAAAAAATGGACATTGGAAAAATCGAATCCATGGTACAATCCTATGTGTCTACTAATTGGAGTTTCCATTTTCTTTTTGGAAATTAAGGAGACGTGGTCCCTAATATGGTGGAAGAAGGGTCTCTTAGTTTTACCTATATAATAGGCATTGCATTATATAGACAATGCCAATTGTTTCACAATTGGAAAAAAACTTACTGGTTTTCCAGGGTGTTTTTCCTACATGATGACTATGTACTAGGTGGTCCCTTAATGACTGAGATCTGTGAAAAGATGTTTCAGGATGTGAATTGATGTATTTCGAGACCACCTCATCGGTCTAAGTAAATGCCAATATTTTTCCACTATACGTTTCATTTTTTGATGTTTCCCTGAATACCTGGTAATTAGGCAGGTAGTGGACGTAGTAGATTGATGTTTTGGGAGCTGTCTAGTACACAGACGTTAGACTGTTTCAACAGTGGACAAGTTATAGTGGTGGTTTGTAGGTTCACTTGTATGAGCTAACAACTGGCTAGATGGACTGTCATATTTATACTAAGCTAAATATATCTCCAGTGTCATCTTAAAAAGTATTAGTGTAGCTAAGCCAAATCCTCAAATGTATTGCGCTGCACTGGTTGCAAGAAAACTCTGAATATCTTTGTAAGCTCTGTGTATATCTCCAAGGACCAAATATACATGTAAATATAAAAACAGAAACACAGCATACTGAATAGTGCAGGTAAAACTATTTTAATCACTTGCCGACCAATTGCCGTCGTTATACGGGGGCAGGTGGGCACGTTCCTGCAAATTGCCGTAGGTGTACGTTGGCTCTTTTAAGGAGCCATAGCAGGCATGCGCTGTACGGTGGGGGACCCAATGCGTGTGGCTGGAGGCCGCGATGTCTGCCAGCCACCCGTGATTGAGGGAACGAGAGCCAGAACGGGGATCTGTCAATGTAAACAGACAGATCCCTGTTCCAACAGGGGAGTAGAGCAGTGTTTTTCAACTCCAGTCCTCAAGGCGCCCCAACAGGTCATGTTTTCAGGATTTCCCTGAGATGAAACAGCTGTGGAAATTACTAAGGCAGTGAACCTGATCAAATCATCTGTGCATAATAATGGAAAGCCTGAAAACATGACCTGTTGGGGCGCCTTGAGGACTGGAGTTGAGAAACAGTGGAGTAGAGCAAGATCGGCTGTTCCTAGGGATTAGGAACAGCGATCTCTCACCTCCTCCTGTCAGCCCAGCCTCCATACAGTTAGAAACACTCCCAGGGAACACACTTAACCCCTCAATCGCCCCCTAGTGTTAACCCCTTCCCTGCCAGTGACATTTATACAGTAATCAGTGGCTATTTTTAGCTCTGATCGCTGTATAAATGTCAGTGGTCCCAAAAAAGTGTCAAAAGTGTCCAATGTCACAGTCCTGCTAAAAATCGCAGATCCCCGCCATTACTAGTAAAATATAAATAAAAATGCTTTAAATGTATCCTTTATTTTATAGACGCTATAACTTTTGCGCAAACCAATCAATATACGCTTATTGCAATTTTTTTATGTAGAAGAATACATATTGGCCGAAACTGATGAAGAAATTTGTTTTTTTCCATTTTTAGGGGGATATTTATTATAGCAAAAAATAAAAAATATTGTTTTTTGTTTTTTTTAATTGTCACTCTTTTTTGTTTATAGCGCAAAAAAAAACAAAAAACGCAGAGGTGATCAAATACCACCAAAACAAAGCTCTATTTGTGGGGAAAAAAGGGATGTCAATCTTGTTTGGGTACAGCATCGCACGACCACACAATTGTCAGTTAAAACGACGCAGTGCCGTATCGCAAAAAATGGCCTGGTCATTAAGGGGAGAAAATATTCTGGTCGGTAAGTGGTTAATAATAAATAAATAATAATTGCACTTACATACAAGTGACTTGGTCAGTGTATATAACTCATCCAAAGAAATGCCATGTCCCAACAACAGATGCAAAAGAGCTCTCACTGGGGAGCCTGTAATAGGAGAGGAAGCAATCAGGATGGGTTATTTTAGGTGGACACTGGAGAAACCATAATGAAAGAAAATACAGGAGCGGCCCAAGCTGGAGCAAATGGGGGCCCAATCAGTGTGTGAAGTGATGCATTACTTCCACTAAATTAACATGTTTGGGGTCCATGCCCCTTCTTTATAGTGGAGGAGTGAGGTACTGTGAGCTTTCAAATACGTTTGTATGAATCAGAAAATGGTGCCCAAATGCGCCTCACAGTGTCAAACAATCAGATTGAGAAAAGCCTCCGAGCGAGACAAGAATACAGAAGGAGTCTGTTGATCTGTCATTAAACCTGATGCAGAATTACAGAGCTGTCAAACACTTGCACACTTGACAGCTTGCAGCTAGTGTGTGTAGCAGGGAGAAAACTGTCTCATACTTATGGGTTGCCAATCAATGCAGAACAATAGAAAAGCAATAAATAACTATGTCTAAGGCCAGCTTAATTATTTAGAAAATTATTTTCTAAAATAAATTATAGTTGTTTAAATTACACTGCAGGCAAATAGGCAGAAAAAAAAGTTATGAAGATTTCCATTAGTTCAGCTGTTTGTCATCCTCCAATCTGATGACATTTCTCTGTTCTATAAAATTTTATTTTCCAGACTCTCTTCTCAAAGGTGCTACCTAGAATATAGATACACCATTCCAGCTATAAAGTTTTATTATGTCGTATATATTCAGAGGACAGGTTCCCTATCGATTTGAAAGTAAAGCTGGGAGAAATTATAAACTTAAACAGAAATCAGATTCACCCCCTTTACCTATGCTAATAAAAATGTGCAGGAATCCACAATTTAATTGACAAAGCTTAAGTTTGGTCAAAGCAAAGGAGGGTGAAATAAGGTCATACGAGAAGCCTTTATCAGCAGACAGCAGCATAGTTTTGTCTTTCAAAGTAGGCCCGTTTTTTCTTTTTTTAAGGCAGACGGCAAAGTATATTTCTTGCTTTCCTTTGCGGGATGTTTTGCAGCCATCAGTAGCAAGCAGCTTGATGTGGTTTATGACATCAGCTCAGTATGTCCCTGTGTCCACAAAGAAGAAATGTGTTGGCTGCTTTGTCATAAGAGTAGTCATTTTGTCCTTTCCATTTGCATGTAGCCCTCAAATAATATATGCTTGTTCTACAACGTATCATATGCTGTGCATCAACAAGTTATATCTTTGCCCTTGGTCATCTTACTTGAGACCTTAAAATAAAAAAATAAAAATTAAATTTGCTAATTCAGTGTATATTTATTGCAAATTTTCTAATGTAACTGTTGGTCGAAATATTGGGCCTGACTTACAAAATCACTTTAACCTCCCTGGCGGTATGATTATTTCAGATTTTAGGTGCTAAAAGCGTTACAATTATTTTGCATGGAAATTTGGCGGTTTATATTGTAGATAACTGATTCTTAAGAATAATTCACTTAAATCTGTCCAAACCAGAGTCTAGTAGACATCCCGGGTATGATAAAGTTTGAAAAACTACATCATAAATTACAATATAATAAATAACTATAAATAATTATACCAAATAATAATATAATAATAAAAAAAATTATTCAATAATGTAATCAAATCAAAAACACTAAAATTTGATCAGTTGCAGAATTGTCACTGTCATTACTTTTCAGTGTTTGATGACGGATTTCCCCACAAATCACTATCGCTCAATTCTGCGAGTGATTCTAATTTATTATCGCTGTTTTCTAGTTGGTCTAAAACCACTTTTGATGTAAAGGGACGGTTTTGGTTGCTATGGACAATCTCCAGTTTCCAGGCAGAAAGAACAGTTTTTATAATATAAAACTGCATGCAGGGCACTGGACAAACCACTAGGGACAAAGGGGATGTGTAATTATTTGATACAGTACTGTAATCTGTAAGATTATGGTATACTGTATCTATACTGTGTGTTTTACTTTTTACTTTTTGAATTTGGCGCCGAACTCCGTCCCCATGCATCGCAACACTCGCAGGGAAGGGAGCTCGGCACTGTGAATCGAGTGAGACACGACGGCTCGCAGATCACAGCGGGGAGACATCGCAGGATCCAGGGGACAAGGTAAGTAACCTCTACATGGATCCTGCAATGCGATCCCGAGTCTGGCTCGGGGTTACTGCTTTTTATTGAAAATCCACCCCGAGCCAGACTCTGGAATATCGCTAAGGGGGTTAAACATAAGTAGCACTTTTGTGGCTTTGCATGATTGTGTGGACATTTGCACAGCCAGTGAGTGCGTTCCCTTAACTGATCTGTTAAAATGTACACCAATGTTCAGTGCATGTGTTGTCTTGTGTATTTTCAGTGTCACTTGACCACTGAAATAATTCTTGTTTTGTGCCTTATAGGAAGATACGGTCCATATGTTGTAAAGCACTGCGTTAACTGTCAGCGCTATATAAATCCTGTATAATAATATAATAATAAGGGCTACTTAGTAAATCCATAATGTGACAAAGACCACAATTGCTCATGAAAAGCAATTGCTTATGAAAGGCACATGCATTAAATAAAGGAACAGCTCCAATGAATTCTACATATCTATCATTCACGGTTAAAGCACGGAACACATTGATGCATCATTTTGAACATTTTTTAATGATCCATGCATAATTTATTCTTAAATCAAAAAACAATTATACAATTTAAAAAAAGGATGTTGATAAAATATTAAATTACTACTCACAAGTTTTTCTGTCCTGTTGTGGCCATTGCCATCATGATTGTGGGCATGTGAAGCCCAATCACTAACTCTTCCTGGATAAGAGTATGGGTAACCAGCATGCACCTCTCGTCTCGCGCATGCGCGATTCACCGGCAGCTCTAGCTCCAATTGTTTCTAAAGTATGAGGATTGTATCATTTATGGACTATACACATGGTGATAAGTGTTGAGCAGAAGCAGAAGATCCGCAGAGGACACTGGGTTGATTCTCTTTGGTAGATTATTATTGGTTTTGTTTGATCTTTATTTATGGTGTATATACCAACCAACACTTTTACACTTTTGTTGTTAATTCATATATTTATTATTTTTTGACATACACAGATTAGGACAGCCCTATCACTTATTATATTTGCTCGAGTCTTAATGTGTAGCACCCCCTAATGTGCTAAAATGGAAATGTACACAGTTTGTTATTGTAGGTAAATTTGGCTGTCAGCCAAGCCTGTGTTTATTCTGGGTCAGGGTTTGAGTGACTCAGGGAGGTTGGAATGACTCATCGGGTAGCATCTCTGTTACCTTCCCCTACTTGCTGTAACTTTGAGAAACTTCCAGAAGAATGGGAAGGAGGTTAGGAGGAGCTTCCTGGAGTATTGAAGAGGTCAACTAATCCCCAGCCAAATGGGCTGGCAGGGGGAGGGACCCCTAAATACTCTGGGTCAGTCAGGGGCAGTGGAGTTTGGGTGGAACCTGGAGATGGAGTGCTGTGGAGGCTGTCGGAGACCCTTGAGGGTAGCCCCCTAGTCTGGGGGGGGTGACCCTGGGTGCAGGAGGGATCCTCTGATAACCCAAGGAGGAGTCCTGTACAGTGGCATGGGAGCAGGTATGAGGACAGCAGGAGCCAGCGAGCATGTCCAGGAGATCTCCAGGGAGAAGGCAGCCGGGTGGCTGGTGAGTGAGAACTGAGAGGACTGAAGAGTCGCAGTCTGAGATGGTTGTAGAGTCAGTCTGGGAGGACTGTGGAAGATTAGCCAGGAGGGCTAGTGAAAGAGGCATCTGCAGTCAGGTGAGCTGGCAATGCCTGAACAGGAGGTGCTGGGATCAGTAGCCACAGGAGGACAGCTGGACACTGGGACTTTGCTACGCAACTAAGGGACCCGTGGTCCCTGCCTGTAATGGGCCTTTGCTTTATCTGACAGAACCCTTTTTGTCAGATCATCTAACGGTGTGCCATCTGGATTTGTGATTTTTCTGCTGCAAGTAGGTGATGTGCTGGACGAAGCTAAGGAGTGTGTAAATAGATTGTACAGTGCTAAGTTGTCCCTGAAGAGTTTTCTTAAAGTCAAGTGGGCATCCCAAAATACTCCCATCCAAGTTTATTAACCCCTAAATAAAAAAAAATAAAAAAACTAAGCTGCAAGGACTGTTTTTTGACTCAAGAGTGCTATGGAAATTTGGTGTGTCTGGCTGTGCAGGGTGGAGGATCCCTTTTTATCAGCGGCTCCTATGGGGGTAGAGCTACAAATGGGATAGCACACCTTTCAAAGAGCAGCAGTCTGACACTATTAAACGTAGTGCAGGTTTTTGTATCACAAGTGATTCCAAATGATCTTGTCAGTGTTCAGTCCTAAATGTGTATGGCACTCAAAGCAAAAGAGAAAAGCTCCAGTGTAAGAAGGTTTTCCCTGATTTATTACAAATAACAAATGTGAAGTAACACCAATCTTATTAAAGTGGTTGTAAACTCATGGCTAAAATTGATCTAACTTCCATGTGTTTGTTTGTTTAGCAGTGCAGTGTGGTTTATTTTTATTTTTTCCAATTGTTAATACCTTTTTCCTTTGTGCTCATTTGTAATCACATGTCCTCCTTCTGCTCTGGATCCTGATCTAAGTGAGCCAAGTGGGAGGGACCGAGATTCCCTTCTGTTTTTGGCAAACAGTATAGTCAAAGAATGAAGGCTTGGAGGAGAGGCAATGAGGAGAGGGGAGGTGCGGTGAGGAGATCGTGTTCTCACTGCACACTACGGAGCTGACAGGGAGAGAGGGAGGGGGAGATGCAGAGAAGCTAGATGATGGACCATGATTTCATGGCTTAGCAGCCATCATAAACGTGGTCAGCTCAAAGAGAGGAGGGAAGGGGAGGGGAGGACCAGGCAGGATCAACCAGGTACTGGAGAAGATAGAAAGGGGCAAAATCACTATGCTATAGCTCATGCTTCAAAGGGACAGGAGCATGATTTTTTGGGGGGGTAGCAAACACTTTAACTTAGTTTTTGCCACGTTTGACATGGAATGGCAGCTTTTATCATAACCTTCACGCACAGGTTTTTTTTGAGTAGTCTCTGTAACACATTGAGGGAGTTCATTTTATTGCAGCACCTTGATTAAGATCTAATTTCTTTTCAATGTGACATTTTAAGAAATATATGATGTGCTCCAAGTATATTGAAACACATTATCAGTAAAATTTGTGTTTTTTTAATCATGAACAGATAGTGGTTTTAAATCATACTTCATTTATTCCTGTCACCTCCCACACAGCAAAATTATATGTGCTAACCCTTAAAAAATAAATCCGATGCTTTTTAAGAGCTTTGTTTTGTTGTTTGAAGTGGAGAGAGTGTGGTTTTACTTTCAGCTGACTTTGAAAACGTCCCTCCATCTTCTTTGGCACGAACATTATTTTGGGTCATGGTGAACGGCTGCACGCAGGTACTGGGGGGGGAGGTTAGAAACGGCAAGTCTAATAGAGTGTGATCTGAATGAGTAAAAGTTCACTGACAGAGCTACGCCCAGACATGTCCAGGAGGTGCTGAAACAGAACTGCTATAATAAAAACATTGCCCATGCACTTGCTGAACTGCAGTACTTATTCACAGCTCTAAATAAACCAATGCCTGAATCCCTTCTCTTGATAGTGACATTTACCAGGGCTGTTAGAATGTCAGTTATATCTGAGAGATTTTTTTAAAACTCTGGGTTTGATTTGCTAAAATTGGAGAGTGCAAAATCCGGTGCAGCTCTGCATAGAAACCAATCAGCTTCCAGGTTTTTTTGTCAAAGCTTAATTTAACAAACTGAAGTTAGAAGCTGATTGGCTACCATTCACAGCTGCATCAGATTTTGCACTTTCCAGTTTTAGTAAGGGTACTTTCACATTGAGGCACTTTTTAGGCATTTAGCGCTAAAAAGAGTGCCTGTAAAGTGCTTCAAAGCTCCTCTCGTGCCTCCCCAGTGTGAAAGCCCGAGTGCTTTCACACTGGGGCAGCGCGCTTGCAGGATGGGAAAAAAAGTCCTGCAAGCAGCATCTTTGGGGCAGTGCGGAAGCAGTGTAAACAACATTCCCAAAATGCCCTGCCCATTGAAATGAAAGCAAAGCACTTTGGCAACGCCGCAACACAGGTGCTTTTAACACTTTCTTTGGCCTCTAGCGGGGGTTAAAAGCACCCTGCTAGCGGTCAAAAAGCACTGCTATAACAGCGGTAAAGCGTCGTTAAAACTAGTGGCACTTTACCGCTAACACCAGCACCGCCCCAGTGTGAAAGTGCCCTAAATCAATCCCTCTGTGTGTCCAGCATGTCCAAACTTTCAGGTAATTGTTTATGTCAATATAATGGATACTCCTCTCTGGCAAAGAACAAAGGAAAGCAGGTAATGAAATGAAAAAAAAAATGCCATCAATGAGTAGAGGTGCCTACAAACATTAGACAGTGTTTGCCCAATTTGGTTGTTTATTGCTACATCAAGGATAGTTTGTATATCTGTAGACTCCCTTACCTTGCTGGTGTACCCAGATTGAACCTGCTCAGAGGAAAATTGGTCAGCTGGAATAGCTTTTTCCAGCAGATCACTATTGTTTCCTTTAAGAAAGCTGGTGTTTTGCAGCACTCCCCCCTCTTTCCTCCCTTTGTAGGAGCAAACGTGTAAGTTTGCTTAGTGCGAAATTGTATGGTTATAGATCAGTCTTTCACTTCATCAAGATCATTCAGTAGCTGGGCTGTGCTAATTTCTGTAGGCACCTTAATAATTAGTTTAAAGCAAACCTGGATTTTGCTCTCTTAAAGAGGAACTGCAGTCTGCTCACATAATTTGTAATAAAAAAATTGTTGTCATTCTGAAGTTTCCCTCCAACCACTTTGCATAATATTTTATATATACTGTGATTCTGTACTTGCCAAATATGCTGCAGAAATCTCCGTCCACTAAGTCTGACTGCAGCCATTTTAACTGTGGGCAGCTGAAGCTGCTGCCTGTTCACTTCCTGGATTTACACAGACACACAGAGGCATACCTCCAGCTCTGCAGCTCCGCAGCTCTTATTGGCCCTCTTATGACTCACCCCCTCCCTTCCTGGCAAACGATCACGAGAGTGAGAGAGAGAGCTGTGCATGATGTCATAAGCCTAGGCTTTTTACCAGACAAAAAACAGGAAGTGGGCTGTATAAGGTATTTACTGGCAGAAAAAAAAAATGTTTTACTATCCAAAGTTTAAACAACAAGAGCAGAAGATTTAATAGATGGAAAGATGAAAAAATTACTGAAGGTCCACTTTAAGACCCATCCATGTGAGGGCACAGTCCCTTCTATAACAATCTGCCGGGCAGACCGGGACTGTCATGTACGTGTCGCACAGGCGATCATTGCGCAGCAGCACCCGAAAGTGGAGAAAGAGTCTGCTTGACACGGGAACGTTTTTTCTTCTTTTAATTGCTACAGCCTGCAGATCAGTCTTTTCTCTGCCTCCGCCCACACCCCTCCTTGCCTGCTAAATCAGCCGGACCGACCCCAAAAACAGTACACATGCAGCAGGCTGGGGACAGCCCACGCCCTTCCTTCCGGGGAATTCTCTGACTGGGATGGCTCACCAGCCCCCTTGCAACCGGACCCCAGGACCAGCAGCCCAGCTCCAGCAGCCAGACCCCTGGCCCCAGCAGCCAGACTCCAGGACCAGCAGCCCAGCTCCAGCAGCCAGACTCTTGGCCCCAGCAGCCAGACCCCTGGCCCCAGCAGCCAAACCCCAGGACCAGCAGCCCAGCTCCAGCAGCCAGACCCTTGGCCCCAGCAGCTAGGCCAGTAGCCCAGCTTCAGCAGCTGTGTGATCAGACTGCATTTCATTGGACATTGGTATAGCTGCATTTAATTGGCACTGATCAGGCTGCATTTAGGTGTCACTGGAAAGGCTGCATTTTATTGTGGGGGGGGGTCAGCTCCAACGCAAAGCGTCACCTTCCTGAAATGAGTTTGAAACCTCCCTGAAATTAGTTTTTGCAGGTTGGGATGTCTGCCCTTTCACTTTCTTATATAAAATATATGTTTAATTTTAGTTATTATATGAAATAAACATTTGTTGTGGAACTTTAATTCTAAGAAGCCAGCTTTCATCATTGTAACATTTGCAAATGTTTAAATACACTTTGAATGTCACTCTGAGTGAGGTATCTGGGAGTCCATTGGAGGTTGCATGTGAGCCACTGAAATAATTGTCATTCTTCCCTTTTACTACTCTGTATCAATAAGCAGCATTGTCTAAGGCCGGCCTTACAAGGTTCAATTTGAACTATGTATGGACAGGCTGAATGTACAAAGTTGATTGATTAATCAACTTGGGTACAACCAGCCTGCCGGATTCTCTTGCAATTATCGCTAGCGATAATCACTGTCTTCTCCCGTCGGGGACGGCTCCCTCCCCTCCTGCTGGGAGCAGACAATTGTTCAGCAGGAGGGATTCCCCTGTCAGCACTGTCTGGTCGGCCCGGCCGGCCTAAGTCTGCTGCAGGCTGAAATGAATGATTTCCTCAGTTTCCCCTCTCCCATTGATTACTCACTGAGATTTTTCAAACATTGTAGTTTTTTGCAGCATAGAGGGTAAGAGGCTGGGACTGATCTTTGTAAGATGTGTAGACACAGCGAATAACATGAATATTACTACGCAGCCACTAGAATTTGTATAACGGCATCATCCCTAGGCTAGTACTTTAGTCTGGGAAGTAGATTCTGGCCCTGAATAGTGCCGTAATACATATTGCAGCTGCTTTTTAGGGAGAACAATGATAAAGGCATTTTTGAAGGGTAATGGTTGGTTTACATCACCGTTGTGCGTGCTGAAAACGGCAGGTTGTACTTTTTTCCAGTGTAGTGCAGTTTGAGGCAATCTGCGCAGCACGGCAGCTGATAGAACTTAATGAAATGTCACTGTGTGACATTTTAATACAATTAGTTTAAAAAAAAGCGACCAATTGATAAGCTGCGTTTACACATCGGCACTGCAGTGATCCCACTGTATCCCGCCACACATCGGCCATTGCATTGTAAGACCCTGAGAGGTAGTAAAACATGCTAGTGTATGTTTTTGTTAATGAGATATGAACATAAAGAATAATTATCCATAATTTTTTTTTTTGAGCCTTTAAATACCATAGTGAATGTGTTTGAAAGTGGCTAGCAGTAAAATCATATTAATTACCCGATGACCTTTTTTTAGTCTTTGTGCATTTCCTGTAGTAGAGTGGCAATGCTAAGCATGCTTTACTGCATATACAGACTGATTTCACTGTTGTGGGTTTACTAACACTTTAAGGGATGTAAAAATATAATAGCCAATTTTGAGTAGTCTCTGCCTTTTTGAATCAGTTCTTCCAACACTAATGCATAGAAATGGAAATCATTGGGGTTGAAAATCAAGGGAATCCCTTGGAATACCCCAGGTCACCAGAACTAGTGTCCCCATTGTAAAATTTCCCCTCTATTACTTTTATGGGGACAATCCAAAATTTGGGATTTTCTTTGCATTTCACTTACAATGATAATGGTAAACAGGAGAAAAATAGAGAGGGTGAATCTCCCTAATGAGGGCACAGACAGCACTAAAAACCTAATAGGTTTTCAAACCACCCTATCCAAAACTTAAAAGTTTTCCTTTAGTTATACTTTAAGTAAATACAAAATATCTTTATAAATGTCAAATACTTTAACCTCCCTGGCGGTATGATTATTTTGGATTTTAGGTGCTGAAAGCGGTACAATTATTTTGCATGGAAATTTGGCGTTTTATATTGTAGGTCTGTAAATCTTAACAATAACACACTTAAATCTGTCCAAACCAGAGTCTAGTAGATATCCCGGGTATGATAAAGTTTGAAACACAAAAACATAAATTATAATATAATAAATAAAAATAAATAATTAAAAATTATTAAAAAAAAAATTCTGCAAGTGTTCTAATTTACTATCGTTGTTTTCTAGCTGGTCTAAAGCCACTTTTGACGTAAAGGGACACTTTTTGGTTGCTATGGACAATCTCCAGTTTCCAGGCAGAAAGAACAGTGTATATCATGTAAAACTGCATGCAGGGCATGGGCCAAAGCACTGGGGACAAAAGGGATGTGAAATCATTTCATACAGTACTGTAATCTGTAAGATTACAGTACTGTATGTGTTATGATTTTTACTTTTTTTTTAATTTGTCGCCAGGCTCCGCCCCCGTGCGTCGCGCCGCTCGCAGGGAACGGAGCCTGGCACGGAGAGGCTTCGGAGGAGGACGGAGCCCTCGGACACTGCGGGGGACATCGCAGGATCCCGGGGACAAGGTAAGTAACGCCGCCCCAGGATCCTGCAATGCGATCCCGAGTGTGGCTCGGGGTTACCGCTAATGGGACTGAATTTTAACCCCGAGCCACACTCGGGAAAACCGCCAGGGAGGCTACGAAAATAGTATAAAAATTCACACACATATATAAATACCCTTCTTCCACCAATAAAAAAGAGAATCTTGTATTTTCCATAGGTGGAAGAAGGGTATGTATATATATATTATATATATATATATATATATATATATATATATATATATATATGATTTTTGACACTATTTTCATTCCATATTTGACATTCATAAAGATATTTTGTATTTACTTAACCACTTCAATACCGGCGTATAGACATATGACGTCCACAGATGGGATCTCCCATCCTGGGTGGACGTCATATGACGGCGTCGGGTTCCCGGCTGTCTTGGGGGAGCGCGCGCGCCCGCCGCGTTGCTCGGGATCCAGTGCGTGTGCCTAGCGGCCGCGATGTCCGCCGGGCACCCGCGATTGCCCGTTAACCGGGCCGGACTGTGGATCTGTGTGTGTAAACACACAGATCCACGTCCTGTCAGTTCAGAGGAGAGCGATCTGTGTTCCCAGTACAGCGGAACACTGATCGGTCTCCTCCCCTTGTACGTCCCCGCCCCCTACAGTTAGAATCATTCCCTAGGAAACACATTTAACCCCTCGTGTCCCCCTAGTGGTTAACCCCTTCACTGCCTGTCACATTTACACAGTAATCAATGCAATTTTATAGCATTAATTGCTGTATAAATGTGAATGGTCCCAAAAATGTGTCAAAAGTGTCCGATGTGTCCGCCATAATGTCGCAGTCACGAAAAAAAATCGCGATCGCCGCTATTACTAGTAAAAAAATAAAAAAATAAATTTTTTTTTAAAATGCCATAAATCTATCCCGTATTTTGTAGACGCTATAACTTTTGCGCAAACCAATCAATATACGCTTATTGCGATTTTTTTTACCAAAAATATGTAGAAGAATACGTATCGGCCGAAACTGAGGAAAAAATTTGTTTTGTTTTTTTAAAAATTGGGATATTTATTATAGCAAAAAGTAAAAAATATTGTGTTTTTTTCAAAATTGTCGCTCTTCTTTTGTTTATAGCGCAAAAAATAAAAACCGCAGAGGTGATCAAATACCGCCAAAAGAAAGCTCTATTTGTGAGAAAAAAAAGGACGTCAATTTTGTTTGGGTACAATGTCGCACGACCGCGCAATTGTCGTTTAAAGTGCGACAGTGCTGAAAACTAAAAATTGGTCTGGGAAGGAAGGGGGTGAAAATGCCCTGTATTGAACCGGTTAATTTTAACTTTTTTGCCTTTTTTCTTTTGTATTAACCACTTCAGGTCCGCCCTATAGAAGTTTACTGCTACAGGGCGGCATCTGTGCGCCAGAGCATGTGTGTATATATATATATATATATATATATATATATATATATATATATATATATATATATATATACGTGATCCGACACTTCCGGATAGGGGGCACACATGTGCGCTGCCGCCATCTCACTTCTGCTGTGATTACACACAGCGGAAGCCAATCGGTGGGTGCACAGTACCTGATGTTCTTCAGCACCCACCGATTGTTAGGCAGAGAGACAGGTCTGCGATCTACCTATGTAAACAAGGCATATCTCCATTCTGACAGGAAGGAAGGGATGGAGTTTGTTTTCCTGCAAAGCAGGGGATAAATTCCATCTCTTCCTATAGTAAAAGCACCTTACACAGTATAGTAAAACACTGGTTAGGCACACAGTTAACTCTTTGATCACCCCTGATGTTAACCCCTTCCCAGCCACTGTCATTAGTACAGTGATGGTGCATATTTTTAGCACTGATCACTGTATTAGTGTCCCTGGTCCCCGTTAGTGTCAGAATGTCCACTGCAATATCACAGTTCCACTATAAGTCACTGATCACCACCACTACTAGTAGAAAAAAAAAAGAAATAAGAATAAAAATATCTCATAGTTTGTAGATACCAAAACTTTAGCACAAACCAATCAATATACGCTTATTGGAATTTTTTTAACCAAAAATATATACATGACATAAATTGTATTTGGGTACAGCGTTGCAGGACCATGCAATTGTCAGGTAAAGTAACGTAGTACCGTCTCACAAAAATAGCATGGTCATGAAGGGGGTAAATCTTCCGAGGTCAAGTGGTTAATGCATATGCTGCAGGGACCACACTGACTTAGTGAGTTGGCATATTTCTATGGTTTACACCATTTAACCTCTTAGCAATAAAAACAGAGAGGGGTTCCAATTCTTCTCCACTGTATCCATTACACTGGATATCACAAGAGATAAAATACCGCATGGTTTCATGAGATAAATACAGTATATTTTGGAAAAATACTGCATGCAGTATTTTAGAATAATTTTTTAGTGCTAAACACGTTTTTGAATAACTCTATGCAGTATTTTACCACATTTCTTAAATCAGTAGATGTACATTTTCTGAATGGAGCCCAATATCACTTTACTGTAACAGATGGCGTGAGCCTTTTGAAATGGTCTTTCATTGTTTACATACTTATGGTAGAACAAAGCTAATAAAGGGTCTGGAGGATCTTAGTTATGAGGAAAGGTTGCGAGCACTGAACTTATTCTCTCTGGAGAAGAGACGCTTGAGAGGGGATATGATTTCAATTTACAAATACTGTACTGGTGACCCCACAATAGGGATAAAAAATTTTCGCAGAAGAGAGTTTAATAAGACTCGTGACCACTCATTACAATTAGAAGAAAAGAGGTTTAACCTTAAACTACGTAGAGGGTTCTTTACTGTAAGAGCGGCAAGGATGTGGAATTCCCTTCCACAGGTGGTGGTCTCAGCGGGGAGCATTGATAGCTTCAAGAAACTATTAGATAATCACCTGAATGACCGCAACATACAGGGATATGTAATGAAATACTGACACATAATCACACACATAGGTTGGACTTGATGGACTTGTGTCTTTTTTCAACCTCACCTACTATGTAACTATGTAATTTCCATTTCTGCCAGTTCTCCCAAGCATTGTCCCAAGGCAAAATCTATACACCTCCAGTTTGCTATACATGCTCATCCACTTTTAGACAAAGTACTTGTACACCAGAAAATGGGATTATTGGCAGCTCTGAAACTTTAAAAAACATACCTGCTCAGGAGTTATGTTAACCACTGTACAAGCAATTATATCATGAACTGTAAATAGGTCATATATTTCCAGGTAATGGTTTAGATTTTGCCAATAACATTAAACTCGGAGCACACAAAAATAACTATTTTATTACATTGTTGTGCTCAGCCAGTACATAAAGTCTAGACAGATAGGTTTGGATAGTAAAAAAACAATACCACTTCTGACTTATTTTCATGATAGTCACCAGGATAGAGTTTTGGCCGAATCTACGGTATTTTATTTCCTACGTGGTGCATAATTGTGTCTCCTGACAATGGACTCAAGCAGTACACTAAAGATACAAAGCTCTGCTTTGTCAATATGATTTGCAGGTTTATCGCTCCCCTCTGGCCCTTGGTCAGAATTTCTGCATGTCAAAAATATATAGAGTTTTTTAGTTAGCTGAATAGAAATGTTTTAACAGATATAGTTCATTCACCCAGTTGTAATGTTGGGTAATAAAAACATTGAACTGTGTAAAAACAGCTATTGTGGCTTGTCAATAATGTGGGGCATTGTGATAGTATTGTAAAAATATGAGCAACCCTTAGCAGCCAATCAGATTTCAGTTTACTGTACTATAGTTAGATAGTTACATGGTAGGTAAGGTTGAATACAGACAATAGTCCATCCAGTTCAACCTGTGTAGGTGTGCGTGTGTCAGTGTTTATAATTATTTCCCATATCCCTGTATGTTGTCAGGAAACAGAACAAGGGTGCACACACCGCTTCAGGCAAAAAATTGACACACCCGATCCAAGGTGCTAATCCCAGCTCATCACCGTAGGCAATATCAAGAAGAGAAGAAAAGATTGCTTGCACACTTGAATCCAAAAGATGCTGTAGAAATTTCTTTATTGTCGTAAGCCAGACAAAATTGCAATGATGATCAGTTGACGCGTTTCACACAAAAAGAACCGTGCCTGTTCACAAGCGCGGTTCTTTTCAGGTGAAATGCGTCAACTGATCATCATTGCAATTTTGTCTGGCTTATGACATTAAATACATTTCTACAGCATCTTTTGGATTCAAGTGTGCGATCAATCTTTTTTTCTCTTCTCCCTGTATGTTGTGTCCTTTAAGATGCACATTCAAGAGTCTTTTAAAAATATCTATACTCCCCACAGCCACCACCAATTGTGGAAGAGAGTTCCACTTACTTATTGTCCTGACAATGAAAAGTCCCCTGTGCAGTTTAGGGTTAAACAGCTTCTCCAATCTTATTGTGAGGCCCCATGTCCTCTTACACTCCCTGAGACTGAATTATTTTTTTCCTATGCTGGGATCATCATTGAGATATTTGTAAATCGCTATCATTTCCCCTCTCAAGCATCTCTTCTCCAGCGAGAATAAATTTAGATCAGTAAAAAAAAAATTATTTGATTTACTACATTATACATAATCTTTATATCACCATCTCTTCTTAAAGGTGCACAGAGATATAAGATGTCAGTTACTAAATCCAGCTGTTAAACTTATGTCTGTGGGTGCCAGTGGACTGGGCTTCTATTGAGTGTCATGTGGAACAAGTGATTGGATTTAGAAAGTTTGTCCTGATCACTATGGGTCTTTGCTCACCAATAAGCTGGCACTAGCCTCTTCCTCTCTTCCCTCTCTATTGACATCAACATCTAAAATTAAGAAAGCCTCACAAGTTGGAGAGCAGTCTGCACAGCACTGCAGATTGTTTGGGTGTTTACCTGAAAATATGAAAGAGAATCTAACATTTCCCCATTCTATTCAAACCTGAAAACATTAGCTATAGCTTAAACAAATAATCAGAATATTTTTTTTGTTTTTTAATTTTGTTCATTTTATTTCAAAACGTATGACATATAAAAGCTATACATACACAAAAATAGGTTAATTTAAAGGCAAATAGGCTGCTCACTTTGCAAGGGAAGTTGCACTTTGCAAGGTACTCATCCCCAGATCTTAGTGACTGAACTAAAATTTCACATAGCAAGGAACAATCATTAACATGCAAGGAAACTAAAAATATAGCATTTTTGCTTGCACATGATTGGATGATGAAAGTCAGCAAAGCTTTACCTTGTTCACTGAGCTCTGGGTTAAATTCTCTTGCAAAGTGAACAGTCAATTTGTTTTTAGTAAATCAACCCAAATAATCTTTGATTACAAAAGATAGGGAAAGGAAGAGGGTCAGGCTGGAAGGAAATTATAGTCCCAATAACAACAAATAGTTACATGATATATAACCAATGTACTTTTACAAGTACATTAGTATCGCCCTAAACCAGCTCCATCCTGTGTCACAAATGGGGGTTGAATTACAATAACAAGCCTACTGATTGAAAGCTGAGTCTCTCCAAGTGTGTTCATCAGTAGCTATTAACTCTAAATTGAATATGCCAGTTCGGATTTTTAGTGGATATGTTTCCAGTGGCATGATATGACAACCCTGGCTGTCAATAAGCAGTGTCATTGGAGACCCTTTTAAAACATGAGATACAGAACAGGAGTCAAACTCATTTAGTTATAAGCTAGGAATATCGTATCCCAGAATAATCTAAATAGGGTACAGTTTCACCATTTTAGAATGACTTTAGATAGTAAGGGCCAAGGAGTGCTACATCTGATAGGGTTGATGGTGATGAATTTACTGCATAGTTGTATTAGCTGTACAGAAATAAAACTGTTTTATATCCAAACATTTCATAGCATTTATTTTTTTTATGATCAGTATGCAAATTTTCTTTTTTAGATTTGGATAGCAGGCTGAGGGTTTAGAACCACTGTCAGGATTTTATTGCTATCTGTGGCTAAGTCCATCCTTTTACAGAAAAATAATAAATACACATATATTTGTAGGAAAAAAATGTGCATGTATTACTTGTGACAGGAGTCACTTTGGGCGGGGGGCTTGTGGAACCCAGCTTAGGCTTCATGTACACGGGATGTTGTTTAACCTCTCCTGAACGATTTAACTTGACAGCTAGAAACTGGCATCTACAAACATCAGTTTAGCCACGTTTACATGCCACGTTTAGCTGCGTTTGTGTCTAGAAGCGTTTGTTAAAATGAGAAACGTCTGTAAACGGAATGCTGCTAAACGCGAGTTACCGCATTTAGCAGCGTTTACAAGCTGTTACAGGCATTTGGCGTTTCAAATGGCTCTAAACACCAATCTGAGCCAATTTTTTTCCATTCCAAAAAATGCTTCTAAACTCAACTGCCTAGAAACGACTAGAAACGACTCTGTGTACATGTACTGATAAGATAAAATAGAGGAGAGTTCAGGGGCAGCTGAAAAAAATGCCCAACTGCTCCTAAATGTCCGTTTACCAGCAGCAGTGTATATGAGGCCTTACCATAGAGAGTTCTGGAAACTCCTTGTCCAGGTCCTCCAACCCCTCCTATGCGTAAGTTACCCTGTGTTTATTAGGGGCACAGCGTGACCTAGAACCCCAGTTGGGTCTGCACTAACCAGACTCACCGTACAACCACAACGGACTCAGCATTTCGTGTGAACTTTGTTGTTCAGGGTTCTATATGTGTGGTTTGTGTTGAAAGAATGAAAGGGGCTCTTTCACTTGGGACAGTAATATTTTTGAACAATATCCCAAAGAAATATACGAAGATAAATGAATTCCAACTTTCCTGTTGTATACATTTGACTAGATCGTTTGAGGTGTGGCTGTATCCCATTGTTCTATTGTTTCTGTCTGCCTTGGGAGCAAAGTATTATGGGTTGTATATGCTTATGTGGATTGGCTTACATGTTAATGAAACCCCTGTCAGTAGAACATGCATACAGGCAAAAAATTTGTGTGAACATCGTTAGTCTATGGGACACAAACATGAAAAATCAAAAGTGCTCATTTTAAAGGCTTATATGGAAGTTATTGCCATAAAAAGTGTTTGGGGACTCGAGGACTCGGGTACTGCCCCAGGGAATATGTAGCAATACAAAAAAAAGTTTTAAAAACTGCAGTTTTTTCAGTAGCAGTGATTTTAATAATGCCTAAAGTGAAACAATAAAAATGAAATATTCCTTTAAATATTGTGCCTTGGGGGTCTCCTTAGTCTACCTGTAAAGTAGCGCATCTTTCCCATGTAACAGTACCACAGCAAAAAGACATTTCTAAAGGAAAAAATGTCATTTAAAATTGCTTGCTGCTGTAATGTATTGTCGGATCCCGGCAATATAGATAAAAATCATTGAAAAAAAGGGCGTGGATTCCCCCCCAGTCCATAACAGGCCCTTCGGGCCTGGTATGAATATTAAGGGAAACCCTGTGCCAAAATAAAAATGGCGTGGGGGTCCCCCCAAAATCCATACCAGGCCCTTCAGGACTGGTATGGATATTAAGGGAAACCCCGTGCCAAAATGAAAAAAAAATCAGAGCACGCAACCTGGCAGGCCGCAGAAAAAAGGGGGACAAGAGAGCACCCCCCCTCCTGAACCGTACCAGGCCACATGCCCTCAACATGGGAGGGCGCTTTGGGGTCCCCCCAAAACACCTTGTCCCCATGTTAATAGGGACAAGGGCCTCCTCCCCACAACCCTTGCCCAGTGGTTATGGGGGTCTGCGGGCGGGGGGCTTATTGGAATCTGGAAGTGCCCTTTGACAAGGGGGTCCCCAGATCCTGGCCCCCCCATGTGAATGAGTATCGGGTACATTATACCCCTACTCATTCACCAAAAAAGTGTAAAAAAATAAAAATGACAGGAGACAGTTTTTGACAATTCCTTTATTAAAAAAAAATTAAAAAGCGTCAGACGATGTCCATCCATCTTTAATCACAGCGCAGACAGACCGAAAAAAAAACAAAACAGAAAAAACTCTGCCTCGATAGGACCCCTCCCAGTTTTTCTGTTTTTTTTTTTCTCTGGACCGTCGGCGCTGTGATTGAAGATGGAGTTACATCGTGGGACACTTTTTTTTTTTTAATAAAGGAATTGTTCAAAACTGTCCCCTTGTTAAAGGGGGCTTCCAGATTCTGATAAGCCCCCCGCCCGCAGACCCCCACAACCACCGCGCAAGGGTTGTGGGAATGAGGCCCTTGTCCCCATCAACATGCGGACAAGGTGTTTTGGGGAGGACCCCAAAGCACCCTCCCTATGTTGAGGGCATGTGGTCTGGTACGGTTCAGGAGGGGGGGTGCTCTCTTGTCCCACCCCTTTTCCCACGGCCTGCCAGGTTACGTGCTCGGATAAGGGTCTGGTATAGTTTTTTGGAGGGAACCCCGCGCCAAAATAAAAAAATGGTGCGGGGGTCCCCCCAAAATCCATACCAGACCCTTATCTGAGCACGTAACCTGGCAGGCCATAGGAAAAGGGGTGAAACAAGAGCACGCCCCCCTCCTGAACCATTCCAGGACCTGAAGGGCCTGGTATGGATTTTGGGGGGATCCCTACGCCATTTTTTTATTTTGGTGCAGAGTTTCCCTTAATATCCATACCAGACCTGTAGGGCCTGGTAATGGACTTGGGGGGGGGCTCATTCAATGACGTTTTGTTCAATGATTTTTATCTATATTGCCGGGATCCGACAAAACATTACAGCTGCAAGCAGTTTTAAATGACATTTTTTCCTTTAGAAATTTAATTTTGCTGCTCTCATTCATTACACTATGTACGGCCGCTATGTAAGCAGCCTTACCTAGTGTGGGGTGTGGAGTTAGCCCCCTGAGCCATGATTGGCCAAAGGCACCCTGCCTTTGACCAATCATGGCTCTCAAAGCAGAGCGTGCTGTGATTGGCCAAAGCATGCAGGTCAGGCGCATGCTGTGGCCAATCAGCAGCCGTCAATGCACTGCGATCTCGCACTCAAACCATGTGCTCATCCCTACTAAAGACTACTAAAGACTCTCTACTGCTGGAAAGTTGAGTACACCTGTGTGTCAAGTTACTGGAGGAGGTAAAGTTTGCCCCGCCCTACATCATTATGCAAAGAAGGGGGGATTGTCCTCTAAGTGTATATCTCTTTGTAGCTGTGTTTGAATAAACACAGTCTCATGCTTCTCTTCACCCTACACTGATGCCTCGACAAGTGACTAGGTGGGCTAAGGGACCTTGGATCGTGCTGGTACCGTACACGGGCAGCTTATACGGCAGACATACTCTTCTTGAGTAAAGGGGTCCGTCACATTACTTTTTTTGTATAGAGCCCACAAAGCATTTCACCCACATTCAGAAGATTATGGGTGTAATGCAAGGCTCCTGCAGACTCTTCCTGCAGTTAGAGAGCTGGAGGAAGGGTCAATGGACTATGAGTGTGGTGATGACCATACTCATGTTACACTGATAACTACAAGTCCATCTTACATAGTTACATAGTTAGTCTGGTTGAAAAAAAGTTCAACCAATAAAAAGGGGAAAACAAAAAAATTTTTTTTTACAATCCTTTATACACAAGTGTACACAAGTCCGTCGGACAAAAGTCCAAAGTACAAGGACGCATGCTCGGAAGCAGAAGCGGTCGGTCTTGTAAACTAGCATTTGTAATGGAGAATTAACATTCGTGACGTGGCAAATTATGAAATATCCAAATGCAGCGCACAATTCTTTTCTTCTTTAATGGGATAATAACGAAGCTGCTTTGCTGGTGATACTGATGGAGTTATTGCAAACGAATTTTCAAAGGCTTTTTTTTTCTAGCGATATCAAGAATAATATTATTATGTTTTTTTTTTTTTTTTTATTTGTGCATTGGCGCTAAAGAGCTGAAAAACCACTTAGTATGTCTAGTACGTCACTAAGTTCGTAATTTTTGCCCAACATTTGTGTGACTGTGTGTATGCAAGACAAGTTTGAGCCAACACCCTTCGAACAAAATTCCACGGTTTTGTTGTCGGAAAGTCTGATCGTTAAGTCTTGGAGAGCAGCCCAAATCAAAACCAGGGTCATGGGGAGGAAATCATTCCCAAAATCAATTGTGTCCCCCCTCTTGATATGCTTCAGAAACCATTTGCTAATTATTTTTCTGTAGTAAATGTGCAAAGCCACTAATAAATACCCTCCTTCCTCTCAGGTTAGATGCCAGCTCTGAGCTAAATGGCAATTCATTACAGATTTAACGTGGTCCAGCTAAAGGCTGAAGGCTTTTTTACCTTAATGCATTCTGTGCATTAAAAGGTAAAAAACCGTTTGAGTGTAGCTTCTATCCCCCTCCCTTATACTTACCTGAGCCCAATCTTGATCCAACGATGTGCTCTGGAGCAGTGGCTCTCCTGGCTCTCTCCCTACTCATAGGCTCAGAGACAGCAGCTGGTTATATCACCAGTCCTCAAGAGGTGAAAGAAAGCTCTAACAGCAGGAATTCAGGAAAAACTGCCCTGCTCCTCTACCAAGATGCCTGCCTCCACACAGAGGCACAGTGTAGAACAGGGCATGAAACGTCAGTAATAGGGAAAATATCAGTTGCAGGGAGACCATAGGCAATGCGGTTTACTAGTCTTCTGACTAGCTGCTTGCCTCTTGCTAGCTTTTTTTAAGCATAGATCATTTTTACGAACGTCTTATAAATCCTTGTGCCATGCACAGCTCTACTGCTCCTGGGTGGCACTCTCTTCATCCACTTGCATCCTAGCCACAGGTGCACATCTTTAAGTGATAAAGTTGCCAACTATTGCTGGACTCACTGATTCCATGCAGCTTTGCACTGTACAGCACAGGTGTGCAGGACTTAGTGGGTGGACGTACAGGAAAATTGTGTGTCAGTATATCAGCCTGTAGTCTAAATCAGAACTGAGCATTCTAAGATGACAGTGCTGCTTCTGCACCCTAGGATACATACAACAGGAAGGTTGGGACTTTGAATGAGGTGGGCAATTGAGGCCAGAGGGTCAGTCACCATTGCATAAAACCATTTTATTGATAAACAATAGCATAGTGACACAGTAACAGTCCCAGTGTGGGTAGACCGTCAGGTCATATACAATAACATCCTGATTGATACATTGTAAAACATAATAAATAAACCCCCAAAAAATGATGCAGGGCAGATAGTCCTTAAAAGGTGAAACATCCATTTAAAATGCACAGGGTCACAAAGTAGGTAAGTAGAAGCCTGGTATGTAGACCTATTAAAAAGGGTAATGGTTTGGTGCACGTCGTAAGCCTGTTCAGTCCGCTACTCTGCCTCTCAACCCCCAGTAATAGTCTTAGCCCCCTCTGGCACACCTGGCAATAGTGCAAGTGCAATAATCAATGAGAAACACACACGTTATGATAAAACACAGAAATTGTCTTTACTGCAATATTTCTGTGGAAAAGTAACAAATATACAGTAACAATATTTTTGTTCAAAGAATGCAATGAGAGAGCAATAACTGAGGTTATGAGCAATATAGCTCAATACTATATTCAGGTTGTTTTCAGGGGATTTAAAACCTAAGAATTATCCCAAAAGAAGAGGCACACTTAAATGGCAAATGAATCACAATATGGCAATCCGTATCAGATTGGTAAGGGCCCTTTCACACTGGGGCGGCGGCGGCGGTAAAGCGCCGATATTGTAAGCGGCGCTTTACTGTCAGTATTCGGCCACTAGCGGGGCAGTTTTACCCCCGCTAGCAGCCGAGAAAGGGTTCAAAACCACTGCAAAGCGCCTCTGCAGAGGCGCTTTGCCGGTGGTATAGCCGCGCTGTCCCATTGATTTCAATGGACAGGAGCGGTGAAGGAGCGGTATACACTCCGCTCCTTCACCACTCTGAAGATGCTGCTAGCAGGACTTTTTTTCCCGTCCTGCTAGCGCACCGCCTTTCACACTGGAATCAAAGCAGCGGCACTTTCGGTTTGCAGGCGCTATTATTAGCGCAATAGCGCCTGCAAACCGCCCCAGTGTGAAAGGGCCCTTACCTTTACTCAGGTTGGCTCTATGAGTCCACGCAGGAGTAGAGCAGAGGAATGTCCCCTAACACCACGGGCCCAACTTTAAACACTTTATTCAAATCAACATGTAATGACTTAACAGAGCATGCTGGTCTTTTGTAGTTCCATACAGTTAAATCTTAATGTGAAACTTGAGTCCTGGAACTACAATTCCCTTTATGCTTTGCTCCCTGATTGTAATCACTCTGCTGACAGGATGTGATGACACAGAGTCTTAGCTGGCACTAGAGGGAAACAGTCTCATTGCAACTATGTTGCAGAGTGTCTTTTTATACTGCAGGTAAGATAGCCAGCTCCCTGCTACATCTGCTCCCATGACATCATCACATTCAGCTTCCAAGTTTTTCTCAGAAGCCAGGACGAAGGTAATCAAAATGCCACAGAACAGAATGACAACACTGCAATTAATTCACTGCAGGTGAAATAGCATTGCACCCTTTAAGGGGAAGTACCGTGGCAGGATCACCAAATATTTATTCTTTAAAAGGTAGAACTTTCATTAAATTAGAAGAGGAACTATTATGTATTTGTTATAGAGGCCTAACTTTTTGGGCGAAGTCGGTACAAAAGTGCATCTTACCATGCAAAAACCACATGTTTACCTGAGTGATGCAATGAGGTTGATTTACTAAAGACACGTAGAATATTCACTTTGCAAGAAAAATTCATTTTGAAAAGGAATTTTCCCTTAGCTTGGGGAATGAGGTGAAGCTCAGCTGACTTCCATCATTTAATCATGTGAAAGCAAAAATACTGTGGTTGATTTACTAAATCTGGAGAGTGCAAAATCTGGTGCAGCTGTGCATCAGCTTCTAAGGCTGATCACACATTATACAATTTTCTTGTACAGTTTTCCTTTAGGCTACTTTCACACTGAGGCTCTTTGCAGGCGCTATAATGCTAAAAATAGCGCCTGCAAAGCGCCCTGAAAGAGACGCTCATTCCCCACAAGGTGAAAGCCCCGAGGGCTTTCGCACTGGAGCGGTGCGCTTGCAGGAGGCATCTTTGCAGCGCTATAGGAGCAGTGTATTCACTGCTCCTAAAGCGCCCCTTCACATTGAAAACAATGGGCGGCGCTTTGCTGGCAGTTTTAACCCTTTTTCGGCTGCTAGGGGGGTTAAAAACGCCCCACTAGCGGCCGAATAGCACCGCTAAAATGACAGTAAAGTGGTACTAAATATAGTGCCACTTTACCACTGGTGCCCGGAACACAACAGCTCAGCGGGGGGAATCGCTGTACTAACATCGGATCGTCAGTTTTTTATTCAGCCCGCTGGGTTGAATGAAAAAATCTCAGTGTGTACCAGACTTTAGTTTATGTCATCCGACCTGACTCTCTCACTGCTGGCAGATGTTGGTTGTTGGTCTAAGAACATTATTCACTGGTGCAGCTGCTCTATCTGTATAAATTGGAAAATTAAAGACAAATTGAGGAGTGAAGAATTATTCACCCTTGGATTTGCAGGGAGAGCATTTCACGTGACACTTTTTAAATGGCAACACATGCATCAAATAGATCATAATATATTGTTAGGAGCATTGTTTAAACACTTTATAAGAAGTAGGTACAGACAGCTGGAACCTCCAATGAACCTGGGTTATGAAGGAAAGCTAGAACAAAAAAATACATATAAATTACATATAAACATATACGGTATATAGGGAGAGAAAGATGTATTGTATATATAAAGTATACCATACACATAAATAAAGTATGCACCTGTATTACTTTTTAAAGGAAATGAGTACTGAGAGAAATATGGGGGTTGTCATGAATGAACTACATAGCTGTCTATGACTTAAAGTGGTTCTAAAGCCTTAAGGTTTCCAGAGAGTACATTAAAGTGGTTTTAACCCCCAAACCAAAAATGTGTTATTTTGCAGCTTACCAGTCATTAGATGTGGTGGCTACATTAGTTTTCTTTGGCTTTTTTCTGTCTGTTTTCACCGGGTGATCTGGCCAGTAACACACCTGGCCAGTGAGACACAACTCTGGATGAAAGAGAGCAGGAGGCACAGCAGACAGAAACATTGTCAGTCTGGGGGAGAGGGGACTGTTAAATGTATTGGCAGATTTAAATACACTAAGAAATTGAAGCCAAATTCCAGCTCACACTTTATAATCAGTTACAGCAAACCGTTTTTTATCCTTTTGGGATAAAGGTTTTACACGAATAAGTAAAAGCTGAATTTTATAAGCACCCCTACTAGTCTTAAATGGTTTGTCTCACCAATGTAAACTGATACATTCTGCTAGAGAACTTGTGCTTTTGAAAAACAACAGACTAAAAAAATAAATGAATGCAGCTATCACATCTAAAAATTGGTAAGCTGCAATATAATAGATGTTTTCTTTTGGGTTTAATACTGCTTAAGCCCCGGTTCACACTTATGCGAATTCTATGCAGATGAGATGCGATCCGCAAAAGCATAGATTCCCATGTCAGCTAAAAAAAGCATTATTTCCAATCAAGCCTGTTGAGATATATGCAGTGCAAATTTGATCCGGTTCAAAAAAGGTTCCCCTGCGACTTTAGTGTGGTGTGAATTTCAGCTCCATAGACTTCTATGGGACCGGATTAAAATCGCAGTCTAGTGTTCAAATCACTGCAATTTTTTTTTTTTAGCTTAGAAAAAAAAATCACAGATGTGACCACTCCCCTCACAAATTCAAACTAAAGTCGCATTGAAATCGCACATGGCAAGCAGAAATCGCAATGCAAATTCGCACCATGTACCGCTTTAAATTCGCACCAAATTTTCAGTACATAAGTGTGAACCGGAGGTTAAGGTAAAAAACCTTCTGAAAAAAGGACAGAAATTGTATTTGGGTACAGCGCCACACGACCGCGCAATTGTCAGTTAAAGTAACGCAGTGGCGTATCACAAAAAATGGCGTGGGAATGAAGGGGGGGGGTAAGTGGTTAAAATATGGAATTCTACTCTAAAGCATCCACTGTAATTTATGGATATTTTTTGGGGTTGGGGTGGGCTAATTTTGTCCAGTAGGACTGAGGCTCACTATAGATTCTGTCTCTAAGCATGCTGGAGTGACAATGGTATAAGTCACATCACCTCCCCTTTAAACACATAGCTGAAGCATTGGGTTTCCCTGTGCTGCTTCGACACCATCACCCCTCACCTTAAAATCTGTGTAGCAAAACCTATTGAAAACCAGCATCAGCCATTCAGAAGTTAGGAGCCAATGTACAAAGCCCAGTTGGTGCACAATGATTGATTGTCAATCTAACATCCAGGGAATTTTTCTTTTTTTCTCTACTCGTGATATAGTACTGCAGCATTTGATAACTCGGCCTGGCCACTTTGTCACTTTGGTCCCACAGAGTGCTCTTGGATCTCCCAAGAATTTAGCACAAGTATTGAATTCCCAGCAGTGCCTGGGGCTGGCGATTGGTTGCTAAAGCAATGAGAACTGTCTTGGGGGAGGTAGTGTTGTGGCTCTTTTAACAAGACATTTTATTATTGAGCTCAACCTGGTTGGTGCTCACTGCAATATGGAAAACCCATTTGGTTCTAACCAAGAACATTCTGCCTATGAAATGGAACTAGTAAAAACAGCTGCGTATTGATGCTTTTAATGACGCTTGATTTATGTTTTTTTTAAATAGTGCATATTTTGTAATGTGGTGGGCTAAGAAGTAATTAAGAAAGCCAAAGCTAGTGTTGTGAAGCTTAAGTTTAAGCTAGTGGTGTGAAGAAATACATGGTTTTGATTTACTTGTATGCTAAGAAATTTGTATAATTTATGTATAGATGGACACTCCTACAAAATAGAGCTGAAACTTTTAGGTAATTTTGTACATGTCAATACTTCCATCTTAAGATAAGCAAATGCTTGTATATAATATTCATCATTGTTTGCTAAGCCTGCATGCATTTTATGGATTTTTTGGCACTGTTGCAGGTGTAATTTTCAAACATTTATTCTGGTAGACAAAGCTGTTACTGTATTCTTTTCTACAATCCAAGTAATTAGCCACAAGTGTAACAAGCATTTCTTTTGTCTGTGGCAAAGGTATAATGGTTGAAGTGTAGTTGGCAATTGGGCCTCTGTGCAAATGTCAGTTAATTAGATAAATGTTGTGTAATAAGAAATAATCTGACTATTGGGGGAATTCTCCATGAGGCTACTTTCACACTGGGGCGTGAGGGCATCGGTGGTAAAGCGCCGCTATTTTTAGTGAGCGCTTTACCGTCGTTTTAGCGGCACTATTGGCCCATTAGCGGGACTTTTTTAACCCCTGCTAGTGGCCGAAAAAGGGTTAAAACCGCTGGCAAAGCGTAGCTGATTTCAATGGGCAGGGGCGCTTTAGGAGCGGTGTATACACCGCTCCTACATCGCTGCAAAGATGCTGCTTGCTGAACTTTTTTTTACCGTCCTGCCATCGTACCGATCCAGTGTGAAAGCCCGAATGCTTGAGAGGAGAGGCTCTTTACAGGCGCTATGCAGACACTATTTTTAGAGCTATAGAGCCTGTAAAGCGCCTCAATGTGAAAGCAGCCTAAGTGACATGAAAGTATGCCACAAGCTGGAGACTCAGTGATACATATAAACCTCAACACAATCATTTAGAAAAATCCTTCCAATACATCTGGTTTTGTAAACACTGAAATTAGACAGAGAGCTTATAGAGCAGTGGTTCTCAACTCCAGTCCTCAGGACTCACCAACAGGCCAGGTTTGCAAGATAGCTGAAATACATCACAGGTGATATCACTTGCTGCTCAGTGATTGCAGGATTCTAGTCTGCAACTCCCCAAGGTAATACTTAAAATCTGGCCTGTTGGTGGGTCCCGAGGACTGGAGTTGAGAACCACTGTTATAGAGGATTATGAAGGACCTGAGGAACCCAGGATGAAGCCAAAGAATAAGTACTGCAGTACGTGTAGCACATAGTAGCAAATGATGATCATGTATCTGAAATGTCAGAAATATGCAACATAACACTTAAGGTTCACGCTAGTGGTTGTAGGGCAGACAGGGGATTACTGCAGCACAGCGCGGCCGCTCCACAGGCACCAGACAGGGGATTTAGTGGAGTCCAGTACCAGAACTTTTTCCGGCACTGGGCTCCGCTGCGGCACTCCGCCTGGATTCATGGGACAGCGGGATTTGCTTGATATTCCGGGAGGGAATTTGGTGTTATCACTCTCACTCTCTCATAGTGGTCACTGGAAGTTCAACATGGCACCTCATGGCAAAGAACTCTCTGAGGATCTGAAAAAAAGAATGGTTGCTCTACATAAAGATGGCCTAGGCTGTAAAAAGATTGCCAAGACCCTGAAGCTGAGCTGCAGCATGGTGGCCAAGACCAACCATTTAACAGGACAGGTTCCACTCAAAATAGGCCTCCTCATGGTTGACCAAAGGGGCCGAGTGCACATGCTCAGCATCATATCCAGAGGCTGTTTTTGGGAAATAGACGTATGAGTGCTGCCAGGATTGCTGCAGAAGTTGCAGGGGTGGGGGGTCAGCCTATCAGTGCTCAGACCATATGCTGCACGCTTCATCAAATTGGTCTGCATGGCTATCGTCACAGAAGGAAGCCTTTCTAAAGATGATGCACAAGAAAGCCCGCAAACAGTTTGCTGAAGACAAGCAGACTAAGGACATGGATTACTGGAACCATTTCCTGTGGTCTGATGAAACCAAGATAAACTTATTTGGTTCAGATGGTGTCAAGTGTGTGTGACTGCAATCAGGTGAGGAGTACAAAGACAAGTGTGCCTTGCCTACAGTCAAGCATGGTGGTGGGAGTGTCATGGTCTGGGGCTGCATGATGCTCCTGGCACTGGGAAGCTACAGTTCACTGAGGGAACCATGAATGCCAACATGTACTGTGACATATTGAAGCAGAGAATGATCCCCTCCCTTCAGAGACTGGGCTGCAGGGCAGTATTCCAACATAACAACACCAAATACACCTCCAAGATGACCACTGCCTTGCTAAAGAAGCTGAGGGTAAAGGTGATGAACTGGCCAAGCAGGTCTCCAGACCTAAACCCTACTGAGCATCTGTGGGACATCCTCAAATGGAAGGTGGAGGAGCGCAAGGTCTCTAACATCCACCAGCTCTGTGATGTCGTCATGGAGGAGTGGAAGAGGACTCCAGTGGTAACCTGTGAAACTCTGGTAAACTCCATGCCCAAGAGGGTTAAGGCAGTGCTGGAAAATAATGGTGGCCACACAAAATATTGACACTTTGGGCCCAATTTGGACATTTTCACTTAGGGGTGTACTCACTTTTGTTGCCAGCGGTTTAGACATTAGTGGCTGTGTGTTGAGTTATTTTGATGGGACAGCAAATTGACACTGTTATACAAGCTGTACACTCACTACTTTACATTGTAGCAAAGTGTCATTTCTTCAGTGTTGTCACATGAAAAGATATAATAAAATATTTACAAAAATGTGAGGGGTGTACTCACTTTTGTGAGATACTGTAGGTTGGACTTTATGGACTTGTGTCTTTTTTCAACCTCACCTACTATGTAACTGTGTAACTATATAGGTATATTTGTGGATTTAGAACTATTGGCTAGGGCTAAAGGTCTCTTTAGGCTACTGCTTTATTAAACAATTGCTTTGCATTGCTTTGCATTGGATAAAGGTTGATAGCCTCCATCTTGGCCTATGGAAAAAAAATGATTAACCAAAACCTGCTAATTTTTAAGCTAACATATGAGGCGAGGGGCTGTCCTAGAAAATTCCTCAAAGTGGGGGGGGGGGGGGGGCTTGGATATACTCTCAGCACACTAGCAATTCTTTGCTTCACTTAGGCTTCGTATAAACGGATAAGCGGACTGGTAAACGGATGTTTAGGAGCAGTTGCCATTTTTTTCAGCTGCCCCTAAACTCTCCTCTATGCTGTCTTATCAGTACATGTACACAGGGTCGTTTATAGTCGTTTCCAGACAGTTGAGTTTAGAAGCATTTTTTGCAAAGCAAAAAAATGCGTTCAGGACGGATGTTCATAGGCATTTGAAACGGCAAATGCCTGTAACAGCTTGTAAACTCGGTAACTCACATTTAGCCGCATTTTGTTTACAGGCGTTTTTAATGGAGAAACATTTTTGACTATTTGCAAAAAAAAAAAGAAAAAATGCTTCTAAACGCAAAAGCGACTAAACGGATGTTTTTAAAACGGAAAATTGTATACTCACCTTTCCGTAATTTTCCTTTCCTGTCGCATCTCATGGCAGCATACACCTATAGGTTGTGGCTCCGCCCCCGCAACCTGATAGGACCGCGTAGCTATTAAAGTCTGAGAGAGCCCCTGCCCCAGCATTCTCCGTGTATATATACCTCACCTCAGATGGGTGGGCATTTGTATGCTGCCATGAGATGCGACAGGAAAGGAAAATTACGGAAAGGTGAGTATACAATTTTCCGTTTTCCTGTCGCATCATGGCAGCATACACCTATGGGGAATAACTCGCAAACTGGGTGGGTATGAGCAAAAGATAAGTTTTTTATTTAGAAGGTATTGAGGAGTTAGCCTGAATAATTGCTCTCCCAAATTCTACCGTGGACAATCTAGCGGAGTCCACTTTATAATGAGAAATAAAAGTGGTTTTTGAAGACCAAGTGGCTGCTTTGCAGATGGTTTCGGCTGATACCCTGCAGTAGGCCGCCCAGTAGGTCGCCATTGCCCTTGTGGAGTGTGCCCTTAAGCCCTCAGGTACTCGTGCGTTGTTAGATGCGTAAGCTCTCTTAATGATCTTCACCAGCCATGCTGCGATGGTGCGAGAGGTTGCTGCTTGTCCTCTTCTAAACCCATGAGGAATGACCAGTAGGTCCTCTGTCTTCCTCAAATTGCTGGTTGCCAAGAGGTAGGCCTGGATATTCGACTTTATGTCAAGCGGATGTGGATCACCCTGTTCTGTGGAGAGGGTGGGGAGACATAGTTCTTGGTTAAAGTGGAAAGATGATGACACTTTCGGGATGAAGCGATCCGATGGTTTTAAGACTACTTTGGATAAAACATCAAGTATGGTTCCTTAGCCTGTAAGGCTTGAATTTCCGATACCCTTTTAGCTGATGTAATTGCTATTAGGAAAGTGACTTTGAGAGTAATGCCGCGTACACACGGTCGGACTTTCCGGCGGACTTGGTCCGGCGGACCAGAGTGTGCCGGACAATCCGCCCGGGGGTAGGCGCCAGCGGACTTTTCCGGGCGGACTTTTTCCCCAAAGTCCGCCGGACCAAGATTTGAAACCTGTTTTAAATTTATCCGCCGGACTCAGTTTCGGGCAGAAAGTCCGCTCGTCTGTGTGCTGGTCCGACGGAAAGTCCGCTCGTGTGTATGCTGGTCCGACGGACCAGATACGACGCGAGGGCAAGGTATTGCATCTCGCGCTCGCTGCAATAGGAAAAACAGATTTTCCTATTGCGGTGAGCGCGGGGCATACCAGGCCCTTAGGTCTGGTATGGATTATAAAGGGGAACCCCCTACGCTGAAAAAACGGCGTGGGGTCCCCCCTAAAATCCATACCAGACCCCAATCCGAGCACGCAGCCCGGCCGGTCAGGAAAGGGGGTGGGGATGAGCGAGCGCCCCCCCTCCTAAACCGTACCAGGCCGCATGCCCTCAACATGGGGGGATGCTTTGGGGGAGGGGGGCGCCCTGCGGGGCCCCCCACCCCAAAGCACCTTGTCCCCATGTTGATGGGGACAAGGGCCTCTTCCCGACAACCCTGGCCGTTGGTTGTCGGGGTCTGCGGGCGGGGGGCTTATCGGAATCCGGGAGCCCCCTTTAATAAGAGGGCCCCCAGATCCCGCCCCCCCACCCTATGTGAATGAGTATGGGGTACATGGTACCCCTACCCATTCACCTAGGGAAAAAGTGTCAATAATAAAACACACTACACAGGTTTTTAAAATAATTTATTAAACAGCTCCGGGGGGGTCTTCCTCCGGCTTCGGGGGTTCCTCCGGTTCCTCTTCTCCCGGCGTCCGGTTGGTTCTTCTCCGCTCTCTTCTCCCGGTGTTCCAGTTCTTCGGCCGGCTCCTCTGCTGTCTTCAGGTAGCTCTCTTGCCAGCAGAGGTCTGGGCTTCTGGGCTTCTTGGCTTCTTCCCTCTTCTCTTCTCCAGATGTCGACACGACGCTCTCTCCGGCTGGACTGCTCTCTGAGGGCTCCGTTGTGACTTATATAGGCGGAGACCCCGCCCCCTAATGATGTCACAGTCCCTGGGCATGCTGGGACTGTGACGTTTTAGGGGGCGTGGTCACCGGGCGATATTGACCACGCCCCCTAAAACGTCACAGTCCCAGCATGCCCAGGGACTGTGACATCATTAGGGGGCGGGGTCTCCGCCTATATAAGTCACAACGGAGCCCTCAGAGAGCAGTCCAGCCGGAGAGAGCGTCGTGTCCACATCTGGAGAAGAGAAGAGGGAAGAAGCCAAGAAGCCCAGAAGCCCAGAAGCCCGGACCTCTGCTGGCAAGAGAGCTACCTGAAGACAGCAGAGGAGCCGGCCGAAGAACTGGAACACCGGGAGAAGAGAGCGGAGAAGAACCAACCGGACGCCGGGAGAAGAGGAACCGGAGGAACCCCCGAAGCCGGAGGAAGACCCCCCCGGAGCTGTTTAATAAATTATTTTAAAAACCTGTGTAGTGTGTTTTATTATTGACACTTTTTCCCTAGGTGAATGGGTAGGGGTACCATGTACCCCATACTCATTCACATAGGGTGGGGGGGCGGGATCTGGGGGCCCTCTTATTAAAGGGGGCTCCCGGATTCCGATAAGCCCCCCGCCCGCAGACCCCGACAACCAACGGCCAGGGTTGTCGGGAAGAGGCCCTTGTCCTCATCAACATGGGGACAAGGTGCTTTGGGGTGGGGGGCCCCGCAGGGCGCCCCCCTCCCTCAAAGCACGCCCCCATGTTGAGGGCATGCGGCCTGGTACGGTTTAGGAGGGGGGGGCGCTCGCTCGTCCCCACCCCCTTTCCTGACCAGCCGGGCTGCATGCTCGGATCGGGGTCTGGTATGGATCTTTGGGGGAACCCCACGCCGTTTTTTTCGGCGTAGGGGGTTCCCTTTTATAATCTATACCAGACCTAAGGGCCTGGTATGCCCCGCGACGGGGCTCGCAGGGTGTCAATCTTGCCGATAAAAGCGGCAAGATTGATTTCCTTTTCTAGTCCCGTCGCACATGAGTCACGTTCAAAATGAACGGACTTGTCCGTGTGTGGGCAAGTCCATTCATTCTGAAAGTCCGCCGTGCCTCCGGCGAAAGTCTGTCGGAAAGACGGGTGGACTTAGCCCGCCGGAAAAGTCCGGTCGTGTGTGGGCAAGTCCGTCCGTTTTAAAGTCCGGCGCACCTGGCGGACAAAGTCCGTCAGAAAGTGTGCCGGACCAAGTCCGCCGGAAAGTCCGACCGTGTGTACGTAGCATTAGGTCCCACAGGGAAACATTCTCTAACGGAAAAAATGGCTCATGGGATAAGGCTTCCAACACTACTGAAAGATCCCATGTCAGGAAGGAAGGTTTCCTAGGTGGTCTCAACTTTAGGCAAGCCTTCTGAAATTGGATGATGAGAGGTTCTTGAGCCCATTTCACTCCTGTCATAGCGGATAGGGCTGATACATGTACCTTCAGGGTACTAGACCCAAGACCTTTATCTAGACCTAACTGGAGAAACTCGAGGATCTGAGCAACTGATGGAGATGCCGGGTTCCAGGATTGCTGTTGTGCGATTAAGAGAAAACTCTCCCAGACCCTTTTATAGGTTTTATTGGTCGTGGATTTTCTGGCCTGGAGGAGAGTGTCTATCACTTTCTGGGGGCAACCTTGGACTAAGAACCTAGTCCTTTCAATCTCCATGCTGTTAGATGCAGCCTCTCCGGAAATGGGTGAAGGAGTTGCCCCTGCGACAGTATATCCGCTGTCATTGGGAGTGTCAGTGGTTCTGCTGTGCTCAATTGGAGGAGCGTCGTAAACCATGGTCGTCTCGGCCAAAATGGGAGGACTGCTAGCACTGTGGCTTTCGACCTCTTGAGTCTGAGTAAGAATCTCGGAATGAGTGGCGTTGGCGGAAATATGTACCCCAAACGGAAGTTCCAGTCGTGTTGTAGGCAATCCGTGCCTTCTGCCGATGGGAAAGGAATTCTGGCTAGATATCTCTGGCATTTCGTGTTGACCGGTGTTGCCGCCAGGTCTATATCCGGTATCCCCCAGGTTTGGGTTATGAGGGTAAAGGCTTGGTGACTTAAGGCCCACTCGTTGTTTGATACAAAGGTCCGACTTAGAGAGTCGGCTAGTTGATTTTGGACTCCTGGGACATACGCTGCCGTTAATCCCGACAGGTTCAGCTGTGCCCACTCGAAGACTGGACGGACTTCCTGCATCATGGAGCGACTCCTGGTGCCCCCCTGTCTGTTGATTTAGGTAACTGCCACTCTGTTGTCCAATTTTAGCAGGACCTCTTTCCCCCTGAGGAGGGGGCTGAAGGCTAACAGAGCTTGGAAAGCTGCTTTCATCTCCAATATATTTGAAACCACGTTATGTGTTCTGAATGTCCAAAGGCCCTGGACTGCGTGATGGCGGTAGTGTGCCCCCCAGCCCTTCAGGCTGGCGTCTGAAGTGATTATTTCCTGAGGAAGAGGGACTATATGCCTGCATCTCTTCAGATTGTTCAATCTGGTCCACCACCAAAGTGATTGTTTTATTTCTTTTTGGACTATGATTGGCTGAGACAATGATACCCCGTTCCATTGTTTTAACAGTGATGCTTGCAGAGGTCTGGTGTTCCATTGGGCCCATTGTACCATTGGGATGGTTGCTGAGAATGACCCCAGTATGCTGAGGTACTCCCGGGCTGGTAGTGTGGTAGAGGCTAATAACATTCTTGCCTTCTGAATGAGGCTGGGAATTTTTTCCCGCGGAAGTTCCACTGCATTGAGAAGGGTGTCTAGTTCCGCCCCCAGGAATATCATTCTCTGAGTGGGCTGCAGATTGCTTTTCCCCCAGTTTATGATCCAGCCGAAGTTTTGTAGGGTGGTAATCAGAATGGATCGATGCAGTAGAAGGGAATCCTGATTGTCTGCTAGCAAAAGGATGTCGTCCAGGTAATGATGGACTCTCAATCCTTGTTCTCTTAGTAAAGCTATTACTGGCAGTAAGATTTTTGTGAATGTCCTTGGAGCGGTGGAGATCCCGAATGGGAGACTTCGGAATTGAAAATGATGGAGACCTATCGCAAAGCGGAGAAACTTTTGGAATGAGATGTGAATGGGGACGTGCAGATAGGCATCTTGTAAATCGACGGAAAGCATCCAATCCCCGATATTCATGGCCCGAAGAATTGACTGGAGGCTCTCCATTTTGAATGTCTCGACTAAGATTGAGCGATTGAGATTCTTTAGATCTAAGACAGGGCGTAGATCCCCCGATTTCTTCTTCACCAGAAACAATGGGGAGTAGAATCCCGTTGACCTTTTGGATATTGGAACTTCCTCTATGGCTTCCTTTTGTAACAGGTCTTGGACATATTTTGTCAGTAGCATCCTTTTTTCCCGAGATGCCGGTAATCTGGTTACAGAGAATTGGTCTCTTGGAGCCCGTGTCTTGAATTTCCATTTGTGCCTGAACTGGACAGTGTCTATCGTCCATGGGTCCTTTATTGTATCCGCCGAGACCTGCTTGAAACTCATGAGTCTGGCCCCCACTAAAGCTGGTTGGGCGGACGCACCTTCAAAAAGACTTTTGTTCCCCTGTGGCAGGGGTCTTAGACTTTTGGAGCTTGAGGAATGATGACTGGGGATTCTTCCAGTTCCTCCTATACTCTTTTCCGGGCCTGTAGGATCTTGCCTCTCTGTATTTATCTGGCAGATTTCTTCTAGAAACTGGTGGTCTCTGCTGTCTGGGCCTCCTATCTGAAGGGATGAGTCCCGATTTTCCCCCCGTGACTTTAGAAATAGCCAAGTCCAGTTTTTCTCCAAAAAGGTTTACGCCATCAAAGGGTATTTTACACCAATTGGATTTTGAGGAGGGATCTGCCGACCAGGGTTTTAACCAGAGCGCCCTTCTGGCCATTACTGAGCTTAACATTGCTCTTGAAGTGGTTTTAATTATATCCACAGAGGCTTCTGCGACAAATTCGCCTGCAAGACTAAGTTCTTGGAGGGCTGAGATAACTTTCTCCTGCTCCATTCCTTCTGATACCAGCTTCTCGGCCATCGTGGACCAGCTTGAGATAGCCTTACCGACGGCAGCCAATGCTATTGCTGGCCTGTAAGCGCCACCTGCCGAGAGGTAGGTTCTCTTAAGATCCAGATCGATCTTTCTATCCAGGACATCTTTGAATGTGACTGCATCCTCTATTGGAAGTGTTACGTGCCTGGCGAGGCGCATTAGAGAAGAGTTGACCACTGGAGGAGATATTAGTGGGTTGACGTTAGGCTCTTTAAGTGGATAGAGCTTTGATAATCTGTTGCTGAGGCCAGTTTTTTTCTCTGGCTTTTGCCACTCATCCTTAATTAGATCCTCAAGTTCCTCAATGAACGGGAAGTTCTCTGGGTCTTTTTTAAGATTTGGAAAGTATTTCCTCACTTTTTGAGGAGTTTCTTTTTCTTCCACCCAGTCGATCGCCTCTTTTAATGACTTCACGAATGGGTCGATCAGTGAGAAGTCGAAGCCGGTGGATGCCTCTAGATCATCAGTGTCAGAGAGAGGGTCTGACGTCTTTGATGATGATGGGGCAGTGGATGAGGTACTTTGTATAGGTCTGCTGGCCTCTGGCTCTGCGACTTGTGGTGATGGTTCGATTGGTTCTCTTGCCTCTGTTTCTCTGTCCTTAGTTGCCTCAATGAAGCATGTGCGACAGGCTAGTTTGTCTGGAAGTGCTGTAGCACCGCAAATCCAGCAGGAGTTCCCGGGTGGACGGGAAGGCTGGGTGACAGGAGATTTCCTGCGCGCAGGGGATTTCTTGTGGTGGGAGCGACTATGCCTTGATCTTGATCGGCTTCTCCTGCAACTTGATCTGCTCCTCCTGCGACTTGAGCGGCTTCTGCGACTTGAGCGACTTCTGCTGCGCTCTGAGCGACTCTGCCTGTGGCTTGAGCGGCTCCTTCTTGAAGGCTCCCCTCGTCTTGAATGTGACGATCTGGAAGACCTGGTGGGGCTGTTCAATTTAAACAGCATTAGTGAGGGCTCTCTTTTTTCTTCCTCTTCATACTTACCCATCATCCCCTCTTACCTAGTAGGCTGGCGATGGTCTACCTGGGCAACAGTCTCCATGAAAGGTGATGAATCAACCTATAATATATAGGTGGCTTAGCATGCATGGGATAGCAGATAGTAAACAAGCAAAGAAAAAACACCATAGATCTTACCTGGGCGTGAAGATAGCAATAGAGAGACAGGGTAGAACAGCTGGGTAGAGTAGCAAAGAGATCCGGTCAAAATTCCTCCTTACAGGTTCAGGAGAGAAGAGACAAGAAAATGCTGACATTACAGCGTTTTTAAACTTGCCGCCGTCGCGGCGGTGATGACGTCACGCTCGCGCATGCTCAGATGCGCTCCGAGGCCTCCGACGCCATTTTGGAAGCTGGAAAGTGGGATGCCCTGACGAGATACCGCTGTTTGCGCATGCGCGAGGAGCTGAGACGCTCGGCGCTAGGCACAGAGAGCGGAGGGGGGACAAGCTGGAGCTATGGAGACAGACAGGAGGGGAAGTTACCCACAGGTGTGCACTGAAAGGAGCTGGAGACCGCTGCGATCCATAAACCTGTTTAAGGTTTGTAATGTATTGTAACATACCCCTGAGACCATCAGAGTGGGGTTCCTTCCATTGAGCTCATTTAGAGGCTGTACAGGATAGGACTTCCACCCAGGAGAGGCTAGAACCTGGCTGGGGCGAATGTTTAGGTAAGGGATGCATGTTTTCGGTCCTTGACAGGTGAGGAAAAAAAGGAGAATGCTGGGGCAGGGGCTCTCTCAGACTTTAATAGCTACGCGGTCCTATCAGGTTGCGGGGGCGGAGCCACAACCCATAGGTGTATGCTGCCATGATGCGACAGGAAACGTTGGTTACTATCTATCAAGGTAAATCGCTCAGGAGAGGTTTTAAAACGTCCCGTGTAGATTGAGCCTTAGTCTTCCACCCCCTTCATTTATATGCTCTTACATTGAGCTTATATAGTTTGATGGTAGAGTGTTATGTGTATTAGGCTAATTGAGATACGATTGCATTGATATGTCTTGTCTGAGACTGTAATACAGATGAGCATATGCCACTTTACAACACTGTGATATTTGTCGTTATGTAACTTGTAGGTTTATGGGAAGTTTTAGCTTTCTTCTTTATCTTTCCTTTTTTGCTTTGTTCTTGCACTACATGTACCCTTGTAACATAGTGAGGACTCTGTGTGAATATATTACTCTTGTTAATTAACTTTCCATTATGTTGTATTGATACAAATCTATGTATTTTATAGGACTGTTGTACACACTTTTTTGAATAAAGCAAGTTTAAAAAAAAAAAACACATTTTGGATTAAGCTTTCTCTTAAATGCAAAAGCTAAGCACTTTTTGTAAGTACTAAAGGTTTGTCTTTAAAAGCCTTGCTTAAAACTTTTAATGAGCATTTAATTATCCAGGATGCAGGCCATTAACTTCTCTTATATGTAACTGTAGACATCATTCAATAAAGCCCGAAACAGCCAAAATCTGATAAATACAGTCCTAAAACAGTTGAAAAGTCTCTGATTTAAAGAGATATTTACAGGCGAAATAATACTGTTTCCTCAAAGGTTATTATTAAAGTCATTGTAAAGTCTTGTTTTTCCTTTTTTTTTCCTATAAAAACAACAAACATGTTATACTTACCTGCTCTGTTGCAGTGGATTTGCACGGGGCAGCCCGGATCCTCCAATTCACGGGTCCCTCTTCTGTGCTTTTGGCCCCTCCCTCCTGTTCAATGCCTCCACAGCAAGCAGCTTGCTATGGGGGCACCAGAGCCGAGTCACAGCTCCCTGTGTCCATTCAGACACGGAGCCTCGACCTGGCCCCGCCCCCTCTCTCTCCTGATTGGCTAGCTGACTTTGGTTGACACAGCTGCAGCCAATGGCATCGCTGCTGTGTCACAGCCAATCAAGAGGGAGAATCTCAGACAGCTGAGACACTCGTGGACATCGCTGGACAGAGAGGGACCTCAGGTAAGTGTTAGGGGGGCTGAGGAAGGCTGCTGCACACAGAAGGCTTTTTATCTTAATGCATAGAATGCATTAAGATAACAAACCTTCTTACTTTACAACCCCTTTAAGTCTGTACTCCAGCAAATGCATATTGTGATAACTTTTCTTATTATTAATTTTAGTCAAAATAGGGCCCTCAGTCGTTGGCTACTCTACTAGAAACTCAACACTATTTCATAAAGAAAACCAGTAATGAGTAAAATTTGGAGGTCGTGGCTTGCTTCTTCTTCTGGAAGTACTAGTTTCCTGGTTACTGTGGTGACCGTCGTCTTTCCATTCTTTTAGTCATTGGCTTAGAACAAATATGCATATATGGACTTCTGATTTTCCTGACTTGCAGATCTGTTCCATTTCAGAATAAAAGCGAGATAACTAAATGGCACTCTGTATTTCTATCATACCATATTTACTTTAAATAAACACACTATTATGTTACCAGAGGCACAGTGGTGCTCTATTACCAGTAGTATAGCTGGGCCATGGTAAATAACCACAATTGTGCCATGTTACTAAAGCCGTACCATGCTATCAGTGTTGCAGCAATAGTATGTAAATACATAGCTTGCAAAATTTCAAATGTCCTAAGATCGTTTACTGCTGACATTATAGATAAGCTAGATACTTGCATTGCTCACACTAAGGCCAGCAGACCCACAATGACAGGTTCGCTTTAATAAATGTCCAATACAGGCAAATTATAATGCTATTTCTCATGCTCAGATAAAAGTAACTTTCTAGCAAGAAAATACTGAATTTTACATATAAACAAAAAGTGCCTGGTTGTTATACTTTTTAAATTTTAATAAAAAGTTGTAAATATGTCTAAATAAGTTATATGCATGGTATATTTACATCAGCATTAAAAAATCCCATAACAGGTAAAATATAACGCTATCTCTCATGCTCAGATAAAAAACATATCATAAAATGCCCTGTATGTTTCCCTTGTGATAGTCTTTTCACACAGTACTTTAAAATGAAAACCTCATTAACCTCCCTGGCGGTATGATTATTTCAGATTTTTCATGCTGAAAGTGGTACAATTATTTTGCAGGAAAATTTGACGTTTTATATTGTAGACCTGTAATTCTTATGAATAACTCATTTAAATCTGTCTAAACAAGAGTCTAGTAGACATCCCGGGTATGATAAAGTTTGACACACAATATCATAAATTATAATATAATAAATAACTATAAATAATTATTACAAATAATAATAATAAAAATTATTCAATAATGTAATCAAATCAAAAACACTGAAATTTGCTCAGTTGCAGAATTGTCGCTGTCGTTACTTTCAGTGTTTGATGATGGATTACCCCACAAATCACTATCGCTCAATTCTGCGAGTGATTCTAATTTATTATCGCTGTTTTCTAGCTGGTCTAAAACCACTTTTGATGTAAAGGGATGGTTTTGGTTGCTATGGACAATCTCCAGTTTCCAGGCAGAAAGAACAGTTTTTATAATATAAAACTGCATGCAGGGCACTGGACAGACCACTAGGGACAAAAGGGATGTGAAATAAATTGATTCAGTAATGTAATCTGTAAGATTACAGTGTACTGTATATGTATTGTGTTTTTTACTTTTTGAATTTGGCGCCATTCTCCGTCCCCGTGTGTCGCAATGCTCGCAGGGAACGGAGCTTGGCTCTGTGATGAATAGAGCGAAGGACGGCTTGCACACAGAGCGGAGAGGACATCGCAGGATCCTGGGGACAAGGTAAGTTTGCTGTACCTGGATCCTGCGATACAATCATGAGTGTGGCTCGGGGTAACCGCTTTTGGTGCTGAAAATCTACCCTGAGCCACACTCGGGAATACTATCAGGGAGGTTAATACTAAAATACCTGCTAGTTAACATATTTGCTGCTATAAACATATATTGCTATCAATGTAACTTGACCAACACTTATGATGTTTAATTAACTGAAGCACAATTCTCATCCTGACATTTATTTAAAAAAATAATTTTATTGTCAGACAAGGTCTGTCAGGGGCATATTGGGTAATAAATCATCAACAGGAGAAGTGACCCAGCAAACTGTTCCTCTGGTGTATCTTCTCTGCAGCTTCCTATTCTGTCTGTCAGAGGGTACCTGATAAAACAGATCAGAGGGGGGAGCAGAAGTCTAAAATTAAGCCTGTAATTTTTCAGACTGCATCATACACACTCATACCTCCCAACGTTTGAACTTGAGAATGAGGGACATTTCAGGGAGACAGTGACCTGAGGCACATGGAAGGCAGGAAGGATCACTATGGCACATGGAAGACAGAAAGGATCACTATGGTATATGGAAAGAAGGAAGGATCACTATGACATCTGGGAGGCAGGAAGGATCACTATAGTACATGGAAGGCAGGAAGGATCACTATGGCATATAGAAAGGAGGAAGGATCGCTATGGCACATAGAAGGCAGGAAGGATCACAATGGCACATGGGAGGCAGGAATGATCATTATGGTACATGAAAGGCAGGAAGGATCACTATGGCAAATGGAAGACAGGAAGGATCACTATGACACATGGAAGGCAGGAAAGAAGGATCACTATGGCACATGGAAGACAGGAAAGAAGGATCAATATGGCACATTGAAGGCAAGATCACTATGGTACATGGAAGGCAGGATCACTATGGCACATGGAAGACAGGAAGGAAGGATCACTATGGTACATAGAAGGATCACTATATTTTTTGAAAGGACGGATTAATTATTTAATTATGTTATATGGAAGGAAAAGACAGAAAGGTGAGTTCAGTTACAATCTGTGTCCAATCACCTGAGGCTGGCTAGTCTCCAGAGGCTCAGGCAGTGACGTGCACTGCTTCAAAATTCCCACCGACACGACCCCTCAAAGGCACAGCATTGGCTGCATTCCGGGGGTTGTGGGCGGAAACAGAAGGGACATGGGAAGGAGGTGGAGCGGACCTAATCTCCTCTCCCATTTTGCAGGCTGTAGAGCGGACAGGCAAGCTGGCATGTGGGCATGGAAGGTGGGGGGCTATGTTGGCTGGGCATGGACGTGTCAGTCTCAGCCTTGCAAACTGGAGCGTGGCACACACCTTCCAGGTGGATTAGTGGAGTGAAGTGCTGGAATTTGTTCCGGCACTAGGCTCTGCTGCAGGATTAAGCCCAGATTTGCGGGACACCCGGACTTACTTGAAATACGGGAGCGGTCACAGCAAATCCAGGACAGTTGGGAGGTACACACTGCCCACATGAGAATTAAGCAGAGGTTCTTCTAATTGCATCAGAACATTTCTGACAGCTGCAATATGAAGTCAAACTAAACAGTAAACACCCATCTAGAAAGTTTATGTCCAAGTGTGTTCTCTGTATACTTGACCAGAATTCTGTATATGAGTAGCAGACATCTGTAAACTATAACCATGTGAGGGCCCTTATGTATTTGGGGCACTGAGCAATAGCCCACTTTGCCCTTCCTCCACACTAGATCTTGTTTTGGTAAAGTAGAATATGAATAAAGAAAATAACCCTGAGACAATGAGCCTGCAAAATAAGTTAGAAATAGAGCACTGCTCATGGTATGTAAAAATAATTTTGGAAATACAAAGCTGTCACAGGAATACAATTTATTTAGTATTTATAGAAAGAAGAACATTTTTAAATGTATTGCATGGTAGAGATTGTATTTTGCAGAGGCTTTGCGTTCTGGTTGGTTTGTAATACAACACTCACTGAGTAGCAGATTAAGTAAACCCCATTGCCCATTAAAAATGACTGTGGCAAACAAGACAGAAATAAAAAACAAATGATCATCTTGACTTAATAAATAATACAGATCTCAGAATCTGGTGGTCATTGACCAATACACTAGACTTTTTAGTTACCGGCAGAGTGTGCACATGTCAATAGCTGGTAGACTGGCTCATGTGTCATACATAAACCAGACGCTAAATGGTTTTAATGGGTATGACTCAGTCATAGATTTAGTGCAGAAGACCATTGTCCCTTTTTAGGCAGACGCTAATGGTTATCATGTGTATTATATAGCCCACTCATGAATGGAGTACGGAAGGCCATTGTTCTGTACACGGGGGGGGGGCAATATCCCCGTTTCGAGACCCAAGTAGAGGAGGTTTGGGGCTGCTCTGTGCAAAACCATTGTGCAAAGCAGGTAAGTATGACATGCTTGTTATTTTTGTTTAAATTACCTTAAGTATCAGTTTAATTGGCTCCTGTTTGAATAGGCTTCAGTATATGTATGTGTATGTATGTATGCTGCTTGAGGGCACGGACTGCTTTGAATGTACAATATACATATACAAGTAAAGCACTGCTTTACCTGAAATAAATATGTTTGCAATATTTTAGCTGACAAGGAGATAAAATCTGACAACCTTTGTTGGTATGTATTTGAATTAGATACAACCGTGGGCAAGGATTTTTGTCGGTAGAATCATAAGTATCATGATGTATGAGAGACCAAAACTTTAGCCTAACATCATGTCAATAATTGGTATTTCCCCTCGGTATGCATAATGTTACCTTCAGAGCTGTAACTTAGGAAACAACTACAGTATCTGATGTTCTTGGTTTTGAATTGGCAACATGTGAGTTAAGCCTAGTACACATGATAAGATTATTCCTTTTTTTTTTTTTTTTTGCATGCTAGTCTCCATATCAAAAATGAAGAGATTACTAAAATACAAAAATTCTCATACGACAGAATAACAATTCAGAAGTGATGTAATGTATTGTATTGTTTTTGTGTTGTATTTTCAGACAAAAACTGTATTGCTTAAACGAAAATTAATTAATTAATTAATTTTGGACAAAAGCTGTGTACTAATGATCAGATTATCTTTTATGATTTTCTGATCGTGTGTATGGGCCTCAAGTTTGGTACTATTCTATTCATTTTCTACAAGTAGATTTGAGTGTTATTATGTTGATAAGGCATTTGGACATTGTTGTCCACCCCAGGGTCCAGTTTCTATTGGCTTATTAAAGGATAGATTCGATTTCTATTTTACAACACATTGGTGGCCATATTAAGCCCACTAGGAGCTCAAACAGCAGACAACAGAATTCACAGTGATTTTAGTTTCACAGCTCTTCAGACACAGACAAACTAAATGGTCTAGTATGTTATATGGAGATCTTTAATATTTATACATCACGACAGGCAGCTCATGTGACAAACAAGGCAATCTGACAACACAGGTATAACAAGAAACAGAGTGCACTGGCTTTGTAAAGTAAGTAAGTAAAAGCTTATTTGTTGAATAAAAAAGGAAAAAATATGACTCACAAGTGTAAGCAATCAATCAATCCCCATATAAAAAATCATCCACCAGGCAGCATAAATACGAAGGTAACGAGGTAACAACCAATGGCTACCACCAGTATTAAACAAGTCAATCAGCTCAATACTGGAAATGGCTTATTAGTTTCTGCAGCCCCATTCCTCAGAGGATTCCCCAGGGATTTTGGTAAACAATTCACACAAAGGTGTCAGTTTTAAGGATTGCTCCCCTACAGTCATTCTTGGGAGGATCATAAAAAAAAAGTTCCAAAGCACATATGGGCTCATTAGACCATTCAGTTTGGTTTGGAGAATGTCCGTTAGGTGGTTATATCACTCACACCGCAAAACATAAAGGCACATGTTTCCCAACAGCACTTTCTTCTTTAAAGCTGTGGCTTTCCACCCAGATGAAAACATGGAAATGGAGTGGTAGCAAGAAAAGCCACTCACTCTTTCCCCGGCCAGAGACCTCAACAGATAGAAATCCAGTTGTCTCCCTCTGTAATATATTTATCCTACAAAAGTGCCTGGGCATCATGTATACCCTACCCAGATGCCTTTCAGACTTTGGGTTGGAGGAGAAGGTATAGGGCAGTGTTTCTCAACTCCAGTGCTCAGGCGCTCCAGCAGGTCATGTTTTAAGGCTTTCCATTATTTTGCATAGGTGATTTGATCAGTTTCACTGCCTTAGTAATCCTGAAAACATGACCTGTTGGTGCGCCTTGAGGACTGGAGTTGAGAAACACTTGTATATGGCATCTGTAAAGGCAAGAATTTAAACCTTTCCCCTGTGCATCCAAAAAAAACAATAAACCTTTGAGCGATGTTCTACCTTGACTTAACCACTTAAGCCCCGGAAGGTTTTTCCCCCTTCGTGACCAGAGCACTTTGTGCAATTTGGCACTGCGCTGCTTCAACTGGTATTTGCGTGGTCATGCAATGCTGTACCAAACTGAAATTTGTGTCCTTTTTTCCCACAAATATAGTTTTGTTTTGGTGGTATTTGATCACCTCTGGGATTTTTATTTTTTGCAATATAAACAAAAAAAGACAGAAAATTTTGAAAAAATTATATTTTCTACTTTTTGTTATAAAAAAAATCCAATAAACTCAATTTTAGTCATACATTTAGGCCAAAATGTATTCAGCCACATGCCTTGGGTAAAAACAATTTTAATAAGCGTATATTTATTGGTTTGCGCAAAAGTTATAGCGTCTACAAACTATGGTACATTTTCTAGAATGTATGCAGCTTTTAGTTTATGACTGCCTATCTCATTTCTTGAGGTGCTAAAATGGCAGGGCAGTACAAACCCCCCAAAATTACCCCTTTTTGGAAACTAGACACCCCAAGGAATTTGCTGAGAGGCATGTTGAACCCATTGAATATTTTTTTTTTTTTGTCACAAGTGATTGAAAATTGACAAAAAAAAACAATGCATTTTCCTTTTCTTTCTTAATTTTCCAAAACAAATGAGAGCTGCAAAATACTTACCATGCCTCTTAGCAAATACCTTGGGGTGTCTACTTTTCAAAAAGGGGTCATTTAGGGGTATTTTCTGCTATCTTATGCTACACATCACCCACTCTTCTAACCACTTGAAGATAAATACCTTTTTGACACTTTTTGTTTACATGAAAAAATCTTTTTTATTTGCTAGAAAATACTTTGAACCCTCAAACATTAAATATTTGTTTAAAGTAGAGACCCTACAGATTAAAATGATGGGTATTGCAATTTTTTTTTCACAATGTATTTGTGCAGCGATTTTTCAAACGCAATTTTATGGGAAAAATAAAAACTTTTTTGAAATTTTTTTTTTCAAATAACAATTTTTTTTTTGAACATAAAAGCAGGTGAATAAACAGAACATTGACACTGTGATGCATAGACTTCAGCAGACCAGCAATAAAGACAGTGTACATCAAGCGTTAGTAGATAATAAACCAAACAGAAGGGATTCATAGCTGGTTCCACATAAGAGTTGGCAGTTGTCAAGTGGGTTCCGTCATGGACCTCCAAAATCCAAAGAGGAGGGAGAAGAAAGAACACAGTAGAGAAAAGAAAGATAGGATGAGGTGGAGAGGGAGGGGGAGAGATGGGGAGGCTCGACCATCAGCTCAGGGCGGGTCCTCTCGTCTATGCCATTCTTCCCAGACTTTGTCATGTGCTTCCAATCTCTTTTGTAATCTAGCTGCCATTTTTTCCATCAGCTCTATGTCTTTTATTCTGGTGTATAAGTCTGTTTGGGTGGGTGGGGCTTGTCGTTTCCAATGGAGGGCAACAAGGAATCTCGCGGACGTCAGGACACGTCTAAGCAGTTTTTTGGAATGTTTGGGAATCTGCAGAGTAGAAACTCCAAGGAGAAATGATTTTGGGGTTCTGGGAACCTGTACTCCCAGAAGGCGGGACAGTAACAGCTGCGTCTCCGTCCAGAAAGGCACTATCTTGAGGCAAGTCCAATAGACGTGATATAGGGTCCCCTTGGCTCCCTGGCAGCGCCAACATCTATCCGAGCTGGAAGGGTAAATGGCATGGAGAACATCTGGCGTCAGGTACCAAAAAAGGAGCCCTCCAACATCAAGCTCTCAAAGAGCGTTGGCGCTGAGAATTGGAGGTTCGGGGCGAAAGATTGGGCATAGTGTCTTATTTGCAAATACCCATAAAACACCTGGCGAGGTAAATCAAATTTTTTTTGGAGTTCAGCGAATGAGAGCATTCTGTGTGTACAGGGGTGCACTAAATGGCCAAAGTGGAATAAATTCCGTGTCGCCCATGGCGAAGACATCTGATGTGTAAGACCCGCAGGCATCCTGGGGTTATAAAGGAAGGACGTTAAGAGTGATCTCTCTGAGCCCAGCTTATGTACTCGAGATAGTCTGTGCCAGAGTGATCTAAGATGGAGCACGGGACCCAAAAGCCGGGCCGAGTCCACCTCCACGTTTGCATTCCAGAGCAGGCTATTTGGGTGTATGGGTGCCAGGAATATTTTTTCGATTTCCGTCCATCTGTTGTAGGATCGTTGGGGAAACAGGAGGCCAGGACACGCAGTTTTGCAGCTTGGTAATATTTATTCAAGTCAGGAAATGCCAACCCACCGTCGGAACGCGAGGTCGTCAGGACTGACTGAGATATTCTATGTCTCCTATAATTCCAGACAAAGCACACTAAATCTGTCTGGAGTTTTCTCAAGTCTGCATATGGAATTGGGATGGGCAGCGTTTGGAAGAGATAAAGGAGTTTGGGGAGGACGGTCATCTTAACAGAGGCCACCCTCCCCAGGAGGGAGATATGGTGAACCTTCCATTTCTGTAGCAGATCCCTTATGGACCGGAACAGGGAAAGAAAGTTAGCTCGGTATAGGGTAGCGTAAGGTGGGGTGATCTGAACTCCCAAATATTTCAGGGCTGTCGTCTTCCAGTGGTATGGAAAGCATTGCTATAGGTGTTGTATCTCTCCTGCTGGGATATTGATAGAAAGAGCCTCCGATTTAGCCACGTTTATTTTATAGACAGAAAAGGATCTATAGAGGTCAAGTTTGGCGTGTTGGTTGGGCAGTGGGGTTCTAGGTTGGGTCAGGGTAAGTATGATGTCATCTGCGAACAGTGCTAGATTGAATTCCCTTCCCAGCACCGGGACCCCATGTATGTCCGGGTTTCTACGAATGGAAGCCACCAGGGGCTCAACACACAGTGCAAACAGTAGTGGTGAAAGTGGGCACCCCTGGCGGGTCCCATTCGCAATCGGGAAGGCAGAGGACAGGGCAAAGGGAGTCTTAACCTGGGATGTGGGATTTGTGTATAAGTGCTGAATAGCTTGTAGGAAGGGACCCCGGAACCCCATGCATTGCAGCGTGGCGAACAGGAAAGGCCAGCCAAGGCAGTCAAAAGCCTTTTCGACATCTAGCCCAAGAACCAGAGTCTCTAGTCCGTCCCTGTTCGCCACATCTATTAGGTCAATAATCCGTCTCGTATTGTCCCCTGCTTGACGGAGGGGGACAAAGCCAACCTGATCCTTATGTATCAAAGAGGGCAGTATCAGGTTTATTTGCATCGAGAGGAGCTTAGTAAAAATTTTCAGGTCAGAGTTTAAAAGTGCGATCGGCCTGTAACTAGCGCATAATGAAGGATCTTTGTCGGGTTTGGAGATTAACGTGAGAAATGACCTTTGCATGACCGAGGGAATAGGGGTTTGCTGAAGGAAAGCATTAAACAGCTTGCACATATGTGGTAGGACAATTGGGAGGAATGATTTGTAATATTCATAGGGGAGGCCATCTGGGCCAGGGGATTTATGTGATGGCAGGATCTTAATGGTGGCTGTCAGTTCTTCTGCTGTAATAGGTGTATTGAGGGAAAGTAGGTCCGAAGCCTGAAGCTTGGGGATACCACTATCCTCCAGGTAGTGCTGCAAGCGGTCATTCAGGTCAGGGGGGAGGGGATCGTGTGGGATGTAGGGGTCACTGTATAGGGCTGTGTAAAATTCCTCAAATGCTTGAACTATATCTTGAGGATGTGAGAGGAGGGCGCCCCTCCTGTCCTTTATTTGGTGGGGGGTAGCCGTGTGGGAGCGTTCTGACAGTTTGCACGCCAATAGAGAGTGGGCTTTGTTACCTTTGTCGTAGTAGGTTTGTTTTTATCTAAGGAGTGCCTTCTCTATTTGGCCTATTGCCAGGTCTGGGAGTGTAGTTCGTAAGCAGACAATTTTGTTTAGGAGGGATATGGACGGTGAGGTTTGTAGTTGGAGCTCTAGGGCCCTAAGGTCCCTTTCGGCTCGGAGTTTAGAGGCGTTCGCATCTTTCTTCATGGCCAAGGAGATCGCCATACAGTGCCCCCTGAGGACCGCTTTGTGGGCCTCCCAGAGAGTGGAGGGGGAGATATCAGGAGTGTCATTTTCAAGGAAATAATGCTGCAGTGCGGACTCTAGCTCCAATTTAGAGGGGATGTGTTGGAGGAGGAAGTTGTTTAATTGCCAATTACACGGTAGGGGTAGGGGTACTTATTTCCAAGGTCATAACTACAGGGGCGTGATCAGACCAGGAGATCGGTAGGATCTGGGCATCCCTTTTTTTTAATTTTAATGCACAAAAACACACTATATTGCCCAAATGTTTGGTGAAATATAAAAGATGTTCTTATGCCGAGTACATAGATATCAAACATGACATGCTTTAAAATTACGCTCACTCGTGCAGCAGCGACAAACTACATACATTTTAAAAACCTTTAAAAGCCTGTACAGGTTACCACTTTAGATTTACGGAGGGAGTCTACTGCCTGAATCACTGCCCTTGATCTGACATTCACGGTGATACCTCACATGAATGGTGCAATTGCTGTTTACATACGACATGAGACCAATGCTTGTGCTTGCATTTGGACGCGAGCATGGGGGGACAGGAGTGCTTTAATATATATTTTTATTTATTTTGCTTCCCCTTTCATTTTTTTTTTTTTAATCATTTTTATTGTTATCACAAGGAATGTAAATGTCCCCTATGATAGCAATAGGTAGTTACAGGTACTCTTTTTTGAAAAAATTGGGGTCTATTAGACCCTAGATCTCTCCTCTGCCCTTAAAGCATCTGATCACGCCAAGATCAGTGTAATAAGATGCTTTCCCAATTTCCCAATGGCGCTGTTTATATCCGGCGAAACCAAAGTCATGAAATGCTCACAGCTTCCGGTTTCTTAGGCCATAGAGATGATTGGAGCCATTCTAGTTTCCGATTAGCTCTATGGTCAGCTGGTGGAACCAACGGCTGCATTCTCGGGTTTCCCAGTGGGACAGGAGAGCCCAAGAAAACCATGAAAGACGATGGGGGGGACTTTCCCTCCCACTGCTTGTAAAATCAGTCTAGCGGCTAATTGGTCACTAGGATTGGTTTTACATGAAAGCCGACCGCTGACTAAAAAAACATACCAAGATGATACCTAAACCTGCAGGCATCATTCTGGTATAACCACTCAAAGTCCAGCAACATACCAGTACGTCGCTTGTCTTTATTGGGGATATATTGTAATGTTCTCTTTTTCATGCAGCCATTCACATCGATTGATCGGTGGTATGCCCACAATTAAAATACCGCCCTGCATCCACCCACTTCTAATGATGGACATACAATAAATTAAAAAATATATGCCGAAGCATAGGGACGATCCGCCCCTATGTCCACCCCTGCCCTTATGCTTCGGCATATATGCTCTTTTTTTAACTGTGGTGGTAAAATCACCTCCTACAGCGCTGGAGTCACGAATTTACGTATCGTGAGAGCAAAGCCTGTTGCTGTCAAAATAAATCCATACTGCAGCTGAGTGGCGTACCTGCAAAGCAAATAATGGTTAACCATTAAACACAGTAACAGTACAGTATAACAGTAGGACATACCTGCAAAGCAAACTCAATAAAACACAGTAACAATAAAACATTACATTATAGCATAAATCACAGAAACAGTACAGTATAACAGTAGAATGACATGCCTGCAAAGCAAACACGATAAAACACAGTAACAAACATTACAGTATAGCATAAAATACAGTAAAACAGAACAGAGCAGAACAATAGAGCGAGAAGAAGAATAAAACAACAAATTTTGCCTTTTTATTTTTTTATTTTTATTTTTTTTTACACTTTTATTTGTAACTGTAAACATTCCAGGTTAGAGTCTCTCAAAATGCGATAGCTATCTCATCTTTCCAGACCCTGTGTGAAAGTGTGCCCTAGGACTGTGCCGTGCTGTACCCTATGCTAATACTCCACTCCACTAGTGTGTGGTAGAGACCGATGCAGAGACCAGGGTGGCCAGGACAGGAGAGACAAAAATAGCAGTTGTCATGCCTATGTCCATGTTTTCCACAGACACCACATCTTCTTGCAGTGATTGTTGGGTAGGGGTACCAGGGAGGATATTTGGAAAATGCCTCTTATGTAGCCGGCTCACTGCATCTGGATTGTGAATTTGGGCCACAGCACCTCATGGATACAGAAGGGCTGTGATGATCTCTTCCTGGAATTTTAAGAAGGATCCAGTTCGTCTAGACGCTTTGTATAGCACATAAGCCTCGTACAGAGGCAATTGGAATAGGTATACAGACACTTTTTTGTACCAGCGTCTGGCCTTACGGGCAATTAAGTAAGGCCTCATAATCTGGTCAATGAAGTCCACCCCTCCCATTTTAAGGTTGTATTCATGGACACAGAGGGGCTTCCCAACAACACCAGTCACCGTAGTAATTTGGACTGCCGTGTCTGCGTGAATGGAAGACAGAACAAAAACGTTCCATTGGTCCTTCCATCTCATGGCAAGCAATTCATTGGACCTCAAGCAGGCTCTCTCCCCCAGACTAAGTCGGGCATCTTTAAGCCATTGGGGGAAGCCCCGGCGATTAGATCGCACTGTGCCACATGCGCCAATTCCTAATCGAAAGAGGTGTCTAAAAAGTGGCATGCTTGTATACAAATTGTCCACGTATAAATGGTACCCCTTTCCGAACAAGGGTGACACCAAGTCTCAAACAATTTTGCCACTGCACCCTATGTAGTCTGAGCAGTTGGGGGGCTCCACACTCCTATCTTTTCCCTCGTAAACCAGAAAACTATATGTATAGCCTGTTGCCTTGTCAGAGAGCTTATACATCTTGACCTCATATCTGGCTTGCTGGGGAGAAACTGTTTGAACACAAGGCAGCCAGAAAATTGTCGAACTTCACAAAAGTTCGACAGAGTTCATTGTCGTTGAAGTGCATGAACTGCAAGATTTGCTCGTGTTGAGTCCCGGCCATGGCAGCAGAGAACACGGGCATATGGTGAATTGGGTCAGTGGACCAATTTGAACGCAACTCACTCATTTTAGTAATGCCCATGAGGAGGAATAGGCCCAGAAAGGTCTTAAATTCAGGAACCGTTATAGGTTTCCAGTCAAATTCTCTGGCAAGGGTCAAATTTGGATTTGCGACAATAAATTGACCAGCATATAAATTGCTTTGGTCCACAATAGATCTGTACAGATTTTCCGTGAAAATCAGCTCGTAAAAGTCAAGCAAAGTAAAATCCTCTGTTTCCACCTGAATTCCAGTTGTCCAGTGAATGGGGGAAGTACGGGCTCTGCAGAAGTGGTGGGCTGTCGATCAGGATCTACAAACACATCAGGAAGGGCACTATGTGCTCTATGGGCCTGTGTTCGAATTCTTGGTGGCTGCGGGGCACTACTTGTGCTAGCCACCGCACCAGCTTGAACTGCATTTATGGTACTTTCCACGCCACCAAGTGTTACTGCAGTGCTGGTTTGTCTACAACCAGGACATACTAGGCTGATATTGCTTGCCAGTTCGCCAGAAGGTTGAGTGGCACGAGGACTGGCTCTCTGCTGCATACGAGAACCATGTGGTTGTTGAACCTCAGCAACAGAAGAACGGGGTCGGGTACGCCTGACCTTAGCAGAGACCACTACTCCATTGTCAGAGCTATCTGTCAGGGTCCCGCTGCTCTCTACAGGTTCGTATAGTAAGCCTGAATCTGATTCTTATTCTGACAGTGAGGCTTCCCCTGCACTCTCATCTGTCATGCTCAGTATCCTGTAGGCCTCTTCACTAGTGTACATTTCGTTTGACATTTTGGCCACTAAATTTACAGGTACAGCTAGTGTGACTCACAGGTAAAAATGCACCTGGTTGTCAGAGACTGCTTGAATCGCTACAAAATTAACTGTTAGTGTTAGCAGGGATCAGGCCTAACTCTGCTAATGCTGCAATGTTTTGTAAAGTGACAGTGATCTACTGATCCTGCACTTTGGGTGGGCTGCACTGGGTGGAGCGGCTAAACGCAGGTGCTAGTAGGTGTCTGGGCTGATCCTGCTAACACCGCGTTTTTGGGAACACTATACTACTGGGGATGGTAGTATAGATATGATCAGATCAAAGATTTTGATCCGTTCAGACACTATACTAGTAAGGGAGGTGTATGGTGTGTGTGTTAGCGCTGCTGGCAATCAAAAGGTTTTAATCTGACACTGTCTGGGATTGATGCTACCACTAACTGATGCTAACACCTAACTGATGTCACCTGTGACACTAATACAGTGATCAGAAAATAGATCTGTACACTATCCTAATGACACAGTGACAGGGAGAGAAAGGGTTAACTGGGGGGGAGATCAAGGGGTAAACCTTTATTAGGGAATATATGGTGGGTACCCTGACCCTATACAAGGCTAACAATGATACAGACTAGCTAACTAGCGTCACACGTGACACTAATACAGCGATCAGAAAAAATAGCTGTACACTATACTAGTGACACTGTAACAGGGGGTGAAAGGGTTAACTGGGGGGGGGGTGATCAAGGGGTTAAACCTTTATTGGGAAATATATGGGGTACCCTAAACCTACCTGGGCCTACCACTAACTGCCACTAACTTCCCTAACGCTGTTTCGTGTCACCAATGTGACACCAATCCAGTGATCATTGAAAAATCTGAAAAGTGCACTTGGTGACACTGTGACAGGGAGCAAACGGGTTAACTGGGGGGAAATCAGGGGGTTAAAAGTGTGCCTACGTGTACTGGTCCCAGTGTAGTGCTTGGTGTACTCACTGTAGATGTGTTCTCCTCGCTCGCTTTACTTATCTCTCTCCAAAGCCCTAAGTCCCGTGTCTTTCTGCTGCTCCATTCCTCTATTATCAGCATGATAACTTCTGACAAGTTCTCCAACACGGGAGATAAAAGCAGCTGAAAATTTGTGTCGGGGAGGTTGCTATAAATAGATTAGCAGAGAGCTGGTCTATTCACTTTCTAAAGAATATAGAACGCTGAAGATAGCAGATATGCATGTAAAACTTATATAGAGAAATTTGTTTCATCTCTGTGTATCATCTGAGGCTATTCACTTTACTGGGTATAGGAGAGAGTTTACATCCAAAAAAAAAAAAAATAATTATCTGTAGCATGTCATAAAAGATACGCATCAGTCATTTTGTACTAATTCAGTTATGTAGCCAGCTTATCACAGTGGTTTCATAAGCCAATAAATAGTACCACAGACTTTTATTGTTTATACATAAAAACCCTTTGGCAACTGAAACTCTAAACTGTAGCAGGGATTAAAAGCAACAAGTATGTATATAATCAAGCTATCGTGTTTCTACAAAAAGTAAAACATATAAGTAAAAAGTTTTTTAATTGGCCAGCCAAAATATTTACTGTGGGATATATTTGTAAGGAAGCTCAAGGGAACAGTAACTTTGGCCTCCATTTTTTTATTTACTATAAAGTAACCGTGGGAATTTGAAAGTATGACAAAAGATCTTAGATCACTATAAAATGATTTGTTTTTGTAAACCTTGATTTGGAAACCCCAAATGTACTTTGGTATTGTAACATGATAAACTATTCAGTATGTACAAAAGATGAGGTAATACATGTCTGATGTCTTTCTGTTTTCAAATGTCCATATGAAAGACATTACCTGCTTTGCAATTCTAAATTTAATGAAAAATCTATCAATAAAAAAGTACAAATGTTAAGTCACTCTTAATGCAGAGGTGTTTTATAGATACATTTAGAAGCAGTATTAAAGTTACTGACTAAAGAAAACTAATACTGAGAATGTTTGCCATCACTGACCTCTCTTGAAAGTGCTAGCTGCCTAGCTATTCTAATGATTCAATGATTCAATGGCTTTAGTAGTTTCTGGATCACCGACTTGTAACAAGTACGCTGAGTAGGACTTAAGCAGGGTATACACAGCAGGTTGAAAAAAAAACAAAAAACTGTCAAATCCCTGCATCCACAAAAGCAATGTGCCGTGCTTATATTCTGACAGCAGGGACTCTCCCTCCACATCAGAATAAACAGATCAGTGCTGCAGCTATTAGCTACAAGCTCTGGTCAAATGCTGGTTTTCTGACATGACCATTCAACAGAAGCTGATCACTTCTGTTGAACAGAGAGGAGTATACACATACTGAAAGTCGTCCAGTTGCTGCTGAACCAGCTAAATACAGTATGTCCTAGGTCGGAGACTTAAATATTGAAGACAAAGAAAGCTAGGCAACTAGCATTTTGAGAAGGAGGTCAGCAATGGTACCTTAGAATCCTTCCTGATTAAAGGCATCTATAGAAACCCCTGATGTCTCCCCTGTATGCTGCAGATGGAGTTTAGGGAAACGGTGTCTCCAGAATTTTCTTCCAAGGGCCTGCACTGGCCTGGAAGTGCTCAGGACTGAGCTCTCTGAATTTATTTACTGCTCAAAGGAGATTAGTGCACATGGGTTTCTTGCCATGCTGACTATAAAATCTGGTAATGAGGCTGGAAATAGCACAAGAGCTGAAGCAGGGGCATGAAGTGATTGTGCCTCTATTTTGACTTCGTGGAAGTGATCAAAGGGCTAAAAGCTTATCAGAGTGTTAGCCCTTTGATTCCCATGATGCACTATGTGGTATGGTGGATAGCTGAGAGAAAGGACAGTCCTTATAATTCCTTGGCAGCCAAAAGGTTAATGATGTGTTCCTGGTCTTCCGAAAGGTAAACACTAGCAAAACCTAAAAGTTGAGAACCAATGTTTTCTACTGGTGTGGCAGGGCGAGCCCGTGCCACTGTTTAATATGGTGGCCTTGGCCAGGTTTTCCAGATAACAGGCACACTAATGATGCAGGTGTGTGTTAGGTTTGTGTTAGAGACAGAGTTAAAGATCAGTGCCCCACCTTCCTGAGGGGGTCAGTGTGTGAAGGGGGCTGTGAGAGGTGCACATTGCACCTTAATGTCCAGGTCAGGAAAGACAAAGGCCTGAGCCTGTGAAGATGTAGCAGCTGGGGGCTGCAGGACAAGAAGTCAAGCTGATCAAGGTACAGCGTTTTGTGCATGAGCACTGGGACTGTGTTTTAGATGGTCTGGAGAACCAAGGCATGAGGCCTGAGCGGTAAAGCTACGAAGAGAGCCACAAGGCTGTTAGTTAGTTTGTCGTATTGATGGTGAGAACCCCTGCATGAGAAGACTTTCAATTGTAAACTTCTTGCTTTCTTTTAAATAAAAGTGGACCAGAAAAAGGCCTGAAACATACTTCTGGCATGAAGTAAACTCACTGTTTTGCACTACCAATGAGCTGCAAATTCCCAAATTTGTCACAATGGATTATACAAAGACTCCTAAACCTGGTTTCAGTGGTTTGTATTAGCTTAGGTTAAGGTAACATTGAACTTACCTTAATCTATTTTTGGATTAGTTAGTTATTAGGTTTTACATGAAGCTCCTTTTTAGCCTCCTCCCGCCATATAGTAAAAGGACGGCAGGCGGGATCTACTCTCCTTCCGGGATGACGTCATATGACATTGCCCCAGTGTCACCGCTCTCGCTTTACCCATGTGATCGGCTGCGTGTTACAAAAGGTGAACTTATTGTTTAAAGTTGAACTCTAGGAATTGTCTGCATTGCATAATTACATTGGCCTAAGTTGGCACAATGTAAATATGCATTTCCCATACCTGATGGACTGCTGGGAAAGTTTAAAATGACTGTAGTAGCCGGAGCTATTACAGTAATGGTTGCAGTCTCCTGAGTCCTGCATTGGCTGTGTGTGAGTGACTTCACCTCTGCAAAATGACCAGAGGGGTTGGCTCCCTCAGTACTGCCGGCATTTATGAAGCACCTTTTTTTAAGGGAAAATGTAAGCGTGCAGTAAATATTATCGTGGAATTCAGCTTTAAAGTAGACCCAAAGCTCATCTCTAGCACTGAAGTCATCACTTTAGTTTTGGTTCCTCAGAGGACCTCACCAGTGGGCAGCCAACAGGAAATGTCCACATCATGCAAGCAGTGATGTGGACAACTGAAGGACCCACCTCTTGCACATCGAAGAGAGAAAAATTAGGACAGGGAGATCACATGACCATAGATTTAGGTGACTAAAAGGACCATTTTAGGGTGTTTTTTTTATGCCAGTAATTAGTTAGAGAGGGATGGGAGAATGGTGGGTGTGTGTATATGGGGGGGCAGCCTGGAGAGTAGCATTAAAGCGATCAAAGTAAACGCTTATAATAACTAAAAGCTGTCAGGTTTTTTTATGTATGTCAAAATATTTAGAAGAGAGCACCTCTGTAGCAGCAACATTGTATTTCTGCATATGGTCTTGGGACGGTGGCTATTACCAGGCCAGCATGCACTTCTATGTTCTGCCAGCTGACAGAAACCTGGCAATGCTTGTTTGTGAATCTGAGGTCGAATGTTTAGCACTAGCAAGGATTTACAGCACAATCTGGCCCTCATTTCCTTTTACTGGCAAGTTTCAGGCAGCTATGTTTTGTACATAGCAGGAGACTTATGAGAAAGGAGGTTGAGATATGCGCGGGTTTAGAAAGAAAGTGTGCCTGTCATGTTGTGTTTTGGAACGTGCAGGTGCTGCAAGTAAACAGAAACACACTATCAGCTGTCTAGACAGAAAACACATGAATGTCTGAGCTGTTCAAGGCAGCACTGCTGTGACTTCAATTTCCCCCTGTAATCTCTTACACGATCTTTGGGCTGCTACAGTATTTATACCGGGGCTAAAATAAAAGACAAAGAACTGGCTGGACGGGTATGGTGTCAGATGTATTGTCAGTAGGCTTTTAGCTCTGGGCGTACACATAGGAAAATTGAAATTACTAATCTTCTTGCGCAAACATTAACATGATTCATTTTTGTTTGCAGAAGAGAAAAGAACAGAGATTAGTCCTTGTTATTTTTTTAAGAGTAACTGTTAAATATAGTTTCTTTATTGTTGTTTGAATTCAGTGCAAATAGTGGTGGCATCCCCGAAAATAAAATTTTATCATACGTAAACTGCTAAACAATTTAATGCAGTAAAGCCTTCCATATACATAAAGACCAGTCTGAAGGGCTTTACCACAAGTGACCTGATCTTTAACAGATAAGGCCATAGATAAAGCTATATTCAGCACTCTCCCTTCCCCTGTACAAACGAAACTGTCCCCAAAAACGTTTTTGTTTTTTTGGGGGTTTTTTCACGTCATTCGGTCCAGCCCACAGCCTGGCTGCCATTCCTGCCTAGGTAAGAATGACTTCTACTCCTCTCTCAAGCAGTGTTGCCAACTGACCAGATTGAAATTTACTGACACAGGCACATGCTCCGCTTAGGCCATATAGCCTCTCCACAGCCGCTTACAAGGTAGAGCCCCGGCCACCGACATTGCCCGAGGGTAGGGGACACAGCAGGGATCCCCAGGATGGCAGGGGGAACAGTGAGGAGGGACCTTTCCCGCATTCTGGATGCCAAACTGGGACCCGCGGCCTCGTCCAAGATGGCGCCCGCCGCTAGCACACGAGAGCTGGGGACAGAGGACTCTATAGAAGACCAGGATGTCTGTTCAGCCGGGCCGTCAGGCCCCACAGTGAGTACACACTACCACAAAAGCCCGTCTCCCACCTCAACAGAATCCCTCATAGGCAGAACCCTGGAGGACATGCCCCTCTCCCCCATGGAGGATATCATTGCCAGCCCAGAGGGATGTAATGCCTCCACACGGGGCCTCCCCTCTATGCCCCAGGACTTCTCCTCCATGATGGCAATGTTTTCCACAATGTTTTCCAGAGGTCTGTCTCAAACCGCTACCCAAATCACCACTGCAATGCAGGCTGATCTACAGCATTTAGGTGCAAGGATTGAAGCAATCAAGACCAAAGCGGACCAGACTGTAGGCAGTGAACCAGAATACTGCCCAAATTCAGGATCTGCATGACCAGCTTTAAAGCGCTTTTTCCAAAATTGATGATCTCGAAAATAGATTGCGGAAATATAATTTCAGGATTAGGGGAGTCCCCGAATCAATCAAGGACACTGACCAAATAGTATGTTTTTTTAAGGGAACTCATCCCCAACATCCCAGACCACCGCCTATAGATGGACTGGGCCTATAGAGCCCTGCAACCACCCTGCCAAGATGGCCTCCCCAGAGACATTGTCTTTAAGCCACACTTCTACAAAGTAAAAGAGGAGGTTATGCACGGCTCCTGGGATGGAGGTCCCCTTTCTTTCCAGGGTCATCCCATACAAATTTTTGTGGACTTATCACCCTATACCATACAGAAATGGAGATCGCTGAAACCGCTCCTACAAGTTCTGACCCAGAAATCTGTCTCATAGAGATGGTCCTTCCCTTTTTGCCTATCCTTCTCCCTGTATAACAAACCCCACAGCTTCTCATCCTTTGCAGACTGAGAAAGACTGCTCTTTCAACTGGGCCTCATCACTTAAGCCCCTATGACAGCATCGGCCAGCAGGGGCCTCAAACTCGTCTTCTAAGAGACCACCACCGTCCAGTCCTGTCACACAACTGTGACAGAAGCACCTATCCAAAAAGTCCAAAGACTCCAGGCCCCCCTAGTTAGGGTCCATCGCCTGGGCCTCTCCAAGGCCTGTTGTTGGTCCACCCTGATCTGTCTGGATCCTTCTGTAGAATTATTACTCTCCTCTCCCGTTTGATCAAGCTAGACTTGGCACAGCCCTCCACGCCCCTCCAACTCTGTTGAGGTGTGCTGAGGGCACTATTCTGTGTTTTTTTCCTTTTTAGGTCTTCAAGACTGTTCCTGATCCTGATTTTACATTGAACGTTTTTCAGTTCACCAGGTTTCCTCTGTTTGTTGTCTGACATATAGACACCTGCATATATCTTTGGCACATTTTTATTTAAAGTTTTGGAATGTTTTCTAGGCGGAGGTGACAAACTGAGTATATTTGCTTGGTTTGCCGCCCTGCAATTCCCTGTTGGGATGAGCTTTACCCGAGCCCCTGACCCGTGCTAGTTGGGATCCCCTAGGGGGTACCCTGGCCGGCTCAGGGGTCTGAAGGGGCTCATCCTTTTAGGGCTTCTGCCCTCATACATATTACTGCTATTGCAAGTTGAGGCGGCCGGAGCGGATGTCCTGCTCCTCCACTTGTCGCTGACTTGGAATATTTTTTGATCCCTGTCGGAGACTGTTACCTCTAGTTGTTTTAAGTTCACATGTTTTGCTTCTCTTTTTTCTTTCCAGAAGGTCCACCTCTTCTCCCTTCGCTCTCCTCTTCTTCTCCTCTCCCTCAAAGGTCACCTAGACATCAACTTTTCTCCAGGTTGGAAGTATACACCTGGTCAACGTAGGGTAAGACCAACACAGATGCTGCAGCTACGCCACCCTCTGATCCATGCCCATAAATAACACTTCTACATCTCAGTTACACATAGTCTTACATAATGTACAGGGCCTTAACTTTCCTGTCAAAAGGAGAAAACCATTCAAACTCTACCAATCCCAAAAAACAGACATCCTCCTGCTCCAAGAGACCCACTTTCCCACGTCTTTCCTACATCAACACTACCCCCAGTTTTACCTCTCCAATGCAGTGAATCAAACAAAAGGAGTAGCCATATGTTTATCTAAATTCTCCATGTCGGCGGTAACCAGGGACCCCTCAGGCAGATATATTTTGGTAAAAGGCATGATAGATGGGATGCTATATTCATTTGTTTCATTCTACACGCCGAATAGTGCTCAAGCTAAATTTTGTTGCGTCCATGCTAAACTCTCTCGAGCAACAGTTCGAAGGAATTATCATCCTCGGGGATGACTCAAAAATTGCATTTGACCTTTCACTGGACAAATCGGGATCTGGACTTCCCCGCACCAGACAGCCCCTTAAAAAAAGCCTAACAATACCTAAACTCTATGACTCAATCCCTGTTCCAAAGATTACACTCATTACTCTGCTCCCCACCAGACCTATGCCAGAATAGATCAAGTTTTCCTTCAAGCCTCACACATACCTCTCGCAGTAAAATCAACTATTAGGGACTCCCCTATCCCAGATCACTCCATGGTGACGCTTTCTATCCGCTATTCCAACAACTCAAATGGAGAATTTAAGTGGTGACTTAATGAGGCGCTCCTTAGTAACCCGGTCCATTGCACCCTCATAGAGCAAGACCTGAACGATTACTTCCGCATGAATAACACTGACGCAATTACCCCAGCTACTTATTACCGCCCACAAGGCGGTAATAAGAGGCAAGATCATCCAGTTGTCCTCCCATCTAAAAAGGAAGCATCAAGCCGAGATAGATAACCTCACCAAAGAATTTCATGCTTTATGTAAATGAAATAAACGAGGACGCACCCAAGTTTCACTTCAAAAACTGGAAGCAGCCCGATTGAACCTAAACCTGGCTCTTACCACCGAGGCCGAAAAGTGCCTTCGTTAGTCTGGCGCAAGATTTTACTCCCAAAAGGATAAGATGGGTTCCAAATTGACCACCAAACTGACCCCCAAAATCCAAGCTTTTCCCAAAATCTGCACGCCCTCTGGAGCTTTAACACAGAACCCCCCAACGTATTATGGAATGCTCTCATGAATTCTATGCTACCCTACACAAAGACAATAACTCCTGCCCCCCACCCGACTAGAAGAATTCTTCAATACAATATCTCTTTCCAAACTCTTGGCCGACCATACAGCTCTCCTAGAAAAGCCTATTACCTCCTTCAAGGTCATCGAGGCTATCAAGTCACTCAAACAAGGTTCCGCCCCAGGCCCAGATGGATTTTCAGTAGGCTACTATAAGAAGTTCTCAAGTTCCCTATCACCTTACCTGGTCTGGTTCTTTAACCCCCTACATTTGGGATCTCCGTTAAAAAAAAATCATTGAACCTGGCATATATCTCGGTCATCCCTAAACCGGACAAGGACCCAAGTGCGACAGGCAACTATCGCCCAATCTCCCAGATCAATAATGATATTAAGCTTTTAACGAAAATACTAACAAACAGACTTTCGTCATTCATAGCCCAGTATGTCCATAAGGATCAAGCAGGATTTATCCCAGGGAGGCAGGGACCAGATCAAGTAAGAAGGGTTATAACCCTACTGGGATCACACTGGGATGGGGGAGCCCCTCAAGAAGGGTTTTTGCTTTCCATAGACCTTCAGAAAGCCTTTGACACAGTTGCATGGCCCTATATTTTCAGTGTTCTGGAGAAATGGGGACTGGGCCCTAACTTCTTGGGCATTCTGCTCAAGTGAGAATGCAGAGCAGATACTCAGCTCCTTTTGACATAGAGAAAGGCACCAGACAGGGCTGCCCACTTTCACCCCTGATATTCGCCATCAGCATAGAAACGTTGGTGGTTGCTATACAAAATCACTCTGTTATTAAGGGAGTTATGTGCGGACCTCAAGAACATAAATGCGCCCTATTCACAGACGATCTGCTTCTCTTTGTTACATCACCCCTTATCTCTACCCCCAACATCCTTAAGCTCCTTCAGCAGTTTGGTGCAGCCTCCGGTCTTCGGGTCAATGTCTCCAAATCAACGGCTCTGAACATATCAGTCCCCCCTGACTTGTTGGAACGTATGCGGGTACACTTCCCATTTTCCTGGAGCCTGACTTCTATCCCTTATTTTGGTCAACCTAGCCCCCAAATTTGACCTTTTGCACTCCTGTAACTACACCCCAATGTTTAAAAAACTAGAAATGACCCTTCTACCACATCTCCTGTACCTCTTTAGATCCCTTCCAATCCCGCTTAGAAATTCTCAGCTACTACGATTCCAATCTTCAATTCTGAAATTCATATGGGGGTCCAAAGGTAGATGCTGTTCCAAGGACATACTCTTCAGACTCAAATCCCAGGGAGGCCTAGCCCTTCTGAACATATGGGGGTTTTACCAGGTGGCACAAATAGCTCAGGTCTCCATTGCCTACTCACATGGCCCTAAACCAGATTGGCTTCTAATGGAGAGACAAGCAATGTCGAGATACACCATAGACTTTCTACTCTGGTCCCCTCCCTGCCTCAGACCGGCGATACTTGCCCCCACCCTCTCCCATCTGATGGCGCTCTGGGAACGACTTCAGAAGCATTCCTCTTTGACATCCACCTACCGACCACTTGCTCACTTATTCCACAATCCAGACTTCCCCCCTGGCCAAAACACCCCGGCCTTCAAATGGTGGCTCGATAAGGGTTTATACAGGATAGGACACTTTCTCAACTCAATGGGGCCCCTTTCCGTCAGATACTGTATTAGCAAACTAGAAATGCCTAACTCGGAGAGATATAGACTAACCCAAATTACTCACTTTTTGCAATCCATATGGCATAATAAACCGGAACCCCGCACACTGACTGCATATGAGACATGGTGCTCCAACATCAAGGATCAGAGGGGGGTATATCCATCATCTATTCCTAACTCGCCAGGGCCTCAGATAAACCTCTCTATGCCAGACTCTGGGAACAGGATCTGGGGGAAGAGTGGGACCTAGATAAGTGGTATCACTGCTTCCACCAGTCATTCAAGGGCATTCTGAACATTTCCTTGATGGAAGCCAAAGTCAAGATTCTCACACGCTGGTACCTAGTCCCCTCTGTCCTCGCTAAACTATACCCAGACACTTCCCCTGTGTGCTTCAGGGGCTGCGACCATTTAGGTTCCTTATTTCACATCTGGTGGACCTGCCCACGAATACGGAGCTTTTGGAACAGATTTTTCCACATGTTGCGAAGGGTCACAGAGGTCTCGGTCCCACAGATCCCTGAAATAGCGCTCCTTAACCACAAGGTGGAGAAAATACCCAAATATACACAAACATTGATCTTCTACATGCTCCTTGGAGCCAAAATCACCATAGCCAGAAATTGGAAAAGGCATTCGATGCCAATTTCTTCAGTAAAACATAAGATCTCCTGGATTATGGCTCAGGAGAAGATTGTAAGCATTCTTCTAGACAAATCCCACAAGTTCTAATTCATTTGGGAACCCTGGGCTGCCTTCACTAATACAACATTACACCCAGGTGGCAATAAGGCCCCTATACCAGAACTCTAGGTGTCCTTCCTCCCTCTTCTCTTCCCTGTCCTTCATTACTCTTTTTCTCTCCCTTTCCTATTGGAGACAAGCCGTCTCTTTCTGGCATGTCTCTGTCTTGGTTGACCTTCGCCGGTGATATTCCAATTGATTTAAAAGCCATAACGTTCCATGCCGAGGTGCAGGGCACTTCAATTCAGACCTTGGATACCCTGGGGAACAGAGTGTTCCGTCACTCTGGTCACCTGGGGGGTCTGGTCTTCAGGACTCCACCTGACCCTGTTTTGGAGAAGACAGGGTTGGAGGCGTACAGCATAGATGTCCCAATATAGCCTCGCCTCTAATATAATATTCACACAGAACTCAGGCTAGCACCTTCTCTTTGCCAGATGATCCTCTGGCTGTTTGGTTGACAAGAGATTCAACTGGCCCACGTTATGGCGCCGCGAGAAAGGCTGCTAGATAGTGGCCCGCCTGACCTGCAGAACACAGTAGTCACAATAGCTGGGATTGGTCGCACTGGTCTATCCAGCCGGTTCCTTATAATTTCCAGAGCAGACGTCCGGAGCCATTCTATCCACAGTGAGCTCCTATTGGGGTGGTGGAATTGCCAGGCACACTCACATGAAATTGATTCTCATCGTGACACTGACAGCAGTGTGCAGCAGCACAGATGATGATGATACCTCACTGACAGGACACGTCTCCTTCTGAGACTCAGTGACAGTCTATCTCCACACCAGGTGGTCCCTTCAGTCCACTCCAGTCCAAACAGCACTGACAGTCCCCCTCCTAGCTTGCCTTGCTCCCGCCCCGCAGATCGGCACACGAGGCTCCAGCTGCCCCCTTGCACAACATCACATGACACGCTCAGGCACCTCCTCCGCCAGACCTGCCCCCCCCCGCCAGCGCCACCTGAACACACGGTAACAGGCACTCGGATGGTCACTGCCATATTTTTTACTGGTAACCTTTTCCTGTCACTGGCAGGAGAAAGTGCCCATTTTTTACTGGCTGCCAGTAAAAATACTGACGGTTGGCAACACTGCTCTGAAGCCTCCTAGGATATAGAAAACCAGCCATAAGCCAAAGAATATATCACCAGCATACCACAGACCTTTGAAATATTGTCTGAACGTTTATTCAGGTGATCATTTACAGTCGTAAAGTGCAATGTTTCGGGGCCACACAGGACCCCATCATCAGGCATGTGTCACATGCTGGTAATATATACCTTAGGAAGATATATATCAAAAACGAAGATGGTAGAACAGGACCCAGCCTGCAGTAGCGGCATAGCGAATAATAGCAGGACAATACTGGCCTCACTGGGTGTGAGTATGTGAATTGTGCATAGCACTAGTGAAAAGGTAAGAGGGGAAAAAAACATATGGGAGTGAAGTTCCTCTTTAACTTGATGGACATCAGAGTTAATTTTGGCTGTTTTTTTATTTGTGTACTGCCAGCTTTGTTCCCTTAAACTGGCCATAGATGGATCAAAATTTGTCAGTTTCCTGCTGAACAGGGGCTGTATTATAATCCGTCTATGGCTATTACCATTAGTGAGAAGTCAACCTTAATGATCAACTTCTCATGAATGGGCTTGTTGCAGCTCCGATCAGTGTTTTTTGACAGCGGAGGAATCCCTACTGTCAGAATACAATAACACACGGTGGAGGATTCCTCTATCCACCTCTCTTGAGTGAATTGGGAAATATGTTCAGTTTTTTTTCAATCAGACCAGCGGCATGTACTGTATGGGCATTTTTAATCTGCTTCAGGACAAACTTTCACAACTTTCAAGTTTCCTTTGGTATGTCTTTGCGCCCAGGACTGAGAGAACATGGCCAGTGTGTATGTACACACTGCTGCCATACGACTCTCCTAGAGAATGGTTAGCACTGATCAGAGTGACTGTCTTTAGTGGGCCAAGTCCTACATGCCAATCAATCACACACATGATCAGGGACTCCTTCCATGCCAAACCAAACTTAACCTGCATCTTTATACAGGAACACAGCCCCTGTTACAATTTTTACAGTTTAGTTCTATAATACTAGGTGTGCATAAGCAGTACACAATATATGACCACAAATCGTATGCTTAAAACGTCACATCAAACTCCACCGACCAACCCCATCACCACAATTCTCAGACTGATGGAATTGTAAAGGATTCCTTGGACTGTCACATAACCAAGTCCAGGGGAAACGTGTCAGCATCGGTGCCCTATGTACAGGTCATTAACAGATACCACATGCAGCTATGCCATGAAGAATCTTCTGCTGACAGCTCTCCATTAAGCACATTCCCATACATCTTCAGCTACACCAGCGGCTGACATACTACTGTTGAGGTATTGTACAATCCATTTAATCTCAGACTTATTACTTTTTATATTGTTTACATTTTTGTAGGTAACATAACTTTTACAGATGCTTCTCCTTTATCTAAAACATTACTTTCCAACTTGTAACTGCCTTTGCAGCTTGTCTATGTAGACACTCATGGTAGCTAAAGTTTTTTAAAGTCATTTTTTAAATATCAACCCTCCACTCTACTGACCAGACTGATACCTTAAAGTGGAAGTTCAGGCAAAACCTAAAACGAACTAACACTAAATCTGCTCTCTGCCACATTCTAAACCAAATATATCTAACCCTGTAAAGCAAAAATTGCTATACTTACCTATTCTGCAGCCACTCCGGTCTGATCCCAGCATCAGCTGTCAGCGGTGGCTTCAGTGTGGAGGCAGATGCAGGTGAGGCAGCCCACAATGGAAGCCCCATACCAAGTCTATGGGTGGCATCACTTCCCAGGCATTTCCCAGCCATTGTCATTCCTCTCCTGCACATAGTTTTCGTTGCAGGAAACCGGACTTGATTGACTGCAGAATAGTTGAGTACAGCGATTTTTGCTTTACAGGGTTAGATAAATTATGTTTAGAATGTGGCATAGAGCAGGTTTAGAGTTAGTTCGTTTTTGCCTAGACTTACACTTTAAAGGAAACCTGTACTGAGAGAAAAAGCCTACTGTGACAGACCTAGCTGGGACAGAGGCTTTTGGAGGGGACTGAATGCCAGCCTCTTGCCGACCGATTATGGGCCCTGGCATTTGGGGGAACGGTGCTCGTTGTGAGCTGTATGCCTGGAGACCCTGGAAGTAATGTTACTTTGGATTCAAGTCCATGTCCCCTCAAAACACAGAACCCTGGGAACCCCGTATGTGCCATATTATAGATAGTGACTGCTTCACAATGTTGTGTGTATATATTGTGTGTTGTCTCATGCTGTTGTGTACTGTTTGCTGTGCTAGTTTGGGGTGGGGCTGTATTTCAATGTTCTATTGTGTCTGCCTGTCTTGGATCACAGGATGTGTATCTCTATGGAGGGAGGGGGGATTCCTCCAGCAGCCCCCTGCTGATAAGACTGTGTACTGATGAGAAGTTTGAACACACCTGACCTGTGTGTCCATTGTCATTGGACAGTTTAAACCACCCTCTTTTCCAAGGGTGGGGGGAAAGAGTCTCTGAGTTATTTTATCTGTTGTGTCCATGTGTGAAAATAAATGAGTTTGAACCTCGAGACAGAGCATCTTGTCTCATACTTGGGGGAGAATTTGTTGTATGGGTTCCTTGTTTGGCTGATCGGAGTGTTCGGTAGCTGCCTTTGTGTTTGGGTATGGAATGTCCTAAACGACTTTAACCCCTTTCATACTCGGGGTGTCGTTACACCTACCATTCACTCACTTCTAAAATAAGTAAATGATACAGAACAAGTAGACAGATCAGAAAAATCAGAGTATAGTCAGAATTCCTAATCTGTGTTATTTGTTTTGGGTAAAGAATTTAGTAAGGCATGAAGCCAATGGATCTGCATGACAGCCAGAAAATTTAGCCGAAGGATAATTCAGCAATGGCAGCCTCCACACTTTCTTAGTATATTTTACCTTTAAATACATAAATGGCAAATATAGAAGGCAAATGGTGCTCCCTCTGGTGCTGATTGCATGATCAGCTGCCTAGAGGTTGGTTATATGTTTCTACTGCTCAGTTTTTATTCTTCCATTATTACAAATCCCATAGTCAAATGCCAGTGCTTTAAATACATTACTTCTGGTGATGGTGTACACTGTACAAATTTGTTGTAGCTGGAAGGTCAGTTAGTGGTGGCTCATGTGTTATTTGTTTTCTGAAAGCTGTATGGATTCTTTTTAAGCCACCTACTACTAGCACAGAAAGAGGCACAGAGAGGTCATTCATGTGCATGAAGTGTGAAAAACAACTTTATCTAAGCATTACATAATCTCCATTATCTGTTCATGTGTCCTCTTCTTCAGCTATAGGCAGCTGCTGGCAGGTTAACACAGTTACCTGGCATACGAGTCTATACAAAGCTGGCATACGAGTCTGGCATACAAGTCTATATAAAGCTATGCCAAGTTTTCCAGGATCTCTCCTTCCTGAACTTGGACATACAAGCAAGGGCTTCAAAAATAAGGCAGGGAAAAAGGGGCAGCTGCCCTGGGCCCTTTCATTGTTGTGGGGCCCAAAGCAGCTACCTCATACTTTCCAACTATTCCAGTTTAATTTCCCTTGTCCCTTGAAGTTTTAGTCCCGTGCTGTCTCCCGTGCCTCAGTGTGAAGTGCTGCTACTAATGCTGCCCAGCTGTGCTCTATTGTTGTGTACAGATGACCCACCTCCAAACCCTGTGTTTACATGTAAATAACCGACATTGATATGTAAATAGTGACTGCATTCATATGTAAATGGCCATGGATCGGCAGCATTTGTGCACATGTGCTAGAAATGCGGAAGAAAGTCCTTAACGTTTTTTCAAAATCACACGGTTGCACAGCACATGTCAGAAGATGCGTGAGGGTGTCATTAACAATTAATGGCACTGCTCTGTATCTGCTAAAGGGCAGCACATTTTTGTGGTGTCAGGAAAGCGATTTTGCATGCGTTCCCGACACATACAAATGTGAACGCAGGCTAAATGTCTCAGTTTACATTGGTGGTCAGTGTAAATCTTCTCATTACTTTGGGGCTTGGTGTAGAATCCTTTCATTTACACTAGTGACCAGTGTATAGGTCCCTCATAGGCTACTTTCACACTGAGGCACTTTACAGGCGCTATATCGCTAAAAATAGTGCCTGCAAAGCACCTGTAAAGTGCTTCTCCTGTCACTGCAGTGTGAAAGCCCAAGGGGCGGTGCTTTTTCAGGATGCTTATAAAAGTATACACCGCTCCTAAAGCACTCCTGCCCACTGAAATCAATGGGCAGTGCTTTGCGGCACTTTGTGGGCACGTTTAACCCTTTTTCGGCTGCTAGAAGGGGTTAAAAGCTCCCCGCTAGTGGCCGAAAAGCGCTGCTAAAACGACGATGAAACGCTGATTTTAGCAGCTCTTTACCGCTGACGCCGCAGCACCTCAGTGTGAGAGTGCTCTAACATTAGTGGTCATTGTAAATCCCTCCTTAGATTGGTGGTCACCGTGAATGCTCCTATTACATTAGTGGTCATTGTAAATCTTCTAATTACATTGGGGCTTGGGGTACAATCCTTTTATTCACACTAGTGACCAGTGTGAAGGTCCCCCTTACTTTAGTGGCCACTGTAAATCCCTCCTTACATTGGTGGTTACTGTGAATGCTTCCATTACATTAGTGGTCAGTGTAAACCCCTATTATATTGGTGGCCAGTGTTGAAACTACTCTTTATTGTGGTGGTCGGTAAAAAAATCAGCATTGCCATTGATCACACCCTTCCCTCCCCCCAGCACTGCCACTGATCCCAGGAGTTCTGGGGTCCCTAGGAGTTTTCTGTCTATTGTTCGGTCCCCTCACCACCCCAGTCCATGGTGTGCAGGCAGGTGGAGAGCGAAATTGCATGTATGGGGGGCTCAAGAAAATGTTTGCCCAGGGTCCAATCAATATTAAAGATGGCCCTGAGTGCATAAATATGTATTTGACAGCTTTGCTCGTGGAACAAATTACTTTTACCTTGTATTACTGTGCAGATATTTTTCAAAACTCTATACAGTTATGCATTACATTTTACAAACCTAAATTCTTTATTTGTTAAATAGCACAAAATACACCATTCAGAATAGTGTATCTACATCCCAGCAGGATGTTTTTAAAGGAAGGAATGCAAATGTAATCAGATTTAGAAACTGTTTTTCAATAAATACATGAATTTCTACTTAGAGACACCTGCATTCAGAACTAAAGTAAAAACTGCCAAACTGTGTTTATAGGGACAATCATTTGTTAAGGTTCATGGTCCTCAGACACTATTTAATGGACTAATGGTTGTCAACAGAAGGACTGTTACCGGTCTTAAGCTGCCTATTGTTTATTTACCCTTGAATGTAATATTCATATCATTCCATAGGATACTTTAATGGCATTTAGCCTATAGTGGACCTATATTTTTGGATGTTAAGTACACAAATATGTATTTGTGGTGGTAGAAAACTTAGACATTTTTATTAGCTTTTACAAAGATCACAGGTCTCTCTTTAACAATGACTTCATCCCATTTTTTTTTTATGGAAGGATGGCATCATCTTTGTTCAGGCATCATCCAGGGTCAGCATATACTTCCTGATCTCATATTCTGGCTTAGAAATGCTGGTTCCCACTAATGTAAGTCCAAGTGCATTTCTTGGCTGAGCTCACAAATGTCTTAGACCTTGTTCACACAGATGCATCTAAGTGTACATCCCTGTGAAGGGCTGAGTTTGCCTGCATGGGTAGCACAGGTGTTCTGTGCATCCACGTGCAGGCAGTCCCATTCATGTCAACTGGTATCCTGCATTGACATAGGTGCTGGTCCCAGTTTGACAGCTGTGCAGGTGTGGGTACGTTCCTGAGCAGTGAGCACAGATAGTGTGGGGCTGAGGAAATGCTTCCTCTTGCCCGTAGCAGATTGTTGAAATTATATGAACCAAAGCAAAATCACTGGACTGGAGCTCAATGGCTGATTTTTACTGATTAAAGATTGAGCATTTTGAAAATGATAAATGTTGCTGTATATAGTGACATGTTGGGGATTTATTTATGCAGACATGTGTATATGTGTGTTTACCAAGGATATATGTATATACAAACACACACATGTATGCTGTGTGTATTGTAGCAAGGCGGTACCTTGCCAGGATCCAGGTCTAATAAACAGCCAGTTCACTAATGAGTCAGCTATGTTCTGGGCTTTAAGTAATCACTAGACCAAGGCTCTAGGCTCCCGGTTGGAGACGACTCCACCCTGCAGACAGGAGGTCTGGGCATGGGAGTCAGTAGGGCTTTACCTAGGAGACAGAGGTGGGAGCCAGTGTAGCACGAGGCTACTTGCTGTACGCACGGAGGTGCTGAGCGTCCAGTCTGTGAGAGACAGACCAGGGTCCTAAAGTGTAAGGCCTGAGCTGGAGAGCTGCGTTTACAAGCCAGGAGGGCTGAAAATCATTTACTTTGGTAGCAGGTCTGAAATACTGAATACTCCTGCAAGGGAATCTTCTGTGTTTGTTTTGAACTTTCTTTTAAATAAAAGTGGGCAAAACCAGCCCTGAAATGGATAAAAGCTAGTGGTGGTACACTTGGGGTGAACCCCTGACAGTTGGTGGAGAAGTGCTTTGGGGCACAATCCGAGATCCCTGCAATCAAGTAAGTTCATCTGTTTATATGAACTGTGTGTTAGTGCTTGAGACTGCACAATCTGTGTGAACCTGCAAGAGAAAAGCAATGTGCTTTAAAGAGACAATGCTCTAATTTTTATTTTTTTTGCTGGACTGTGCAAAGTTCGTCTGGAGTGGCTGTGAATATGGGGAGGTCAAAAGAAGCAAGGAGTGATCCTGTTGAGAGTCATGGCTGGTGGGCTTAAGAGGAACCCTTACACCAAAGTGGAGAGTGCTGGAAAAGTTCACCTGGGAGAGTGCGGTCTCCCATGGTAACCAGAGACGAAGTGTCGTCTGGATGGTGGGGCTGCTATAAGGAGGTTGCTCACTGTTCCCACAAAGAGGGCTGGGATACCCGAGAGTCTGTGATGCCTAGGAGAGCTGCTGTTGCCCCTAGCAATGCTGGTGCAAGGAGACCAGTTACTGAGGTGCAGAGGCCTAAAAGCGGATGCAGTGTAAGAAGCCCTGACAAGGCATGGAGCCAAGTGCGCTGTCTGCGGCGCATTGAGTGGGGGCATGTTGTTTCCAAGCGTCCGCTGTCAATGCAAAGGGATGTGACCAGCCAAAGGTCAGTTTCAACAGTTTGGAAGCCTGATCTGAGTGCCTGGAAGGAGCGACAGACTGACTATGTGACTGCACACACAGGAGTGCAAGTGACCCCAAATGGGAGAGCCACTGGTTGTGCTAAAAAGGACTTGCCTTGCTGCAGTGCCCTGTTCAGTGGGGAGGCAAGTGTTACATTTAAAACTAATAATGAGTTGCTTAATGAGGACTTTAAAAAAGATGTGTTAAATAAGGGGTTAATGCGACCTGCTGAAACAGCAGGGTCATATAAAGCTAATGAAACATTGTCAGTGCACAGTGGTGAAAGTGTGGTATTGCAGTCAGCTAGAACAGGGGTGACCACTGAGAGATGGATGCCATTGCCCCTAGCAACTGTGGAAGTCAGGAATGTTAATGAGCAATGTATTTCTGATAGTGTTGAGAAGTATAGTACTGACAAGAAAAGTCTTTCAGATGCTGCTGAGCCACTCTGTCCTGTGTCTCCTGGGGCAGTTGGAGCAGTAATGCGTAGTACCTCTGCTGGGAGCACAGAGAAAGAAAACTGGGACAGATGGGCAACAAGCCTGTTGGCTTTACTAAAAAAGATCTTGGTTTGTAACATTAGAGCGGAAACAATTTCTGCTGTGCTAACTGTAGAGACAAAGGCTTGCTTGCTGCTGTTGCAGATGGTATCCCGCACAAGATTGAAGGGCCAAGTGAGCACATACCAGAGGTTGTGCCCACAATGCACCAAGGATATGATGATGTAGTAATTAATAAGGTAATGCCAAATGTGTTAATGGAAGTGCCAGAGGGAACAGGTATATATAATGATGATCAGGTATCAGGACAGTTGCTGGAAGAGGATCATGTGCCAGTGGAGTCGGTGGTTAGTGAGGTTGCCATGGGAAACAACCACTCAGCTTTGTGCGATTCCCCTCCAGATACTGCCTGGCAGGACACTGGGGGAAGTAGTCCTGAAATATGTGTGGATATTTCTGACATTGAGGAAAAATGCAAGGCAATGGTAAATGCTGATGTTACCTTGGGTTACAACACAAATATTGGTAGACCAGAGGGTCAAGTTGAAATGGTTGCTGATAACCCTGATAAATGTGGTGAGATGTGTAATGATATGACAGGCACAGCAAAGGTAGATGGAGGCCCCCTACAGGTTCAGGAGGGAAATAACCCAAAGCTTAATAAGGTGTCAGTAAAAAGGGTTTGATTCCCAAATAAAAGAACCCACGTCTATTGCTAAAGTATTTAAAAGAGTGGCCCCATGGAAAATGGGCAGATGGCCCTTTTGGAAGCGCACCCGTAAAAAGTCAAGGGGGTGTCTTTGTAGTACCCAAGTCAGTGAAAAAGGGGAACACAAGGAAGGTCATCTGATAAGACTGGGTTTGGCCCCTGTGGGTAAGAGCTGGCACAGAGGTGCCAAGTGTAAGAGAATGTGTTGGTGTGTTACGCCCCTGTAGGGTCGAAGTGGGGGGCGGTATGTAGCAGGGTGATACCTTGCCAGGATCCAGGTCTAATAAACAGCCAGTTCACTAATGAGTCAGCTGTGTTCTGGGCTTTAAGTAATCACCAGACCAAGGCTCTAGGCTCCCAGTTGGAGAAGACTCCACCCTGCAGACAGGAGGTCTGGGGATGGGAGTCAGTAGGGCTTCACCTAGGAGAGAGAGGTGGGAGCCAGTGTAGCACAAGGCTACTTGCTGTAAGCACGGCGGTGCTGAGCGTCCAGTCTGTGGGAGACAGACCAAGGCCCTAAAGTGTAAGGCCTGAGCTGGAGAGCTGCGTTTACAAGCCAGGAGGGCTGAAAATCATTTACTTTGGTAGCAGGACTGAAATACCGAATACCCCTGCGAGGGAATCTTCTGTGTTTATTTTGAACTTTCTTTTAAATAAAAGTGGGCAAAACCAGCCCTGAAATGGATAAAAGCGAGTGGTGGTGTCCTTAAAGAGCTACACTTGGAGTGAACCCCTGACAATATATATACAGTATCTCAAAAAAGTGAGTAGACCCCTCACATTTTTGTAAATATTTCATTCTATCTTTTCATGTGACAACACTGAAGAAATGACACTTTGCTACAATGTAAAGTAGTGAGTACAGCTTGTATGACAGTGTAAATTTTGCTGTCTCCTCAAAATAACACACACCCATTAATGTCTAAACAGCTGGCAACAAAAGTGAGTACATGAGTTCACCAGAGCTTCACATGTTGCCACTGGAGTCCTCTTCCACTCCTCCATGACGGCATCACAGAGCTGGTGGATGTTAGAATCCTTGCACTCCTCTATCTTCCGTTTTGAGAATGCCCCACAGATGCTCAATGGGGTTTAGGTCTGACATGCTTGGCCAGTCCATCACCTTTACCCTCAGCTTCTTTAGCAAGGCAGTGGTCAAGTAGTGAGAGTACAGCTTGTATACCAGTGTAAATTTGCTGTCCCCTCAAAATAACTCAACACACAGCCATTAATGTTTAAACCGCTGGCAACAATGTCCAAATTGGGCCAAATTATCCATTTTCCCTCCCCAGTGTCATGTGACTCGTTAGTGTTACAAGGTCTCAGGTGTAAATGAGGAGCAGGTGTGTTAAATTTGGTGTTATCACTCACTCTCTCATACTGGTCACTGGAAGTTCAACATGGCACCTCATGGCAAAGAATTCTCTGCGGATCTGAAAAAAAGAATTGTTGCTCTACATAAAGATGGCATAGGCTATAAAAAGATTGCCAAGACCCTGAAACTGAGATGCAGCATGGTGGCCAAGACCATACAGTGGTTTAACAGGACAGGTTCCACTCAGAACAGGCCTCGCCATGGTGTATCAAAGAAGTTGAGTGCACGTGCTCAGCGTCATATCCAGAGGTTGTCTTTGGGACATAGTATGAGTGCTGCCAGCATTGCTGCAGAGGTTGAAGGGGTGGGGGGTCAGCCTGTCAGTGCTCAGACCATACGCCGCACACTGCATCAAATTGGTCTGCATAGCTGTCGTCCCAGAAGGAAGCCTCTTCTAAAGATGATGCACCATAAAGCCTGCAAACAATTTGCTGAAGACAAGTAGACTAAGTACATGGATTACTGGAACCATGTCGCGTGGTCTGATGAGACCAAGATAAACTTATTTGGTTCAGATGGTGTCAAGCGTGTGTGGCGCCAACCAGGTGAGGAGTACAAAGACAAGTGTGTCTTGCCTACAGTCAAGCCTGGTGGTGGGAGTGTCATGGTCTGGGGCTGCATGAGTGCTGCCGATACTGGGGAGCTACAGTTCATTGAGGGAACCATGAATGCCAACATGTACTGTGATATACTGAAACAGAGCATGATCCCCTCCCTGCAGAGACTGGGCCGCAGGGTAGTACACTGCCTTGCTAAAGAAGCTGAGGGTAAAGGTAATGGACTGGCCAAGCATGTCTCCAGATCTAAACCCTATTGAGGATGTGGGCCATCCTCAAACGGAAGATGGAGGAGCGCAACATCCACCAGCTCCGTGATGTCATCATGGAGGAGTGGAAGAAGACTCCAGTGGCAACCTGTGAAGCTCTGGTGAACTCTTGTACTCACTTTTGTTACCAGCGGTTTAGACATTAATGGCTGTGTGTTGAGTTATTTTGAGGGGACAGCAAATTTACACTGTTATACAAGCTGTACACTCACTACTTTACATTGTAGCAAAGTGTCATTTCTTCAGCGTTGTCATATGAAAAGATATAATAAAATATTTACAAAAATGTGAGGGGCGTACTCACTTTTGTGAGATTGTGTGTGTGTGTGTGTGTGTGTGTGTGTATGTATATATGTGTGTGTATATATGTGTATATGTATATGTGTGTATATATATAAATACTTCAATGGCCAGAATGCAGAGACTTTGCTGACATGCTCCTTTGGCTTTAGTGCTTTGGGAAGTCAGACAGACTGGCCCACTGACACTGTATCTCATTCTACATTTATTACATTTAGATGTCAGGAAGTGTTGTCAGTCTCATGTAGATTGTGTGTTTTGTGATCACACAATAATTGCTGAGCACCCTGACAAGCTGCTGAAACTGGGTTCCAATTTAAAATGGCACCAGAGTTTAGGGAAACTGCTGCAGAACCACCCAGGTTAACTTGTGCTTTACAGATTAGAGGCAAAGCCACGGGATAACTTTAATTCCAGCCCCTAAAAAATGTTATACTTCCCTTTGTCCCTTCTAACTCCTCGCTGTTCACCTGCAAGAGTTAAGAGAAATTAGTAAGCTTCAGTTCACTCATGGAACCAACACAGGGCTCTGGATGCTATCCCTGCCCCCATGTGACAGCACTGGGTGGCTGAGTGGCCAATTGCCAAGCACCAGTGTTGTCAGGTAGGAGGGAGGGGAGGGAGTCACATGCTCCCCATATCTGAAAGTACTGTGTATGTGATTTTACTGCCCAGAGTGAATGGAGTAGAGAGGAGCAATAGGAAAGTAAATATAAGTAGATGTAACTGATGGCATTAAAGTGAACATGATGCATGATCTTGCATGGGAAAAGTACAAGGTCATTTTTGGTAGTAGGTATCCTTGCCGCAGCTTTTCTGCTCTAGAACAGCAGCAAGAGTTCTCCAATCTTGGCTTCTCCCCCCCCCCCCCTTCTCTTTATGATCCTGACTTTTTAATAAAATATTTTATATACAGTATAAAGCTCCCTGATTTATTAAGTGGCTGCCTGTTTCATGACCAAAAGTAATAATAATCATAATTGCAGGACAAATTGCTTTCACTTTCCCTTAAGTGTCATCATACAAATTGCCACTACTCTTTTGTTTGCATTGCTTGTAAATGTTTAAAATACACCATTACATTCTTAATAAACAATTGCATTTCTGGTTCCTTGTGTTTTTTTGTCTGCTGTCAAATAAGCCAGTGATAAAAACGGTACTTGAACTGAGCTTTACATTACATAACCTCCTACAGTGTTATGTACACTTTGTAAGAATGTAGAGCTTCCATGGGGCATCTAAGTAGCTGCGATCCTGTTACTGGTAATCACCAGCCTCCTTGTAAATAAATCCACTTAAAAGCCTGTAGGAGATTTGGCGAGCATTAACCATACTTATGTGAGGGGACAATTGGCTGCTTGTACTAAAGGGTGTGTAAGTGCAGCTTCTTTAACACTAGAACTAAAACATTCATATGCTTTACAATATGCTTATAGTTTACTCCATGATACATGCAGAAGGAAGAATATATGTAGTTTTAATACTCATGCCTACACATAATCGCACAATTATCAATAAATCATTACAATTGTTTAAAGTGAGATTCAAGCTATAACTTGTTTTCTTTAACGTTAGGTAGCAGCAGGAGAGGTTAGCACCTTTACCAGGTTTGTATTGCTATCTGTATGCCTGTTAGGAAGATTTCCTCCCTCTTCCTGTACCGGTTACTCCAAAGGAAACAAAAATAATGGCTTCATTGGGGACATAGGTAACAATAACTGTCTAAAAGGGCTCCGGCCCTTCTCCATTTTGTCTAAAACTAAAAGAAAGGGTTTGGTGAAGGGTTCCATTTCATAATTGTAGTACCCCTCTGACACCCCAAAGGCAGCATAGCACCTCCAGAGGCAGGGGCAGGCTAGCATTTCACCCCAGGGCTGAGTCCATGGTTAAAATGAGCGGGACCAAGAAAGGATATTGGGCACTTTTGTCTTTTTAAAGTTTTTTTGCAGTACTGTTAAAGAGGCGAGGGTTAGGGGGTCCAGATACTGTAACAAATCACTTAAAGACTCTCCAGATCAATGTCCAGATTCGCAGTGTCAAAATCTTTAATCTGAACCGGCAATACTGTAAGCACATTCCCACATTTCACCAGACCCTTCTGAGAGACCAGTTTTCTTCCTGGCTTTCTCCAGCAAGGGGTCTCCCCTGGGTCTCCTCCTTGGCAAAGCTTCCTCCAGAGCATGTCCACTTGAGCACACGTTAGGCACAAAAAAAGGCTGTTGTAACTAACAGCAGAGCTCCATCCAGCAGCACCTCCCTAGGACTCAGCCCAGGGGAAGAAAGAAAGCATATGGCATGTCCCAAATATCTAAATCCTCCCCCAGCATGCACCAGTGGCAAAAACCTCCTACTTGATTGGCTGAATGAAATATAATTTATGATCATTTAATTTTGTTTGTGAAATCTCATACTATGACCAGTGGTACCAGTGACATCTACTGACAACAGTGGCAACAGTGAGAAATCACAAGCCAACTGAAGCATAGGGAAAAACCAGATGAAAAACTATACAATCTAAGTTAACAACAGCCCAGCCAAAAATAATAATAATCAACAGTAAGTCATATATCTGCAGCATTTTTCTTAATACTTGGCAGAATGTTATGTTATAACATTTATGCTATTCCGCTCCCAGACGACGTTGAATGAAGAAACGCAAAGGGTGAAGCTAGGACATGGTGTCACCTTGTACACCGAGATTGCACTCGTGGCTCAGAACTCCGGTCGGAGACGACTCGGCTAAATACCAATGCGTTTGTAACTTGTGTCAGTGGAGGCACTTGTAAATGTAACTGGAATGTATTGTTTTTAAGCAAATAAACATTTTTACACTATGGGAGCTCCTTTCCTTCCTCTTGTTCCCTATATACGAATGTGAATATATGAAATTACTAATGGAGTATATGTTGGGAGATATCGACTGCAGACTATTCATCCCAAGAGCAATGTGCGGTTGTTGGCTTATAATTTTACCAGCAATAAGTTCTAATGAGTCCATCTAGTGCTTGTGGTGGTGGATTCCATGGGGTGTTTTTGGAGCACACACCTGAAGGTCCCGATTGCAGCAATTACTTGAAATACATTTCTTTCACCCTATGTGAATGAGTATGGAGTACATTGTACCCCTATCCATTCACCTAAAAAAAGTGTCAAAGTAAAACACAGTACACAGGTTTTTAAAGTAATTTATTAAGGCAGCTCCGGCTCTTCTTCCTCTTCCGACGATGTCTTCTGCCTCTGCCGGTTCTTCTCCCTCTGTCCACTGTCTTCTGCCTCTGCCGGGTCTTCTCCGCTGTCTTCTCGCTCTTTTGCCGGGTCTTCTCACTCTTTTGCCGGGTCTTCTCCGCTGTCTTCTTCCTCTGTTCTTCTTTCGAAGTTGACTCGACGCTCTCTCCTGCTCTAATGCTGGGGCGCAGTGTTACACTACTTATATTGGCACGGGGCGTGGTCACCGGGTGACGTCATCCAGAGGCACCGCCCCTTATGATGTCACCATCCAATCAGAGAGCATCAAGTCAACATCGGAAGAAGAAGAACAGAGGGAGAAGACAGCGGAGAAGACCCGGCAAAAGAGCGAGAAGACCCAGCAAAAGAGCGAGAAGAGCCGGAGAGGGGAGAAGAAGTCTGAAGACTCCCCGGAGCTGCCTTAATAAATTACTATAAAACCTGTATACTGTGTTTTATTTTTGACACTTTTTTCATTGAAGTCGGACGCATGTCGGACTTCAATTCGCAGGGCAAAGTCTGATCTACAGTCATACGACTGTCATGTCGTACCAGTGTGAACCCAGCCTAAAAGGGGTAGCACAGTGTATTTCTTTACTCCCAAACATTTTTTGATTTATATCAAAATAGGATAGTAGCTTTATTTCCCTTGTTTTTTATTTGTTTTTTTCGTTTACATACTCCTTGGTGCGGCTCTATATTGAATTTTCATAATTTTATTTGTATATGTTGCTGTGCAATTTCTAGCACACTGTGGAACTGACAAGCTACAGATAGGTGTTGTAAAGCATGAAGTATTGCATGAAGCAGTGTAAAGTGACTAAATCATCCAGGTGAGTAAAAAACGGTGGATGCTGCAGCTGTACTTCTTCAGCACATGCCAGATCCCATCTACGTCTTTACAATAAAAATGAATAGGGACGTCTATATAATTTCTCAGTGTTTAGGGAAATGTTTTATAAAAATCATCTGGAGAAAAAGCCAATGCAGAATACAATTATAAAAGTTTCAAGACTACAATAATCCAGGTGATATTGCAGCCCCTAACCATTGGATATATTTCCAAGCCTCTTGAGTTGAGAACTGGAACCTAAATATAGGGCAGCATGGCGGCTAACCTCCAATCCAGTCAAGGATAAAGCTAACAATACATGGATCGAATTACCGCTAATTCTTGCTGAATCGGTTAAAATTCATTCTGTGGATAGCCTGTCAGCACCACCTGGCTCAAACAAAGTCATTTTTTTCATTGTCTTTCGTCGAGGAAACTGGATGGAAAATTCTCAGCAGAACAGCACCTGCATTCAATTAGATGCAGGTACTGTTTGGGTATTCTGATGGATGCTAGCTGTCACAAAAGCCAGCACTGCAGATTTATTCTTCCACACAGTTTCACAGTCCAGGGGGTGAACAAGAGAAATCTTAACATAAACTATATTGTCCAAAGTTTTGGGACACCGGCCTTTACACGCATATGAACTTTGCACAAAGCAAGGTCCATAAACACATGGATGAGTGAGTTTGGAGTGGAGGAACTTGACTGGCTTGCACAGAGTCCTGACCTCAACCCAAACACCTTTGAGATGAATTAGTGTGGAGACTGCAAGCCAGGACTTCTTGTTCAACATCAGTGCCTTACCTCAGAAATGCCCTTCTGGAAGAATGATCAAACATTCCCATAGACACGCTCCTAAACCTTGTGGACAGCCTTCCCAGAAGAGTTGAAACTTTTATAGCTGCAAAGGGTGGGCCAACTCAATATTGAACCCTACGGATTAAGACTGGGATGCCATTAAAGTTCATGTGCGTGTAAATAGTGTAGTGTATATGGCCAGCTTGCGATATCTCTCTCTGCCTTAAAAGCAGGGAACTGGACTTTTCTGTTCCTTTCATGTTCATGCAAAGTTTAATTTATGAGATTTAGTCTACAAGAGGCCCTGCTGTGGTCACTGTTCTAACAGCAAGTATTTTATATTCTACTACCAGGTAGTTCTGCACAGGAATCCTGAGTGGCCAAATGTGACAGGTGGTGTATGTCTTACACTTTGTAAAACACTGCCTTACAAAAACAAGCCAATGTCTTTTGATTTGAACTGTACAGGCAGTATTTTATCAACAGCAATTAGCTACGTCAAGATCAATTGGCTCTGGTAGTGCACTGCGTCACTTGCTGTGTTTTGTGAGTGTTTTTACTTTTATGTTTTGCAGTGTTTTATTTCAGCTAAATGTCTTGACTGCACTTACAGAACCTCTGTGGGTGGTTGCTAGTCTCAGAAACAACTGATTTCGGAAGGTCTTGGGTAAAAACAATGCATCTCACTCTGTTTACCTTTTTCAGTTTCCAAACCAAAGAAATGGAGATACAGAAATAGAAACAGATGAAAATAATGTTGAACTAGTTTCTTGTTAGACCTAGAAAAAGTTTTTTTTACCAACTAAGTTCTGCTTTGGGCAAAAGCTGCAGAACAATTATGGATGTCTTTTCTTTACACCATCTGAAAGTTTGGAGCACTTTATATTCTGGCCCCTTGAAATTTCTGCTAGCTCTGAATTTGTCCTAACCGAGTACTGAATTCAAAATGCCATGACATGTATATCAGTCTAAATGGAATTTTTTATTTTAATCTAAAATTGGGTTTTGATTTTTAGAAATTCAAGCAGGTTATAAGAAAAGTATTTCCTTATGGTTTTGTCATTAGTGCCATTTTCACAACATCACCTATTAGAAAAATGTTTGCATGGATGGGGTCATACCACCTTCCCATTTACAAGTAGTGGTGAAGAAAGTATGGTTTCCTTCTGTCACTCAGGGGTAATTACCTAGTAACATGTGCACATACCTTTTAAGATTTCTGGAGTGCCATTGGTGCTCTAAATTGTACTATGCTAAGCCAGGCTTGTGGGTTTGTTACCTACTCTAGTGTCTCACTGGCCAAAAGGGACAGCCACATTTGAAAATGACATATGTAGGCTCCAGTTTTCACTACGACCAGCTGCACAATGTTTTTACTGTTTCTCTGTCACAATTCATCAGTCTGCTGACTGGTATATGTAAAGTAACATCATAGTGTATATACACTATGAAAGAGCAAGCATGGTAAAACTACAGTATTAACATGTACTGTAATGACAACGCAAAATATGTGCTCATTGAAAATCTATTGTACAGTTTGAAGAAGAAGTGTATGAACCCTTTGGAATTATTTTGTTTTTTGAATGAAAGGTTTGTGGATGGATCTTCATCCTCGCCATTATAATAGAACTTTTGATTTAGCAAATGCACACATTTCTAAAATAGCATACCTTTTAGAACAAATGCTCAAAATCCTTAAATGGATACATATGTAAGCCTCTAGGATAATGACATCTTGAAAAGAAGCTAATTAGCTCAGATCTTCAAGTTGATATGTGGTTTGAAGGTACCCTGCCATATAAAAAAAAAGCACACAAAGCTTTAAAGTGGTTGTAAACCCTTTATAACCACTTTAACCTACAGGTAAGCCTAGATTAAGGCTTACCTGTAGGTGCTTGAAATATCTCCCAGACCTGCACGGGCTAGGAAATATTTGCAAATCGCCATCTTCTACGCATGCGCCGGAGTTAGAAAGGGCACGCTGTGCCGTTTTTAGCTCGGGTCATGCCGTTAAAGGCGGCTCTTGCGTGCATGCGCGGAAGTGACGTCACACGACTTCAGCCAGTCACAGAGCCGGAGTTCGCGGCCCGGAAGCAAGATGAGTGAAGAATGGACGCTCGCTATTAACGAGGAAGACGGGGACATCGCGGGCTTCTACTGCAGGTAAGTGTTACATAATGGGCTACTATGCGATGTATAGTAGCCCATTATGCTTTACCTTTGCAGGGAAACAAAGAGGAAGTAACACCCATCAGGGTTTACTTCCTCTTTAACCACTTGCCGACCGCCTCACAACGATATACGTCGGCAGAATGGCACGGGCAGGCAAAGTAACATACAGGTACGTTACTTGCCTCCCGCGAGCGGGGGGTCCGATCGGACCCCTCCCGCCCGGTGCCCGAGGCAGTCGGCATTTCTCCGCCGGCGATCGTAGGTGAGGGGGAGGCCATCCATTCGTGGCCACCCCCTCGCGATCGCTCCCGGCCAATTAAATCATTCCTCTGCTGCTGTATAGTAAACAGCAGCAGAGGAAATGATGTCATCTCTCCTCGGCTCTGTATTTTCCGTTCCGGCGCCAAGGAGAGGAGACATCAATGTGAGTGCACAACACACACGCACACAGTAGAACATGCCAGGCACACATTACACCCCTCATCACCCCCCGATCACCCCCCGATCACCCCCTAATCACCCCCCCCCCGTCACACTGACACCAGTTTTTTTTTTTTCCTGATTACTGCATTGGTGTCAGTTTGTGACAGTGTGGTAGGGCAGTTAGTGTTAGCCCCCTTTAGGTCTAGGGTACCCCCCTAACCCCCCCTAATAAAGTTTTAACCCCTTGATCACCCCCCGTCGCCAGTGTCACTAAGCGATCATTTTTCTGATCGCTGTATTAGTGTCACTGGTGACGCTAGTTAGGGAGGTAAATATTTAGGTTTGCCGTCATCGTTTTATAGCGTCAGGGACCCCCATATACTACCTAATAAAGGTTTTAACCCCTTGATTGCCCCCTAGTTAACCCTTTCACTAGTGATCACGTATAACTGTTACGGGTGACACTGGTTAGTTTATTTTTTATAGTGTCAGGGCACCCGCCGTTTATTACCTAATAAAGGTTTACCCCCCTGATCGCCCGGCGGTGATATGCGTCGCCCCAGGCAGCGTCAGGTTAGCGCCAGTACTGCTAACACCCACGCACGCAGCATACGCCTCCCTTAGTGGTATAGTATCTGAATGGATCAATATCTGACTTGATCAGATCTATACTAGTGTCCCCAGCAGCTTAGGGTTCCCAAAAATGCAGTGTTAGCGGGATCAGCCCAGATACCTGCTAGCACCTGCGTTTTGCCCCTCCGCCCGGCCCAGCCCAGCCCACCCAACTGCAGTATCGATCGATCACTGTCCCTTACAAAACACTAAACGCATAACCGCAGCATTCACAGAGTCAGACTTGATCCCTGCGATCGCTAACAGTTTTTTTGGTAGCGTTTTGGTGAACTGGCAAGCACCAGCCCCAAGCAGCGCCAGGCTAGCGCTAGTACCGCTAACACCCACGCACGCACCGTACACCTCCCTTAGTGGTATCGTATCTGAACGGATCAAAATCTGATCCGACCAGATCTATGCTAGCGTCCTCAGCAGTTTAGGGTTCCCAAAAACGCAGTGTTAGTGGGATCAGCCCAGATACCAGCTAGCACCTGCGTTTTGCCCCTCCGCCCGGCCCAGCCCAGCCCAGCCCACCCAAGTGCAGTATTGATCGATCACTGTCACTTACAAAACACTAAACACATAACTGCAGCGTTCGCAGAGTCAGGCCTGATCCCTGCGATCGCTAACAGTTTTTTTGGTAGAGTTTTGGGGAACTGGCAAGCACCAGCGGCATAGTACACCCCGGTTGTAGTCAAACCAGCACTGCAGTAACACTTGGTGACGTGGCGAGTCCCATAAGTGCAGTTTAAGCTGGTGAGGTGACAAGCACAAGTAGTGTCCCGCTGCCACCAAGAAGAAGACAAACGCAGGCCCGTCGTGCCCATAATGCCCTTCCTGCTGCATTTGCCAATCCTAATTGGGAACCGACTGCTTCTGCAGCACCCGTACTTCCCCCATTCACATCCCCAACCAAATGCAGTCGGCTGCATGAGAGGCATTTTCTTTATGTCCTCCCGAGTACCCCTACCCAACGAACCCCCCCCCAAAAAGATGTCGTGTCTGCAGCAAGCGCGGATATAGGCGTGACACACGGTATTATTGTCCTTTCTGTCCTGGCAATCCTTGTCTTTGCATTGGTGAATGTTTTGAACGCTACCATACACTAGTCCCCATTGAGAACGTCCATTTGATGACGAAACGCGTCTACACGCTATCACGTGACCAGGAAGTAGGACGAGCTCCGCTTTGTGATTTTATGCTGGCCGGCGTTTTGTACAATATTCATGCGAAATTCATCCTTCTGTTTGTAAGTGCATTATTTTTATCTATTAAAACGTTCCTTGAATGTATTACACCGTGGATAGTTTATTTCCTTTTTGGGTCATGGACTGAGGACATGGATTTCTTGGCTACAGAGGGCGAATCAATCATGTCTTGTCACCCATTGATCGATTCTTAGTGTGATATAGAGTCTAGCTACCACTGTGTGTCGGTAAGCACAATTTACAGCCACGGTGGTGGGATATCATCCTTTGTTTTTGTGTGCACACCAGGGTGTTGGTACGTTTGTATGTCCACACACGTATATAACCATACTACACTATGGCCAGCCTTTTTGTTATTTTTTTCTCCTATATTTACTGAGGGAATCATATCTTGAACCTGGACAGAGCTGATCGGTTCCATCGCAAAGGCCCTGGCTGGGTTTAAGCCATTCGTCTATTTTGTTTGGTGTTCTGGTAAGGGCAACTTACTCTTGTGATATCTGGATTATCATTTCATCCATATTTGTTGAAGTATTTTCAATTTAAAAAAAAAAAAAAAATATATATATATATATATATATATATATATATATATATATATATATATTTTTTTTGTGGTATTTAATTTTTCCACCTAAATAACGTTTTAAATAACGTAATGAGTATTTAGCGCAGTTTATTATTTTTAAATTGTGTGTACTAGCTATACCCCAGAGGAGTGGCACAATCGTGCTATAACGCTCCCCAGACCAGGTCTGGTAATCGAGTGTAGGCCTAGTTTGGGTTGTGGAAAGGAATAGCCAGCAAGGAGTCCACTGACCACCCCTCTCGTTCCCCTGATAGGGTGATGTGTCTCTTAGTATATGTGTTGACGGTTATAAAGTTAGTTAATAGAAAGCATGAGCTGGGTTTTGCATAAATGGGATGCAGTTTCCCAGACAAACTTTGCATGTAACTCCTTCATCTATGGGCATCACGTTCACTCCCAGCCAACTCCTATCTATAACAGTAAGCTTCTAGTTCTTTGTATTTGCCAAGCATTGAGTATTAACTTAGAAATCCACTTCTATGTGACATGTATACAGTGTCTCCTATCCCCAGAATGTGCTAAGCAGTTCGTAGGTAAGAGAGAGAGCTGAGTTCTCCCGACAATCCCCCCAGCATCCAAACATATAAACATCATCCCCCATTTAAAGTCAGGAGTAGAACCAAAACATATGTGGTCTTCAGACCCGGGCATATAGCTGCTACAAGTACAACTCAAATTATTATCCTCCATTGTTCATGTACATATTTTCGGAGATGCTATACAATATAGGATGGCGGCGACCACCCACCCCCCCCGCCCACTATCGTCCACCCGACATCACACTTAATGTAATTTTAGACGAGAGGAGGGAGGGGCGAGCACCCCCTGCCAGGCACCGACCACAAGTAAACTGGAGACAGTCTAGATGTAAGCAGCATCGTCCTGAATACAGTTTAGTGCTGTTCAGTTAAAGTTGCATAAGACACCATCTATAGGAACTTCCCGTTACCAGACTATAAACACATTTCTCAGGTTTATACTCAACATTAGAGGTCATAGGGCCATATAAAAGCAAACCATGTGCAAACCATGTGCATCATCTAAGTATCGGTAAGTCTCTTGGAATCCACCGCTTAGAAGCTGTGTCTGTGGGTCCTCCATCAAAAACATATCTCGGTCTGGCCGAGGCCCACCCCCCGCATTCTCCTAAGCTGATGTTTCTTAGTGAGTCCCGATGATTGTCTAGGGTTACCTGCACTGGTGTGTGGAGAAAAATGAAAAGTCTGTGCAGCATTATGTTTCGGCTCCATTGTCTAGCAAGATAGAAGGGGGGTGTGGGTCCACTAACATTGCTGGGTAAACGGTTCACTTAAGTGGATCGCAAAAAACTAGCAAAGGGCAAAGTAAGCTGATTGAAGCTAAGTTAAGGTTTGGGCTGGGAGAAGGCTCCATGTTCATAACTCACGTGTCCCCTCGTCAGGAGGTGCCCGGCTTCTCCTCCGGGATCTCTGCTGGCGGGGAGGAGCGGGCAATCTCTGCGTGGCGGATCCCGGGCAGCCCGTCGGTCTCGGAACGAAGGCAATCCAATCTGGGACCGGGATTGGCTCAGTGGCCAAGAAATCAAAAAAGGCTGGTAAATCCGTCGGGGTGCGCAGGGTGAAGGAGGTAGTTCCATTACGAAATGTAACCGCAAGGGGATAACCCCAGCGGTATGTGCAACCCTGACGTCTAGCCAAATCCAGGGCCTGTCTCAGAAGGGCCCTTCTCTGGAGCGTGGCTCTCGACAGGTCTGGGAGAATTTTGATTGCCGCTCCATCAAATTCCACCTCTCCATGTTCCCACGCCTTGCGGAGGATCAGCTCCTTCTGGGTGTACTTGTGGAGCCTGCAGAGAACATCCCGTGGTCTATCCGGGTCTGAGGACTTAGGACCCAGGGTTCTGTGGACCCGATCCAGTTCTAGGTCAGGGGGTGCTGTTCCCAGGACTTTTTGGAATATGGCCGTAACTGACACCACCAAATCCTCCAACCCCGTTGCCTCAGGAATGCCCCCCAGCCGCAGGTTGTTTCGGTGGCTGTGGTCTTCCAAATCCTTTATGTGGAGTTGTAGTTCTATTGTCTGCGCAGTGTGTAGTTCTTGTGATCGTTCCAGGGCAACGACCCGCTGGGAGAGGGACGAGATTGTGAGATCGCTAGAATCTACCCGTTCCGTGAGGTCGTGCATCTCGGTCCTGAGTTCCTGAATGTCGCGACTATGTGCTTCCTCCACCCGGAGTATAAGAGACTCCATGTCTGTCCTAGAAGGTAGAGCTTCAATGTCTGCCTTGGTGGGGAGAGCCATTAGTATGCTCCGTAGGTCATCAGACAAGTCCCCAATTGGGATGGGCCAGCCATATCTTCCCGAAACACCGCTGGAGTCTCTGAAGGAAAATCTGAGGCTACTGGAGAGATGGTAGACGGTGGCGAGTCTGGTGTGCTTGTCCCCATCATAGACTGTACACGTGGTGAAGTCGCAATGGCGCCCGGTGAGGTCGCCTGCGGGTCTTTAAAGTATCTCTTTATGCCGCTCCGGGGATTCAGTGACCACGAGCCTCTGGCCGACGAGCGTGTCCTGTACCTTACATTTGCTTAGTGTAAATCGTCAATTTGTGGGAAGAAGAAGGGTAATGCCGGAAGCTCTCAGGAAAGTCTTCCTCACTCGGCCATTGCTAAGCCACGCCAGGTATGCAATTTTTTATACTTTACTGTTTACTGTGCTTTATTGTTAACCATTTTTTTGTTTTCAGATACGCCATTCACGACCTTGAGTGGTTATACCAGAATGATGCCTGCAGGTTTAGTTATCATCTTGGTATCATTCTTTTCAGCCAGCGGTCGGCTTTCATGTAACATCAATCCTAGCAGCTAATTAGCCTCTAGACTGCTTTTACAAGCAGTGGGAGGGAATGTCCCCCCCCCACCGTCTTCTATGTTTTTCTCTGGCTCTCCTGTCCCAACAGGGGACCCCCTCTGTAAATCTAAAGTGGTAACCTTTAAAGGCTTTTAAAGGCTTTTAAAAATGTATGTAGTTTGTCACCACTGCACGTTTGTGCGCAATTTTAAAGCATGTCATGTTTGGTATCCATGTACTCGGCCTAAGATCATCTTTTTTATTTCATCAAACATTTGGGCAATATAGTGTGTTTTAGTGTATTAAAATTAAAAAAAGGGGTGTTTTTTCCCCAAAAAATGCGTTTGAAAAATCGCTGCGCAAATACTGTGTGAAAAAAAAAATGAAACACCCACCATTTTAATCTGTAGGGCCTTTGCTTTAAAAAAATATATAATGTTTGGGGGTTCAAAGTAATTTTCTTGCAAAAAAAAAATATTTTTTCAACAAATAGTGTCAGAAAGGGCTTTGTCTTCAAGTGGTTAGAAGAGTGGGTGATGTGTGACATAAGCTTCTAAATGTTGTGCATAAAATGCCAGGACAGTTCAAACCCCCCCAAATTACCCCATTTTGGAAAATAGACACCCAAGCTATTTGCTGAGAGGCATGTCGAGTCCATGCAATATTTTATATCGTGACACAAATTGCGGGAAAAAGACAATTTTTTTTTTTTTTGCCCAAAGTTGTCACTAAATGATGTATTGCTCACACATGCCATGGGAATGTGTGAAATTACACCCCAAAATACATTCTGTTGCTTCTCCTGAGTACGGGGATACCACATGTGTGAGACTTTTTGGGAGCCTAGCCGCGTACGGGACCTCAAAAACCAAGCACCGCCTTCAGGGTTTCTAAGGGTGTAAATTTTTGATTTCACTCCTCACTGCCTATCACAGTTTCGGAGGCCATGGAATGCCCAGATGGCACAACCCCCCCCCCCCCCAAATGACCCCATTTTGGAAAGTAGACACCCCAAGCTATTTGCTGAGAGGTATGGTGAGTATTTTGCAGACCTCGCTTTTTGTCACAAAGTTTTGAAATTTGAAAAAAGAAAAAAAAATACATTTTTCTTTTCTTTCTTAATTTTCAAAAACAAATGAGAGCTGCAAAATACTCACCATGCCTCTCAACAAATAGCTTGGGGTGTCTACTTTCCAAAATGGGGTCATTTGGGGGAATTTTGTGCCATCTTGGCATTTTATGGCCTTCAAAACTGTGATAGGTAGTGAGGAGTGAAATCAAAAATTTACACCCTTAGAAATTCTGAAGGCGGTGATTGGTTTTCGGGCCCCGTACGCAGCTAGGCTCCCAAAAAGTCCCACACATGTGGTATCCCCATACTCAGGAGAAGCAGCAGAATGTATTTTTGGGTGTAATTCCACATATGCCCGTGGCATGTTTGAGCAATATATCATTTAGTGACAACTTTGTGCAAAAAAAAAAAAAAAGTTTGTAATTTTCCCGCAATTTGTGGCAAAATATAAAATATTCCATGGACTCAACATGCCTCTCAGCAAATAGCTTGGGGTGTCTACTTTCCAAAATGGGGTCATTTGGGGGGGGGGTTTGAACTGTCCTGGCATTTTATGGCCTTCAAAACTGTGATAGGTAGTGAGGAGTGAAATCAAAAATTTACGCCCTTAGAAATCCTGAAGGCGGTGCTTTTCGGGGCCCCGTACGTGGATAGGCTCCCAAAAAGTCCCACACATGTGGTATCCCCATACTCAGGAGAAGCAGCAGAATGTATTTTGGGGTGCAATTCCACATATGCCCATGGCCTGTGTGAGCAATAGATCATTTAGTGACAACTTTTTGTAATTTTTTTTTTTTGTCATTATTCTATTACTTGGGACAAAAAAATTAATATTCAATTAGCTCAACATGCCTCTCAGCAATTTTCTTGGGGTGTCTACTTTCCAAAATGGGGTCATTTGGGGGGGGGGGTTGTACTGCCCTGCCATTTTAGCACCTCAAGAAATGAGATAGGCAGTCATAAACTAAAAGCTGTGTAAATTCCAGAAAATGTAAACCAATAAATATACGCTTATTGACATTTTTTTACCAAAGACATGTGGCTGAATACATTTTGGACTAAATGTATGACTAAAATTGAGTTTATTGGATTTTTTTTGTAACAAAAAGTAGAAAATATCATTTTTTTTCAAAATTTTCGGTCTTTTTCCATTTATAGAGCAAAAACTAAAAACCGCAGTGGTGATAAAATACCATCAAAAGAAAGCTCTATTTGTGGGAACAAAAGGACGCAAATTTCGTTTGGGTACAGCATTGCATGACCGCGCAATTAGCAGTTAAAGCGACGCAGTGCCAAATTGTAAAAAGTGCTCTGGTCAGGAAGGGGGTAAATCCTTCCAGGGCTGAAGTGGTTAAGCCTGGTACACACTAATGCCCCGTACACACGGTCGGACTTTGTTCGGACATTCCGACAACAAAATCCTAGGATTTTTTCAGATGAATGTTGGCTCAAACTTGTCTTGCATACACACGGTCACACAAAGTTGTCGGAAAATCCGATCGTTCTAAATGCAGTGACGTAAAACACGTACGTCGGGACTATAAACGGGGCAGTGGCCAATAGCTTTCAGCTCTTTATTTATTCTGAGCATGCGTGGCACTTTGTCCGTCGGATTTGTGTACACACGATCGGAATTTCTGACAACGGATTTTGTTGTCGGAAAATTTTATATCCTGCTCTCAAACTTTGTGTGTCGGAAAATCCGATGGAAAATGTGTGATGGAGCCTGCACACGGTCGGAATTTCCGACAACAAGGTCCTATCACACATTTTCCGTCGGAAAATCCGACCGTGTGTACGGGGCATAATAGTTTTTTTTTTTTCGTTCAACCCAGTGGGCTGAAAGAAAAAAAGCTGACAGCTAAGGTCAGAGCTGCTGTACTAACAATCTGAAGTTAGTACAGTGGTCTCCCTTGCTGTTCTATTGTGTTCTGACAGGGGGAAGGCCCCCACCAGAACAATCTGGGCAGCACTCCCAGCTATTGGCTGAGAGCGCTGATCGGTAGCTAACCGGCAGACCTTTTTTGGTTATGCTCCTTCGACAGAAGCCGAACAAACGACCCGGCTTCTGTCAGACTGGCTGCAGTTTTTTTTAAATCTAGCAAGATGCAGTCCCTTACATGGCTTAATTTTTAAGAGGAAACTGTGGTGGTACTAGTTGCACTTGTTGCAGACATTATTAAGAGTAATGTTGTTCGTTCCTTTTCGGCTGAAAGGGAACATAAAATACAAATAAATAGTTTTTTAACTGCAACACAAAATACGTAATTTATATTATCACTTGTAAAATATGCCTTGTACAATATATAGGACGCACAATGAGATGCCTGAGGGATAGATTTTATGAGCACTTATATAGTATTGAAAAAAATCAATCCACCAATGTTGCACACCGCTTTAACTACTATCATGCTGGAGATCTTTCAGCGGTGGGGGTACAGGTTCTTGAAAAAGGCACCACACTTAAGAGAGCGGGGGATGTGTTCCGACTTCTCTGCAAGAGGGACGTTTTTGGGATTTTTCAGTTTAAAACACGTATACCTTTTGGTTTAAATTTTGAATGGGATATAACTAATTTTTATGATTGAGTGAGTTATGTTTTATTTTCCTCAAATGACTTCCCTTCCTCCTCCAATTTTTGTATGCATATGTATGCTTTCTTATGCTTCTCCTGCCTTTTTATGCTTCTTTTATGCATCTTTGTGCATTTTTGCGTATGTTCACGCATTTTGGTGCATTTTCGTACATCTCTTTTATTCAGACTTTACATTTTTGTACCCTTCTATTGGGGCTGATTAGAGAGACTCTTTTTGATTTGCTGTGTCCCCATCTGGTCCTTTTGCAACATCACGTCTATTTCTAGTAACTTTTACATTGGGTATATTGGATTTTTTTCCATGGCCATGTCTCTTTTTTTTTACTCCTGTCAGATATATGCTCTCTACTCAGTAATTTACTAACATGGCAATGAGTATACATGACAATGTTATTTATAGATGGTCTAGAGAGCATATTTTACATGACAGTGAGGGCTCTTGTATCTATGTATGCATTGTTTTTATAGGTAGGCAACATTGTATCTTTTTTTTAGGCTGTGTTAATTTTTATACTTTTTTGTAGTTAATGACATATATATCACACTGCTGTCCCAATGGTGTTTTATGGTGGCTTAGTATTGTCTTTGTGGCTGGGTACATGTATTGTAGAAGTTTATGATTTTTTTTTTTTGATTATCCACTTTTACATTTTCACTTTCATTTTGTGTTTTTTCTTTCTTCTTTTTGTTGTTTTTTTTTTTCTGTTTCATTATCGCTAGTTTATTTGTCAATGATTTTAATCACCTGTGTCCATTTGTTATGCCTCAGCAATTGTGCCTGCACTTCCTGTTGGTTGCACACATAAATAACTGAGGTCTGGGTTTTGTCTTTGTTATGAGTAAGCATGAGTGATTTGTGTGAAACGCGTCAACCAAGTTCCTGTGTATCTGTCTGGCTTGGCAATAATAAAGAACCATCAAGATTTTGACTACACTGTGGTGTGCTACTATTATCCTTTTCTTTATTGCTTTCTTTGGTGGCGAGCCAGGGTGAGCACCCGCAACAGGGGGACAGCCATTGGCTGAGAGCACTGATCGGGAGCCAGTCGGCATACCTTTTTCAGTCATGAGCCTTCGAAAGAAGACGACCGGACGCACCAGCTGCCATACACATGGGTCAAATGTCGGCCTGTTTCTATTGAACTGGCTGATGCCAGCTGACATTCGGCCCCCGTATAGGCTTTAGGGAACTCTAATGATCTTGACATGATGACACCAAGAATAAGGATTCATGGTCTTGTAAAGACACCGTAGAGGGATCAACTTATGAGCAGTGGGGAGTAAGTGCAGAATATAATCAGTTCAGCATACTACACTACTAAAGGCCAACCCCCAGAAAGATATGGCACCCCATTTTTATAACATTGATACACACATTCAGGAATTCTCAAGTAGCATATCCAAAGGTATCTTGTGGAAGAAGCACAGTGATGAAATACTTTTTATTCTCTCACTCCTCTGCATTTCTGCCAATTATAGGTTCACCTTAAAAAGTTAGTGGAAAATGAGGGGAAAGGGGAATGAGGGGAATGGTGGGACATGTGAAGCGCAACACCAGAATCAAATGAATCAATTGGTAGATATTATTTAATGGTGCACATTGGTTGCATGTGGGACAGTAAAAAAAATGTAATAAATAATATAATAAATACATATAAATGTATACACACACACATAAGTGTTCCTACAATGTAAATAATATACCTGTATATTAAAATGTATTAAATGTAGCCCAAACTTGCATGTAGACATGATTGATTGCACACTTGATAATGTAAAATGTTTTCAAATTTCTTCAAGGTAGTCTCATAGTAGATCAGTTTGCTCCTTGCTCCTTGCACCTTGATGACACGATGCACATCTCTGGACTATGCTTTTCACTTAATACCAAGGAAGCCCCATGGGCCCCTATTCAGCTCTTATTACAACCACAGTTACTTATTGGGGACGACATCTCTATTGATGCTCACTTCTTGTATTCTGTTCACCGCTGTGCTGCCGCAGTCACCGCCACCTCAGTTTTCAGCGATGATGTTTCCATAGTGCCTCCAGCTACTAATACTACCGTGTTGTTAAATACTGTAGCTTACTTATAGACATACCTATATCGCATTTGCTCCTGATGAGTGGACATTATACACGAATTGTGCGTAGAGCTATATAACGATGTATTGTCACAGCTACCATGCATCTACTATGAGACTACCTTGAAGAAATTTGAATCAATTTTACATTATCAGGTGTGCAATCAATCGTGTCTATATGCAAGTTTGTGCTACATTTAATACATTTTAATATATATTATTTACTATGTAGGTACACTTATGTGTGTGTATACATTTATATGTATTATGTTATTTATTACATTTTATTTACTGTCCCACACCACATGCATCCATGTGCACCATTAAATAGTATCTACTAATTGATTCATTTGGTTCTGGTGTTGTGCTTCATATAAAGTTCCACCATTCTCCCTTCCCTTCTTTTTTCTATATGATTCAAGGATGGAGACATATGAACTCTGTAGCAGTCGCTGTCTCATATAAAGTCCCAATAATTTTATTTTACGAAGTTAATGGTGTAGTCACTGATGTCCATCTATAAACTTATAGCGTGTGGACAGTCATGGAGGGTGACAAGCCTCCACCATTTTACTAACCCCCATCTTTGTGCTTTTTACTTGCAGTTCTGTGAACTTTGTACATTTCTATGCCAGCCATTTGAGACTGTTTGTTAACTGCCAGAAGAAATGATACTCTTTGATCACAATAACAGAAAGTTGTAGTTGTAACACAGAGTGTGAATGGCCACATTAAACTCTAATCCCTTCATAAAAAGAATTATGTTTGCAGCCGGCAGACTTCCACACTCGTGGAGTGATGCATAGCTAACCAACGTAAAACCAAATGCTCACTAATAAGAATCTAATTTGTGTGTTTTTGCAACTATTTTAATAGATGGTTTTTCTTTTGTGGCAGGATACCAGAGAAAATTATCTGTAAAGGATGATCAGAAGAGTGTTGATCACATTTTATACACAGCTTTTAATATCTGTTGATTACATCAGTCACCATCTTCTGTACAAAATTCTGCACATTTTCTGAGTCATCCCATAGTGTTGGGTTTATGGTGTAAGAAAGTGCAAAACATAATCTTCAAAGGTAAGTTGGCTTTCTGGCTGAGTTAAATATGACAAATATTGACATTATAATCCTTAAGGCCCCTTTCACACTTATACGACTTCAAAGTCGCGCGATTTTACCGCGATTTCGCGGCCGCTATTTTGCAGCGATTTAGCCACGATTTTACCGTGATTTTGACGCGATTTTGCCGCGATTTGGGAACAGTACTACTTTGTATGACTTTGCCACAGCTTTGGCATTAACCATTCTCAGCTTGTGCTTACAAAGTAGTGCTGAAATTGTGTCGATATTATTCAGGTACAACTTGCATGCTACTTGAGGGTTTAACATTGAGGTCTATGGAGTACAAATCGTATGGAAGTTGGACCAAAGTAGTGCTGAAATCGTGTCTATATTATTCAGGTATGATTTGCATGCTACTTGGGGGTTTAACATTGAGGTCTATGGAGTACAAATCGTATGAAAGTTGGACCAAAGTAGTGCAGGGACTACTTTGAAGTCGGCAAATATGAATGGTAGTCATTGAAAATCATGGAGAATGACTTGTCATATGATTTTGCAGTACAAAATCGTGGGACAAGTTGTATAAGTGTGAAAGGGGCCTAAGTCCTACTTTCTGACATTTCTAAAGGAAAAAAAAGTAATTTAACCACTTAAGCCACGGACCATTTGGCTAGCCAAAGACCAGAGCACTTTTTGCGATTCGGCACTGCGTCACTTTAACTGACAATTGCGCAGTCGTGCAATGTGGCTCCCGAACAAAATTGACGTCCTTTTTTCCCCACAAAAAGAGCTTTCTTTTGGTGGTATTTGATCACCTCTGCGGTTTTTATTTTTTGCGCTATAAACAAAAAAAGAGCGCCAATTTTGAAAAAACGCATTATTTTTTACTTTTTGTATAATGAATATCCCCAAAAAATATATTAAAAAACCTCAGTTTAGGCCAATATGTATTCTTCTACATATTTTTGGTAAAAAAAATCGCAATAAACGTTTATGATTGGTTTGCACAGAAGTTATAGCGTCTACAAAATAGGAGATAGTTTTATGGCATTTGTATTAATAATTTTTTTTTTACTAGTAATAGCAGTGATCAGCGATTTTTATCGTGACTGCGACATTATGGCGGACAAATTGGACACTTTTGGCACTATTTTGAAAATGAAAAATGCATTGATTACTGTGTAAATGTGACTGGCAGTGAAGGGGTGCGGCAGGGGTTAAGTGTGTCCTAGGGAGTGATTCTAACTGTAGGGGGATGGGCTATGTGTGACACGACACTGTTCACCGCTCCCGATCACAGGGAGCTGTGATCAGTGTCATTAGGCAGAACGGGGAAATGCTTGTTTACATCAGCATTTCCCAGTTCTTCCTCTCCGTGAGACGATCGCGGGTATCCCCGCGGACATCGGGTCCGCGGGACCCGCGATCACACTCATGGAGCTCACGGCAGGGTCGCGCTTGCGCCACCAGCGGTGTGCACGCGACCACACGGCAGCACATTTAAAGGGACGTATCTGTACGCCTATTTGCCTTTCCGTGCCATTCTGCCGACGTAAATGTTTGTGCAGCAGTCGGCAAACGGTTAAAACTGCTCGCGGCTGTAATGAATTGTCGGGTCTCGGCAATGTAGATAAAACTCATTGAAAAAAACGGCATGGGTTCCCCCTCAGTCTATTCCCAGGCCCTTTGGGTCAGGTATGAATATTAAGGAGAACCCCAAACCAAAATTTTTAAACAAAATTGCGTGGCGGTCCCACCAAAATCCATACCAGGCACTTTAGGTCCTGTATGGATATTAAGGGGAACCCTGCGCCAAATTTAAAAAAAATGGCGTAGGGGTCCCCCTAAAATCCATACCAGACCCTTCAGGTCTGGATAGATTTCAAGGGGAACCCTGCGTCAAAATAAAAAACAAATGGCATAGGGGTCCCCCCCAAAATCCATACCAGACCCTTATCCAAGCACGCAACCTGGCAGGCCGCAGGAAAAGAGGGAGGAACGAGAGAGCGCCCCCCCGAACCATATCAGGCCACATGCCCTCAACATGGGGGGGTGCTTTGGGGTCCCCAAAGCACCTTGTCCCCATGTTGATAGGGACAAAGGCCTCATCCCCACAACCCTTGCCGGTGGTTGTGGGGGTCTGCGGGTGGGGGGCTTATCGGAATCTGGAAGCTCCCTTTAACAAGGGGACCCCCAGATCCCTGCCCCCCCATGTGAATTGGTAACGAGTACATTGTGCCCCTACCACTTCATTAAAAAAAATGAAATCGATGGAAAAGCATCAAAACACATGTCAATGCGTGTTTTATGCAGCTAACTAAATGCCCAGCAATTATTTTTAATTATTTGTTTTGTGAAAAGAACAAGCACATTTTTGCAAGTAAAGGCAGTGAGGCACACCATATCACATGCACAAAAATGCAGGCATTTTCCCAAAGCCTGTCCTATTAGTGACCAGCGTTCTTCCAGTTTGGGAAAATGCCGGTCACCGCATTAGTGTGAATTAGCCCTTAGTGACTCCTCTATGTAACTGTAAGCTCCATGAGCAGGGTACTCCCAATGCTTCTGTATTGAACTGTACTGTCCCCCATCTACATTGTATAGTGCTGCGCAAAACTGTTGGTGCTATATAAATCCTGTATAATAATAATGTGACTATTTTGCATATGTAAAGGCCCTCTCCCATTGATCTACTGTCATATAGTTACTTAAGCAATCCGTTGTGCAATATTAATTGTTAATTAATTAAAACAAACACACAATGTTTTCCATAATTCTTTAAAAAACAAATTGTTTATTTTGTCCTGTTGATATGCACATGGTTATACCTGTTTGTACTATGCTTAAATAGGTGGTCGTGGTATAATAAAAACAAGTCGCAGATTCTAGGAAGAGAATTACAGCTTGTTCAGAATCCAAGAAGATTTAGCCTTAGATAAGGGTTAACTGATTTGTGCATTGTACTGTAGATGCTTAGTAATCGTTAATGACAGTTAATTCTTGGCAATTGCAGCCAGGAAGAAAAAATCATTGTTTTCAGAGAAATTGACCAGATATAGGATGGCAATATGAACAGGCAAACTGAAATTTAGGTTGAGAACACCAGCAAAATGTGTCACATTTGCCACAACTGACACTGTTTATTCTAATGCAGAGTACAACTCAGGTCTTCTTCACCACAGTGCCTGTTTGACACTGCTCTGTCATAGGTAGCATGCTCTTTGATCGACCTAGATGACAATTACAGCACTTTATTTTAAGAAATATTCAGGACATAGATTTTAGTTTTGTTTAATAAAATGCGCATAAAACTCCCAGTAAAGATTCCATTGTTATGGCTAAAAACTGACTTAAATATTCATCTTAAAATTCACTGGTGAAAAAAAAAATACAAAATCTATTTTCAGAATATTTTGTAATGTTTCTATTAGCTATTATCATGTTAGCAACTTTGATTACATTCTAACCAGTGACCATCAGTGCGTTTAGGCTTAATTTTAATGAACAAAGTTTAATACTTGTAATAATACTCTATCACTTTGCCTATTCAGGACAAAGTGACAGGTTCTCTTCTAAAGATATCCCCCCATTCGCTGATACTTAGCTTCCCCACTATGCCCTACCCCTTCCTTTTGTTGCCAGGCCTTTTTACATTTCTCACATACAAATCCTTTACTTTACCTACCACTCTTGGAGGGCTGAGATTTTATCCTTTGACTGCTAAGGTCCTATACATCATGAATGATTCTCTCTAATGCCACGTACACACGAACGGACTTTACGGCAGACTTTGCCCGGCGGACTTTTTGACGGACTTTATGACAGACTTTCTGAATGAACGGACTTGCCTACACACAATCAACTAAAGTCCATCGAATTCGTACATGATGACGTGCGACCGGACTAAAATAAGGAAGTTCATAGCCAGTAGCCAATAGCTGCACTAGCGTGGCTTTTTGTCCGTCGAACTAGCATACAGACGAGCGGACTTTTCGACCGGATTCGAGTCCGTCGGATAGATTTGAAATATATTTCAAATCTAAGTCCGTCCAACTTTTGACACGATCGAATTGTCCGACGAAATCCCGTCCGCTGGGCAAAGTCTGCCGTAAAGTCCGCTCGTGTGTACGTGGCATTAGCTAGCCTGTAACTTAGGATATGTCAGGGCAATCAGAGAGCTAATATAAATGTATGGCTACTAGGGATGCACCAATACCTGTTTTTTTAGGAGTGAGTACAACTATCGATACTTGTGCTTAAGTACTCGCCGATACCAATTACCAATACTGTGAGGTGTGATTTGAGCCCATACAAAAGGAATAGGCTCAAATCGCACTGAAAAGAATCGCATGTGATTTGAACTGGAATGCGTTCATTAGCAGTTTATGAACCTGAGATGATCAGTTAAGAACATCTTCTCTGCTGATCATCTCAGCACACAGAGAATCTGTCGCTGACTGACACAGAAAGGGCCATTTTATGAAGGTTTGATTTCGGCACCTCACTGGCGCTCTCTGTGAGAATTCTGCCTCCCAGATTTTCCAGCCTAGAGATGGAGAATCGGTGGAGAAGAGAGAATCCCGGGAGAACTGTGGTAGATTATTGACTTCCTCCTTCCTCAGACACCACCAAGACAGTAAAAAAGATCCCTTGCCTTTCACAACCCCCCCAAAACCGGTAAAGCAGGTTAGAAAAACTATATAAATATATATATGTTTATGTGTGTATATAGATCTATATAGCTACAGATATACAGTGGGGACGGAAAGTATTCAGACCGCCTTAAATTTTTCACTCTTTGTTATATTGCAGCCATTTGCTAAAATCATTTAAGTTAATTTTTTTCCTCATTAATGTACACACAGCACCCCATATTGAGAGAAAAACACAGAATTATTGCAATTTTTGCAGATTTATTAAAAAAGAAAAACTGAAATATCACATGGTCCTAAGTATTTAGACCCTTTGCTGTGACACTCATATATTTAACTCAGGTGCTGTCCATTTCTTCTGATCATCCTTGAGATGGTTCTACACCTTCATTTGAGTCCAGCTGTGTTTGATTATACTGGTTGGACTTGATTAGGAAAGCTACACACCTGTCTATATAAGACCATAGCAAACTCAGTGCGGGCTTTCATGTCTCTTGCACTGAGGAAAGGCTTCCATCGGGCCACTCTGCCATAAAGCTCCGACTGGTGGAGGGCTGCAGTGATGGTTGACTTTCTACAACTTTCTCCCATCTCCCGACTGCATCTCTGGAGCTAAGCCACAGTGATCTTTGGGTCCTTCTTTACCTCTCTCACCAAGGCTCTTCTCTCCCGATAGCTCAGTTTGGCCGGACGGCCAGCTCTAGGATTCTGGTCGTCCCAAACGTCTTCCATTTAAGGATTATGGAGGCCAGTGTGCTCTTAGGAACCTTAAGTGCAGCAGAAATTTTTTTGTAACCTTGGCCAGATCTGTGCCTTGCCACAATTCTGTCTCTGAGCTCTTCAGGCAGTTCCTTTGACCTCATGATTCTCATTTGCTCTGACATGCACTGTGAGCTGTAAGGTCTTATATAGACAGGTGTGAGTGTACAGCTTGTATAACAGTGTAAATGTGCTGTCCCCTCGGAATAACTCAACACACAGCCGATAATGAGCACACCCCTAAGTGAAAATGTCCAAATTGGGCCCAAAGTGTCACTATTTTGTGTGACCACCATTATTTTCCAGCACTGCCTTAACCCTCTTAGGCATGGAGTTCACTAGAGCTTCACAGGTTGCCACTGGAGTCCTCTTCCACTCCTCCATGACGACATCACAGAGCTGGTGGATGTTAGAGACCTTGCGGTCCTCCACCTTCCGTTTGAGGATGCCCCACAGATGCTCAATAGGGTTTAGGTCTGGAGACATGCTTGGCCAGTCCATCACCTTTGCCCTCAGCTTCTTTAGCAAAGCAGTGGTCGTCTTGGAGGTGTGTTTGAGATCGTTATCATGTTGGAATACTGCCCTGTGGCCCAGTCTCTGAAGGGAGGAGATCATGCTCTGCTTCAGTATGTCACAGTACATGCTGGCGTTCGTGGTTCCCTCAATGAACTGTAGCTACCCATGCCGGCAACACTCATGCAGCCCCAGACCATGACACTCCCACCACCATGCTTGACTGTAGGCAAGACACACTTGTCTTTGTACTCCTCACCTGGTTGCCGCAACACACGCTTGACACCACCTGAACCAAATAAGTTTATCTTGGTCTCATCAGACCACAGAACATGGTTCCAGTAATCCATGTCCTTAGTCTGCTTGTCTTCAGCAAACTGTTTGTGGGCATTCTTGCGCATCATCTCTTGTGCATCATCTTTAGAAGAGGCTTCCTTCTGGGATGACAGCCATGCAGACCAATTTGATGCAATGTGCGGCGTATGGTCTGAGCACTGACAGGCTGACCCCCCCCACCCCCTCAAGCTCTGCAGCAATGCTGGCAGCACTCATACGTCTATTTCCCAAAGCCAACATCTGTATATGACACTAAGCACGTGCACTAAACTTATTTGGTTGACCATGGCGAGGCCTGTTCTGAGTGGAACCTGTCCTGTTAAACTGCTGTATGGTCTTTGCCACTGTGCTGCAGCTCAGTTTCAGGGTCTTGGCAATCTTTTTATAGCCTAGGCCATCTTTATATAGAGCAACAATTATTTTTTTCAGATCCTCAGAGTGTTCTTTGCCCTGAGGTGCCATGAGGTGCCATGAGGTAAACTTCCAGTGACCAGTATAAGAGAGTTGGAGCGATAACACCAAAATGAACACACCTGCTCCCCATTCACACCTGAGACCTTAACAAGTCACATGACACCGGGGAGGGAAAATGGCTAATTGGGCCCAATTAGGACATTTTCACTTAGGGGTGTACTCATATTTGTTGCCAGTGGTTTAGACATTAATGGCTGTGTGTTGAGTTATTTTGAGGGGACAGCAAATTTACACTGTTATACAAGCTGTACACTCACTACTTTTTTTCTTTTAACAGAGATGTTTATTGTAAAAAAACAAATGAGCATTACAATGGCATAATCAGCACAGATACAAACATACACAGATAGAAAACAGGATGAAGTCTGTAGCAGTCTAGGGATCTAATCCCCAGACCATTGGGTACCTTCGAGGTAATTATCGAGTTTTTCCTAGCGACAACCAGGGTTCTCCACCAGCATAACCTTTCCACATCCTATGCCCATACATATAGCCTATATAATTGAAAAGTGAGATATTTCCGGGGGGGGGGATGGATGGATGGATGGAGGGTGAGTAAAAATGGAGTTCAAATGAGATGACCTCTTTGCCATGTAATCCTTCAGGTCCTCTCATAGTACTTAGCCATTGGCATGTATCCACCCCAACCAGACTTTGTCGAATTTCGCTGGGCACTGCCTGCTCTCGTATATGAGTCTGTAGAGGGATAGTACTGAGTTTATGTAAAGGCACCAAGAGTCCCTCGTGGGTGGCTCTGCCGACTTCCATCTTAGGAGTATTTCCCTTCTAGCATAGAACAGCGAGAATGTTATACATAGCTTAGTATACCTGTCTCCCTGCACCTCGTCTAAGTGGCTCATTCGGAGGGTCACAGGATCCAGTGGGATCTGTGTCCCACACACCTTGGGGCATGAACAGACCATGTGCCAGAATGAGCCTTCCTCCCTTCTACATCTGGGGCACAATGGATCTCGTTGAGGGTATATGCGGGCCAGTCTCTGTGGGGTGTAGTAGGCCCTGTGGAGAAATTTGAGTTGAATAAATCTGTCTTTCGCCGCTATCATCGAGGGAATAAAAGTGGAGACATATTCCTTGTCACCAAGAGTCTGTATGTCTGTCTTCCACTTGTCCAGAGATTGGGTCTGTTTAATGTCATGGGCAACCATCAAGTAGAGGTATAGAGAGGAAAGGGGTTTCCCCATCATACTGGAAATTAACAGAAGCTCTATCGAATCCGTCTCCAAACTTATTGTTTCCTGGAATTGGGTCCTAAAAGCATGTCTCAACTGCCAGTATCTAAATTCCCATGAGTTGGGTATTGAGTACAAGGATTTCAATTCCTCAAATGTCATGAGTTTACCATCTTTAGTGATATGTTTCAAAGTCGTGATCCCTTTCCTTGCCCATAGTGAATGGTATGGTAAAGTATTTAGATGGGATAGCATTGGATTCCCCCATAAGGGCATGTGAGGGAATATTTGAAGGGTTTTTTATATACTGCTCTAGCTTCCTGCCAAACCCTTATTGTGGTCTTCATAGGGGTAGTTACGGAGGGGTAAGCCTGCCCCCCCCCCAAATGCTAGGTTGCTCAACACTGCATATGACCCCAGGATGGCCGCTTCTAATGTAACCGCTGGGTTTTTTCTGGGCTGGGAAAACCACCAGCGTACGGTGACAAGGACCACTGCCCAATAATAAATTTGGAAGTTTGGGAGTGCCAGACCTCCTCCCGAAAGGGGGTGGTACAGTATTCATTTTGCCACCCTAGGGGGCTTCCCGGCCCAGAAGAAGCACACCATCAGTCCCTCTAATCTCTTGAAGAAGCTTTTGGTGAGATGTGACAGGGTGTGCCTGAAGAAGTATAGAAATTTAGGTAAATACACCATTTTCAGTAGCAATCACAGTGTCAATGCAAGGCTGAGATATTAACCATGACAGGTAATAGGTTAGCGATCAAACATCCTAATGTAAAGCTAACAAACCAGCCCCTAAGGGGCAACAATCCCCCACCCCTTCCCTCCAAAACTGGGAAGGGCTTCCAACCCAAGTCCCAACTCAGCACGCTGGCTTCAAAGGGGGAACCCATGCAAGAGGCGAGCTGGACCCCTCCGAATCTTATTGGGGAGCTCAAGCGAGAGTATCAGCTCTCCACACTGATCACCACCGCTGGTCATCATGAATGCTGGTGGGGGTTGTGGTAGAGTCTTAGGGGAAAATAAGGGAACAGATATTTATGCACCCCACAGCAATAAGAGTATAACCCAACATGGAAACGTGTGTTCTGCTGTTGCCTTGGTGAAACGAGGGGAGAGAAACCGGCAGAGTCTCCTGACCATGTCAGGGGCACAAAACCTATGTTGTGGGAAAAACAAGAACAGTCTGAAGCCTAGGTTTAATAATAATGCAGACCACCCCCAACAACCTGCTCTACAGACCCGGTAAATGTTACCCTGGGTCTCTCCAGTGCCCCATCAGGACAGTCAACCGAGGGGGGTTAACTGAGGTTAAGAACTAGGAGGAAGTCTGCTCATAGGGAGGGTCCCGGCGGGCGGCTGAGGGACAAACCCTCAAAGGGGACAACAGGTGCAGGGAAATGTATAGGCATGCTGCAGACCAGGATGACCCAAAGTGTAGTGTCAGAAGGAGATAAAGACTCACTGGTATCCGGATCAAGGTAACGGTGGTAGGGAATCCAACCAGGCAGAGGCCTCACTCGGTGAGTGGAAGAAGCGTGTCATCTTTTCCATCTTGGACCCAAAGGCGCACCGGGTAGAGCACATTATAACGGATATTGAAGGTCCTCATCGCCGCTTTCACTGAGTCTAATGATTTACGTAGCTTTTGCATCTCGACAGAGAAGATCATCAGTTTGTTGTTTTGGAGGTTGATGAAGATTCTCGGAGGAGCTCCTGAGGGGAGAGGCTTAGGTGGAATGCGGTAGGCCTTCTCCACGGTGTAATGGGGGGAGGCATCAGGGAGGAGGGTGCGCAACATGCCTTCCACGAAGCCTGTCGGGTTCCCCCCTCAGCCCCCAGGTAGGCCAATTTTGTGAATGTTGTTCCTTCGGTTCCTGCTCTTGGAATCCACTGCCCTTTACTCAAGGGCCTTCACCTTGGTCTGGGGAGTTTGAGGTTCCAGGACCTCGTCCTCTGTCTGACCGATCCGCTGCTTAGTCTCCATCACTCTGGAACGGAGTCTGTCCATGTCTTGGCGTATGAGGCTTACGTCCAGTTGTACTGCCTCGTTCTTGGCAGTAAATGTAGATTGGCAAGTAGCGATTGCCGCCATCACCTCCGCTAGGCAAGGCAGCCTGGAGTCAGCCAGTTCCATGGTGTTTGTCAGCAAGGCGTGGGAGCAGCACCTGGATTGTGTCTCCACATGCGTGCAGGGAGGTGGTAGTGGAACCTCTGCAATCGGGGGAAATTTAAGTCTTTTCCCCCCACTGGACTGTGCACCCGAGGATCTGCGTCTCATCCAGGTGTCGTCAGGGCTGAAATCAGGGGGTTATCTCCTGTGAATACGGATATTTTCTAGAAAGCAAGTGGAGCTTGTGGAGAATGCAGCCACTCACGTCGCCATCTTGGACACGCCCCCCCCCACACTCACTACTTTACATTGTAGCAAAGTGTCATCTGTTTTGCATTGTCACATGAAAAGGTATAATAAAATATTTACAAAAATGTGAGGGGTGTACTCACTTTTGTGAGATATTGTGTGTGTGTGTGTGTATATATATATATATATATATATATATATATATATATATATATATATACTTTTTTTTTGTGCAGCTAAACTTTATTATTTTTTTAATATGTGGTGTGTGTGTGAGGTACTGAGGAGAGCGCTCTACTCTGAGAATGCCCTTGTACTCAGCAGTGGTAATTCACCGGCTGCTTAATAATCTGACACCTGTGTTCACTGATTTTCTTTTACTGTAATCTCTCTATGTCTAGCGAGATTACAGTAACAGGAGGCATTCTCTACAATTCAAAGTATTTGTAGATCGCTTCACTCCTCAAAAGGGACGTGATCTACACCGCTTCATGAACAGGCACTCTGAGGAGAGCGATCTCCTCTGAGAATGCCGGAGAACTCAGCAGTGGTTATTTTCCGCTGCTTAATAAACGGACGACCTAACTGTTTTTCTAGCCAATACATCTTTTATCGGAATTATTTTTTGCTTCAATCAAGACTTTTGCTTTGCAACCTGTGATGGCTGTGATGTTAGTCTGTCAAACCTTAGTGAAATGCACTAAACTTATGGTAAAGATCTATCTTTGATTCATACTGATCATTCAGTTGTAGAGCTCTTAGAAATCATGCTCACAGCACTACTGTGTGGATGGGTTAGTTGATATCGTCTATGGTATTTCCCAAATGAGCCTCCTATCAGTGAATATGTGGAAAACTCTGGTTGAAATGTTGGTCTGAGAAACAGCAATTTAGAAAGTGTTTGCTGCACATGCCTCTACTAGGTGTACAAGTACTAACTTGCCCCAGCTAAAGATGCCTAGGCCTCAGACTAAGAAGATCTCTTCCCACTTTGTGGAAAAAAGAGTTCCTTTCTTTACTTTTATTTTACCACTTTTACATGATAGTTTACATTTTGGGGGTTTTATTCAAGATGTGCAAAGAGAGATCACTTGTGTGTACAGTATAACATTTAAATAATGGCAAATACAGATAACAAATCTAATAATATTAGCAAATGTAACAAGAGTACTTACAGTAACTATATATGGCATAGAGAGGGGAGTTTGGGACTTTAAATGAGGCACACTAGTCGCCTCCATCCCGGAGTCAGGTATATAACAAACAGGGAAGTTGGGACTTTAAATGAAGCGGTTGGATTGCGGAGGGTTAAAAAGTAGTGATTTAATAGTCATAGTAAATAGAGTAACAAGAATTTCACATATATCAACACACATATATGTTATTGCATGAAAATGGAGCATATAGTATAGAAAAATACATGCAGTAGATATAAAATCATACTCGATAAATGGTAATTGAAAAGCTAATGGTACAACAGTAACTGGAATTGATCGCATAGCCATGATAATATTCATAATCATGATAGGTGCCAGAAGTGGCATGCCCGGAACCTGGTAGCTGGAATATAGATCACATGATAATAGTAATAGTCATACTAGGTACCTAAAGTGGTGTGCCCGAGACCTGGTGTCAAAAGGGCACAATGGTATAAAGAGTTAGAAAATAATACTGATGACATCAGAGTACAAATAATTAAGGTTGAAGCATCAAGTGTAGCTCGACGCGTTTCGTGGATGGTTTTCTCCACTCATCAGGAGCTGATGCAGTACAAACCTGTAAGATATATAGATATAATAAATCTCCATCTTATTAGAGAGGAGTAAAATAGATCTAATCACAACATGGTTGGTCAGAAGACATACACTTACCAACCCTGGCACTGAGTGAGACGCACGGCAAATGGCACGGAGTGAGCCAGAGGCAACAAACCCCCGCACGGGAGCTGAGGCAGCATAATATGTCTGGATGGCAACGGGTGATGGAATGGCAGTGTCCGGATAATGGGATGGTGTCCATGTGATAGAAATAATAATGAAGAGCTTGTCAAAATGAAGGGATATCTGGGAACAAAATGTCAATTTGTAAATAGTAAATATTCGTAATATGAAATTAGTAATATTGAATAATGTGTAGATAATGTACCCAAAGATACCCTTGTATATAATGTCGGTAGATAATATTATAGAAATAGTCAAATTAATAATATTGAATAATATAAAAATAATGTATCTAAAGATACCATTGTATATGATATTGATATGGTGTAGATGATGTTCATGAAATTATTAATAATAGATACCTTTATGTATAATCTTGATAAATAATGTTGTGGAAATCATGGTGAAACAATTAAGATAATAACTAGTGCAGATATAAATGGTGTGCTTTGTGAAAGAGGGAATGTAAGAAATGAATAGTGGCTGATGAATAAAACAAGATGTGCAGTGAAACAGAGCAGGGGTAAAACAGAGAAAGTGAGCCCAATATCCGAAGACTTACCCGATGCTAAGGGTGAAGCACAAGCAGCAGGAGAAGAACAGCTGGTATGTGGAGACCCCAGTCGGAGACAGGCCGAATAAACAGCCCATTCAGATTGGGGGACATATAAATATATGCCGCCAACGCCACGTGCGTGAGCCCAGCGGGAGGAGGGGGCGGCGTCCGCACCTGAGCTGAGAAATCGCTCAGTGTTTGGCGCCAAAACCATCCCCCTCCCAAAGGGGAGTCACGCAGGTGACGCTCCAAGCGTCAGCGCGGTGACATTGGTTAGAACGTCCCGCGCATGACGTAGGGACCGTGGCGCCGATGCGCAGAATGGTACCCGCCCGAACCTCCCAAGGGGGAGGAGGGGGAGGGTCCAAGGAGCGCATCGCAGCTCCCGCGCCGAGGAAGGAAACCCCAGCACAAAACCGAGGCAAGGGCCATGCTGAAGCAAAAACAGTGGCAGGGCTGTGGGGGTAATATGTATAACAAAAATTGAAGTCAATGTAATAGCAGCAACCAGTACAGGACATGCTCACCATGGTAACATAGAGGAACTGGGTACAAGCATAGCAATATGTGTAAGGTATACGACTGTTCCAAAGATGCAGCCCTATGTAGGGTCTGCATGAACCAGTAACTATATATGCCTTTTTGCCCAGGATTCTCATCCGCTTCTATTGCTGTTTGGCATGGATGATCAAAATCAGGCACGTGCATTTAAGCAGCCCTGAGACTGGCTATTCCAAGTTTTGCCTGTAGCACATAGGGTAGCATTTGGCCCATTACAAACTTTGATCAGCAGTATTACCTTTTAAGATATAGCTCATCCTGGTCAGTTTACAAAGACATTCCTATAACATTAGGTAATTTAATGCAACCAGGCAACCAGGAATTTATTCTTAGATATTGTGAGGCAATAATACTAATGAAATATAAAATGTCCCCATCCACTCTGATTTGCTTTGTCTCCTTTAGGTTTGTTTGTGGTAAAGCAAGGAAGCAGAAACCCCTGTAGTATGTTAATGTGCTTTTACCAAACTTGAATGCTGTACATGCAAACTACTTGAAACTGTAGGAAAACAATACAAGACATAAAAAGTGTTATACATACATATACGCATACAACACACATGCAACAGGCTACCTAAGCTTACTAGCAAATGAGCATTGACAGTGATCTACTGTATATGTTTATAGGATATGATAAAAAGTCACTTAGCTTGGTTTATAGTGGTTTCAGGATCTTTGTCGGCAACCAACACTCCAGCGAGCAATTGCAAAAATCAGGCTGTCTCGTAGTGTAGCATAGTGTTATCCCCAGCTGAAGTTCCCACTGACACAATCTTCATCTGGTATTTAAGGAGCCCCCTCCTTTTACTTCCAGACTCTCCTCTTTAGGTTCAGCACGTGGCTGTGTTACCTTCTTTCTTGCCTCCCCCAATTTTCTGCAAACATAACTTCCTCTTTAACTAGCCTTTATAGACCAGTTAGACAAGTTAATTAACATTTGAATAGAGGAAACCCTGATTCTGAACTTAAATGTCTTATTTCATATATTTATGCTATTGAAAATCACTAAAATAGTCATGGCAACACTTTCCAACTCTTGAAAAATTAGAAACTTATCATTTCATATCAGCTTTTAAAGCCCTCTGTCCCCTATATATGGAAAAATATTCCCTTTTAGACCCTGGATGTTCTGGGTGACCAAACTTTTTCTCTGGACAAGCTACAATGTTCTGTTAAGTAAGTTTAGCAATGTGTCCTTTAAAGTCTGTGTTTACAGTAGATTGAAGGAAAACTGTAGATGATAGTCTATTGTCCTCTGGGACATAAGCAAACGCTCAAATAAAAGTCCACTCAAATTCATCTGTTATCAGGAATTCATCTGTATCTTCCTCATGTTCTCATCTCATCTTCTGGTCTGTTTCATCACATCTGGCTTTGTCATCTGGTCTGCCTGCTCTGCCTCTCGATTTTTGTTACTTTTGAAAGGGTAAAAGACAAGACAGATAATGTGTTCTTTCCAACTGTGCCAAAACACAGATCACTGCTCACATTTTTCTTTCTACCCATTTCTGACTGCAAAATCATTGTAGAGTGCCCACTATTGTCTTGTCATATTCTCACAGAAAGACATAGATTTTCAGTGGAAAGAGTAAAACCTGTCAAGGGAACACTGGCCTGCAGATGGTCAGTCTATACAGCTATTGCTTGCATCTCTTCCTTACTGAACCCAAAATTGTAAGACTAAAATCTAAGGAAAAATCAAGACTCAATTGCCCCACAATCTGTTCAAAGAAGAAGCATACCTAGGAAGCTCCTTTGAAGCAGATATCAATGTACTATCTCTAGTCCGTGCTGGGTGATTACATGCCACCTGATCGTCACTGTTTTTCTGTGCATGCCTATTCCCTCTCAACAATCTATGCAGCATTTTTCTTAGCACAAGCAACAGAAAACACTACAGAATACAGGCGTGTTTCAATTGAAACTCGCAGGTGAGCCTCCAACTGTTTTGCTTCATCACTTGTAGGTTACTTTTCAGTAAAGCAAGGAAGTAAAAACCCCTGTAGTAACTAATATATGCTTTTACTAAACAAGAATGCTGTACATACATATTACTTACATTTGTAGGAAAACAATATAATACATACAGAGTATTACACATGTGTTCAATTCTAAATCTCTGTGCTGGTCTAAAATGATGTAACATAAATGGTGCGCTATTCCTGTGCAAAGCAAAGTGACTTGATATAATACAAAAGTAAATGTTATAATATGACTTGGTGCATACACAACAATAATACTGCGTATAAAGTGTTGTGCCTCAATAAAGTGAACCAGTGATTTGAAATAAAGTGACCAATGCATACATAACAATAGTATTAAAGTGCTTATGAGAAAAATGTCAAATCAATATGTATTCACATGCAATAAATCTTTGAATTGGTGTCTGTGTGACTATTGATAAAACACAAAGTTTGTGCCCAAGAATGTGATACAATGTATCAATGGAATCTGTTCAGATAATCTCCTGTGTTGATATATATCACTGAATGTTGCAAAAGTGTCTATTACATTCCACTTTAGAATAATATTCTGTGTTTTGAGATATGAAGATCCATGTAATAAAATTGGCCTCTTACCGAATATGATGGATCCCTATGACAGAGATCAGACTCACTGTGTGAACTAAACCACTGATGTAGAGGTTACTCTCTCAGCTTTTTCATATCCATGTGCTTCAGAAGGTTTGGACTCAGGGGATTCAAAGACCACAGCATTGGATTACTCCATGGACCTTCAGCCCGCTTGTGTTGCATTAATTATGGGCTTGGATGTTTCAGGTGTATGGATTCAAACAACCTTAAATCTGTTTTAAAATAAATGGAACTCCAATGGTTTGGAAATCGATAAGGAAAGAAAAGCCTCATAGTGTAAAACCGCAACCCAACATTAAACTATCTTTTAAAAAGTTACACGTACAACAAGGCTGAAATTTCAAGCGTAAGAAGTTTTTAAATCTGGCGATGATGTCACTCATGCAACCAGTTGGGTGGCTCTACGCTGACGCGTTTCCACAAAACTGTCTTCTACTGGAACTGGAGGATACTGAGTATGGCCAGCCGACCGTCTTTTAAGAGGGTGACACCGAAAGTGCATTTGAAAGCAAAGTGCCTTGATGAGCAGCTGTGCACTTGTCTGTTAAATTTCTTAAAACATAACTCCACTTTTGTTGAGAAAAAAACACCCCCCGGGTGATCTATGTACATTGCAAGGATTATAGCAACCTTTGTTGCAGATTCCTATCTTTTGTTATTCTGAAGAAATGCATCTGTGTTGTGCCTCTGGGCTGAGTGGGTCTAATGGGAGTGGTTTCATAATTATCAGTCAGCAGTGGCAGCTGCAGAGCACTAATGAGGAAAGCTGCTGGGCCCGCATCCCTTTAGATGTGTTCCTATTGGAAATATCTCACCAAAAATGACATGTTTGTTGCAGGGGATTCCTGAAATCTGACTTGTATCTTAGTCAGACTTCTGGGAAAATTGGTGAGCCAATCATACAAGCAGGAAATAATGTTTCTGGGGAGTTGTTAGTACACATTCTGTGTACAGAACAACTCCATGTAGCCATATTGGTTTGCATTTTTAGAAAATTACAGGGGCTGCAGATTGAAAAGGAAAGGTAATTTTTAATAACATTGAGCTACAATATGACTTGTATCGTAATTGTACACGCTATATTATTTTTTCTTTATTTGCCCTACGAAAGTGGAGTTACCCTTTAACGGAATAAATCTATAACATTTGACTTTTTATCCATCACAGATGTATGGTATTTTATCGAAAAGACTTTGTCATCTTTAAAATATATTCATATTAAAAGTCTTACACATACTGTATGCATACAGCACACATACTGTACACTTGCTACATTACCTTCCCAGCAAATGAGCATTGAGCATTGACAAATGTCTGTAAGCAATAGGGGTACATACAATTTTACTTAGCTTGGGTTATAGTTTGCAATTTCCATTACAAACAGTTGTGTAGATTTAGCGCCATCCCCAATCAAAGTTCCTCCTTTGGTCTAGTGAAGTCCCCTATGGCATCGACCTTTCTTAGTTCTTCTTGTAGTTATGAACCCCGCCTCCTTCTACTCAGGACTTCTTTCAGTCTTCTCATTTTGTTCAGCACGTGGCTGTGTTATCTGCTTTCTTGCCAACATCCCTTCCATGCTTAACTATCCTTTATGAACCAGATAATGTGATAATGTGAATTAGCAGTTGAATGGAGGAAGCCCATCTTTTGAGCCAAAATGTATTATTTCATATAATTATGCTATAAATAATATAACTAAAATAGCCATGGCAACACATACTCCAAGTATTTAAACTTCAAGACAAAACCCAAGCCAGGGGCCCAGTTCAGCTGCAAGCCCTGGGACTATAAATTTTCTAAGCCTGCAGGCAAGTCCTCTTTGACATGAAGGGACACTGCCTGAGTAACCACTTAACAACTGCACCATAGCCGAATGATGGCTACAGCGTGGCTCGATAACTCTGGAAGGGTGTACTATGACACCCTCCCAGAATCTTGCTCCCGCAGGCCCCCTGGGGCGCACACCCGGGAATATCTGTGACTGCCAGGCCTGGAGGACCTGGCTCATCACGGCTCATGGTAAAGGGCCAGTGATAGCATCCCTTTACCACATGTTCGCTCCGTCAAATGACAGGGCGATCACATGTCCGGCTTTGCTCTTCGATCGGTACAGTGTGAGAGCAGAGGGGAGAGATCGGTTGCAGCAGCGCTGTGGGCTGGATCAGTAGTGCCCACAGCGCTGCTCTGTGACAATTCCTGCCATCATCTATCCATCCATGCTCAGCCATCCCATCTATCCCCATCCATACTCAGCCATTCTGACTCATGCTCAGCCATACTCATTTATGCTCAGCCATCCCATTCATCCCCAGACACCCTGATTCATGCTCAGTCATCCCTATCCATACTCAGCCATACTCAGTGATGCTCAGTCATCCCCATCCGTACTCAGCCATCCTGATTCATGCTCAGTCATCCCCATCCATACTCAGCCATACTCATTCGTGCTCAGTCATCCCCAGCCATACTCAGCCATCCTGATTCATGCTCAGTCATCCCCATCTATACTCAGCCATACTCATTCATACTCAGTCATCCCCATCCATACTCAGCAATACTCAGCCGTCCTGGATCATGCTCAATCATCACCATCCATACTCAGCCATGCTCAGTCATCCCCATCCATACTCAGCCATACTCATTCATGCTCAGTCATCCCCATCCATACTCAGCCATCTTGATTCATGTGCAGTCATCCCCATCCATACTCAGCCATCCTCATTCATGCTCAGTCATCCCCATCCATACTCGGCCATACTCATTCATGCTCAGTCACCCCCATCCATACTCAGCCATCCTGATTCATGTTCAGTCATCCCCATCTATACTCAGCCATCCTCATCCATCCCCATCCATGGCTCATCCATCCCCATTCATGGCTCATCCATCCCCATCCATGGCTTATCCATCCCCATCCATGGCTCATCCATCCACATTCATGGCTCATCCACCCCACCCATGCTCAGCCATCCCCATCCACGGCTCATCCACCCTGATTAATGGCTCATTCATGCTCATCCATGCCACTTCAGTTCTCATCTATGCCACATCCATGTCACTACAGTGCTCATCAGTGCCACTACAGTTGCTTACAAAAGTGTAATAGGTAGTCAAATTAGATTTGAAATCTATGCCCCCAGAACACCTGACGGTGCTCTCTGCATGTTGGGTCTCTGTATGTGGCCAGGCTGTGGAAAAGTCTCACACATGTGGTATCGCCATACAGGATTAGGAGAATCTATTTTGGGGTGTAACTTTTGGTATGTACATGCCATGTGTTAGAAATATTGTATAAATGAACAACTTTGTGTAAAAACAAATGTGTTTTCATTTTCTTTCCACATTTCCGAAAAAATTGTGGAAAAAAATGACACATTCAAAAGACTCAATATGCCTCATATATTATATGTTGGGGTGTTCTCTTTCCAAAATGGGGTCATTTTTGGGGGGTTTCCATTGTCCTGGTGCTCCAGGGCCTTCAAAATTGCAAGAGGTAGTCAATAGATTAAATGTGTATTGTATGTCCCTAGAACGCCTGATGGTGCTCCCTGCATGTTGGGCCTCTGTATGTGGCCAGGCTGTATAAAAGTCTCACACATGTGGTATTGCCTTACTCAAGAGAAGGAGTAGAATGTGTTTTGGGGTGTAATTTGTGGTATGCATCTGCTGTGTGTGAGGAATAACCTGTTAATATGACAATTTTGTGAGAAAAAAAAAGAAAAAAATCTTAATTTTGCAAAGAATTGTGGGAAAAAATACAACTTAAAAAAACTCACCATGCCACTTACTAAATACCTTGGAATGTCTACTTTCCAAAAAGGGGTCATTTTGGGGGTATTTGCACTGTCCTGGCTTGTTAGGGTCTCAAGAAATGAGATAGGCCATCAGTACATCAGTTGTGATCAATTTTGAGTGATTGGCACCATAGCTTGTACACTCTATAACTTTCTCAAAGACCAAATAATATACACTTATTTGGGTTATTTTTACCAAAGATATGTAGCAGTATAAATTTTGGCCAAAATTTATGAAGAAAAATTAGTAATTTGCTAAATTTTCTAACAGAAACTTTTGAAAAAATGATTTTTTTTTATTTTCCGATTTTTTAAATTTTCGGTCTTTTTTCATTTATAGTGGGTAAGAGAGAGGTATTTTCCAGGGGCTATAGGCTAGAGTTTTGCTCTTTGCCCCTTCTCCACTTCATGTTGTCCAACTTGTCTGCATGTTTAGTGGATCATCATGTATCATATAAATCTAGGGGTTATTGCTATAGTTTTAACAGCTAAAGGTTTAAGGGTTATTTCAATGTTTTCACAGTTCCCAAACCAAAAGGGAGTTTTAATTCCATATTGGATCTAAAGGCCTGAAATGTCTTAATTTGGGTCCCCAGTTTTGCAGCAAGTTCTACAAGTTGGTAATAGCTTCTCTCCATCAGGAAGAGTTCCTAGCCTTTGGGGACATGAAGGGTGCACCTGCATCCCGCGTGTTCACCATGGGGCTTGCCTTGCCATGCTTTCAAGGCATTCCCATTGTGGGTTATCTGAATGACCTTCTTTTGAACAAATAGTCAGCTCTGGTTCTGACTGATAAGGTAAAGAGGACAGTCTAGACCTTATAAAAGTTTGGTTGGATACCATGTCCAAATCCTGAGGAGTGCTGGGGTGAGCTGTGTCCCCCAAGATTTTACTTGCTCCCCCTGTAGCCAACCCCCCCATCCCAGATGCTGTGCCTGACTGCTGAGCACTTTCTCCAATCCCTGTGCTGCACAGACAGCAGAGCTTCGCCCCACACAGCACATAATTGAGATCAGATTCCCTTATACACAGCCATGTCTGCATGGTCTATGTGTAGCTGGCTGCTATGTTGCAGTTCTGACTTGTGAAATTGCCTGGCCGGTTTGGCAGCACAGCTGCAGTAGCCAGGTACATACTGTGCAGATCGTGGCTGTGTGTAAGGGAATCCGATCTCACCTGTGTGGGGTGGGGAGTAGGAGCTCTGCTGCCTGTGCCCAGGCTTTGTGCAGGGATGGGAAAAGGAGCTCTGCTGAGTGCCCTGCGAGAAGTGACCCCTGTTCTCTGCTCTGCCAGCAGTGACCTCTCTCCTGTGTCCTGCCAGCAGTGACTCTTGTCCTCCTGCCCTGCAAACATTGACCCCCTGTCCTCTGCCTGCCAGCGGTGACTCCTGTCCTCTACCCCGCCAACAGTGACCCACATCCTCTGCCCTGCCAGCAACAGTCCCCTGTCCACTGCCCTGACAGCCATGACCCCTGTCTTCTACTATGCCAGAAGTGACTCCTGTTGATGCCTGTTTTTAGCCCTGCTGACCTTTGACCTTGGCTCTGCTGACCCCTGTGTTCTGCCCTGCTGACTCCTGTCCTCCGCCCTGTGGACCCCTGTACATCGGCCTTCTTACTCCTGTCCTCAGCTCTGTTGATCCTGTACAATGCCCTTCTGACCTCTGTCCTCTGCCTTGCTGACCCCTGTGCTCTGCACTGCTGACCCCTGTTCTCTGCCCTGTGGACCCCTGTACATTGCCCTTCTGACTCCTGTCCTCAGCTCTGTTGATCCTGTACACTACCCTTCTGACCCCTGTCCTCTGCCTTGCTGACCCCTGTCCTCATCCCTGTTGAACCCTGTCTGCTGCCCAATGGACCCCCTGCCCTACTGATTCCTGTGCATTCTCCTGCAGACCACCCATCCTTCATCCTTACATTTTTTACTGTATGTCAGACTGGCCCTGTTGTATACTGATATTTTAGAAGTCTGTCTAGGAGCTGACCCCTTGCTTGAATTATTGGGTATCATCCTGGATATGTCTCAAGCCAGAATTATCCTTCCCAAAGAAATACTTTTAACTCTGTTCCTAGACTCAGACTCTGCAGTCCAATAGCCATCTGACTGTAGACTAACAGAGTTCTTAAATCTCTTCATTGGTTGCCAGTAATGTTAGGGACTGAATTTGTGCCCACCTTTGAAAGACCCTTGTCCTGACAGGAAGTGAAGGGGAATCTTCCCAATGGGGACATAGCTCACAATTAAAACCTGAGAGAGGATCAATACATCCATTCTCTTCCTACTATGTTTAAAACTAAAAAAGAAAAAAAATCTGGAATTTTATTTTAAGTTCATAGTCTTTTTAATAAAAGCACCATCATAGCACATTTTAATGCTGTGGACTCTTTGATCTTTTTTTTCTTCTCTATTCTTTATTAATATTTTCCATCCTGCATAATACTGCTTACCTTTTTCGTATCCCAGAATACCATTTATAGATGTATTTCTGATTATATTAGTATTTAGGTTTACACCTGATATTGTACTGCTATCTCTCTTAAACTGTCTACATATACCTTGTTCCCTTTTTCCCAATTGTTTTAGCATGTCAAATAACTCAGGAAATTGCTTGACACAACACTTAAAGTACTATATTTGCTTTTCTATTTAACTCACAATAAACAACTTAACATCTTATGGCCTAGAATTTAAATGGGGTTCTATCTCATGTAACGATTGCTTAATGTATTTTTATTACCTTCAGTTTGATTTGAAAATTTGGTGTTGTATTACTCTGAAAGTTTCCACTGGAAAACATGCAACTTTTGGATGTATGACCCTTCTTTCTATTGTACTATCTGTATTACTTGTACTTTATATTTAAAACAAAAATCAATAAAAGTTATATTGTGAAAAAAAAAAGTTTTTTTTTGCTGTACGTAGAGATTGTATGAAAATACCTTGCCATCAAATCATAGATGTACCACATGAAAAAAGAAAGAGAGCCACACTTCATAATAATATCTGCAGCTGAGTGGTAATTTTTTTTGCAATGTGTTGGAGAGCTTTTTTTCTTCTGTGGGTCATAATGACAATAAATGAGTAACTTCCAGTGAGATTTTTTGCTGCCTTCCTGTAGACCAGGGATATGCAGTTAGCGGACCTCCAGCTGTTGCAGAACTACAAGTCCCATGCGGCATAGCAAGGCTCTACTACCCAAAGGCAGAGGCATGATGGGACTTGTAGTTTTGCAACAGCTGGAGGTCCGCTAATTGCATATCCCTGCTGCAGACCAACATCATTTTGGTGGGGTTTAACTTAATGTATATTAAATGTCTATGTTTCAACTGAATATGTAGGTAACTCTGAATATGAGCAGTGTTATCTAGGCTGATCTAGATTCTTATATATTTGCTGTTTTTTCTTGTTGTGGTATTGTGGGAGAGCACACTATTACTTTATATTGACTGAAACAAGGAAGTTGAAGTTGTGCTGTCCAGCACTTGTAAACAAAATGTTACAAAATGTTCTTAAGTGCAAACCTCGTTACCCACAAACCACTGGAATATTGTCAGTGTTTACATGGTACTGGGAAGGCATATAAGGTAAAATATGATTTACCCCTGATAACCCTGTGCTGTCACCCTGGTATACAACCCCACATGAACTTTAATGGCATCCCAGTCTTAGTCCGTAGGGTTCAATATTGAGGTGGCCCACCCTTTGCAGCTATAACAGCTTCAACTCTTCTGGGAAGGCTGTTCACAAGGTTTAGGAGTGTGTCTATGGGAATGTTTGACCATTCTTTCAGAAGTGTCTTTGTTAGGTCAGGCACTGTGACCACTACTGTCAATCACAACCAGTGAGTCAATGAGGAGAGAGAGCAGGGGCGGGACCCAGCCACCCTCCATGTATGAATTGACACACAGAGCAGCAACTTGGAAGTGAGCCTGCTCAGGTACCCCCATAGCTGCTTGCTCTGGGGGCACTCGGCAGGAGGGAGGAGCCAGGAACGCCGTCGGAAGACCCAAGAAGAGGAGGATCGGGGAGTGTCCAAAACCACTGCACAAAGTAGGTAAGTATGACATGTTTGTTATTTACAAAAAACACATGTCTTTAATATAAATTTAATCGGGCGGCACAGTGGTGTAGTGATTAGCACTCTCACCTAGCAGTAAGAAGGGTCGCTTGTTCGAATCCCAACCACGACACTACCTGCCTGGAGTTTGCATGTTCTCCCTGTGCCTGCATGGGTTTCCTCCGGGTACTCTGGTTTCCTCCCACACTCCAAAGACATGCTGGTAGGTTAATTGGATCCTGTTTAAATTGTCCCTAGTATGTATGAATGTGAGTTAGGGACCTTAGATTGTAAGCTCCTTGAGGGTAGGGACTGATGTGAATGTACAATGTATATGTAAAGCGCTGCGTAAATTGACAGCGCTATATAAGTACCTGAAATAAATAAAAAAATAAATAAATCACCAGTATCAAACACAACATTTGCTGTTGCTACAGGCAGTTACCCAAAGAACTAGTAATTGTAGACCTTCAATAAATCTGGTCTGACATTTCCAGTGAGTGTTGAATATAATGGGTGTATGTTTGTAATTGAAAGTGTGGCTTTTAGAATATATTACCATTATTTGGTAACCCAGCAATGGATGGATGAGATGCAAGCTGACATCAATATATATAATTGTGGTATTGATAAAGTATATGTGAACTATCCAGCTCCACACAGCCTCTTCATGAAAAGTCTCACCTTTAGGTGCTGCTTCTCCTGCACTTGTGTCACCAGTTCTTCATTCATTCCATGGAAATCATAGTGCATTTGTCTCTAGATAGAAGATCAGAACACGTTCTATAATTTGAGGGCAACATGTGTGCATGTGTACAGCTCCCGTGTGATTGCTTCAATTGTCCTTATGGAACTATTGGGAGTTCATTACATGCATCATGTTTAACTGGGTTATCATCACCACAGATGACTGAATCTTAGTCCAACTAATCCTATTGAGTATCCTAATCTGTGCATGTATGACTGTCTTAAAGAAACTCATTTAAAAAGTTTGGCTGAAAGTCCTGATATTACGGGAATGGAGCTTTAGGTAAACAGCTTCAGGGTGCTTCTTATAGCAGTACTGAACAATGATAAGTTGGGAGCTTATTTAAATATAAACACTCTGCACCTTTTTGTACAAATCCTGAAACATTAATCACTTAATGCAGTCAGTGAGCTGATAAAATCCTCAGTACTCTGACTGGGATCATTGTGTAAAAGGGTTTGTTATATTATCAAAGCTTCTATTTCTTTAGCAAAACTGGCTTACAGCTTAGTTTCTGTTTACATTTTAGACAGAATTTTGAATACTTAAACTATTTGCTTCTGAAGGCATCTAGACAATTTTTACTTACACACTGTAAAACATTTTAAGTGAGTTAAGAGTTACTGTTTATAAAAGCTTACATTTTTCTATAATGATAATAAGATTTAGCTGTCAATAGACTTAAAGTAGAACTATAGGCAAAACTTTTTAAAAAATTTTGGATAGAGCAAGGGAAGGTCATAACCCCTGTCAGATTTGTTTTTGGCATCTGTGTCCCATTGTGGAGATCTCCCTTCACTTGCTGTCCCATAGCCAAACCGGAAGTGAGAAGAAATCCCTGCAGATTAAGGGAATTCATTGGGGACATCCAGGTCATCACAACTAGTGTCCCCATTGGAAGATTTCCCCTCTATTACTTTTCTGGGGACAACGCAAAATTTGAGATTTTCTTTTACTTTCACTTTCAATGATTATGGTAAACAGGACAAATAGAGAGGGTGTATCTCCCTAACGGGTGTACAGACAGCAATAAAAACTGAAAAGCGTTCTAATCTGTCTTCCCTCTGTCCAAAAATAAAATAAAAGTTTTGCCTTCGGTTATACTTTAAGATGACAGCCTCCTGTTTTGGCTAAATTTGGGGATAATCTCATGTCTGGCAGTCCTCCCACAAGACTGGCCACCATGAAAGCAAATTTTAACCTGCTCCAATAACTAATATTCCTTTATCCCCTTCGAAGTGAGAGTAAACTCCCATGCATGATTTTAACCTATAGGTAAGCCTAAAATAAGGCTTACCTACAGGTACTGTAAATATCTCCTAAACCTGCACAGTTTAGGAGACATTTAGTTTAGATGCAGCCGGTGACGTCACCAGCGCATGTGCTCTGAAGGAACGGCATACCCATGCCGTTCCTACAGAGTCCTGTTCCATAAACTGAGGCTCCCCCACGCATGCGTGGGAGTGACATCATCGTGGATCCGACCACTCACACACCCGGAGTCCGCAAACCCAGAAGGAAGACCGGGTGAAGATGAAAGCACCTTCAGCGGTGACAGCACGCCACTGAAAGGCTTTGTTCTAAGGTTAGTTTCACATAATGTGCTAGTATGTGATGCATACTAGCACATTATGACATTGCTTTGCAGGTTTAAAAAAAAGCCAGCAGTTTATTACCGCTTAAAGTGTTCCTTCTTCATTTATTTGAACAGTACACTCCCTAGAAGACAGAATTACAAGAATTACAAGCATAATCTAACTGCCTTCTTAGGACTATGGGCACCTAATTCACATTAGCTATTACCATTTTTGCTTCACAACAAGCCCCCTTATGGGTTGATCCGCAGATGTTCTGTTGCTTCCCTGTGTCCCCTGCTCAAGTTCATGGCTCCCAGACAAATCTAGACCTACTTCCACAAATCCTTTATTGCGGCATACACTGAATAACTGGAACACCACCAGATAATTAAGCAAACTAATTTCACCACACTTAGTGGTGTCACACCCTATCTTCAAAATGTTTCCATTTTCTGGAAATAAAACACTGGCCCGCTACCATACTTGCTAGTTGTTAACAAAGATCTCACAAGTCAACTCTCTTTAAACATGTATGCTCTCATAAGCCTCTCTCTCTCAAATTGATATCCATAGTTTACTCACAACTAAATAATTCAAATAATAACACGTCATACTTATGTTTCCAAGTGGGAGGAAGACTTTCGATCCATCAAAGACAGAGAGGATTGGCTACAAATTTTGTGCACAAATGACCTCTTGCTGCATTAATATAACCACAACTGAATCTCTATTTAAGATTGTCGTGAGATGGTACATGATCCCGTCTGCACTTGCGCACCTCTGCCCATCTCTCTCGTGCACATACTTTAGTGGCTGCAGTGTCCCAGGAGATGTCTTACAGATATGGTGGATCTGTCACATGCTCGTAAGGTTTTGGACCAAAGTCCTCAAGCTTCTGCAGACTTTGTTTCACTGTCCCTTCCCTAAAGCCCCCAGTTAGGTTTTGCTCCATCATAAACCTCCAGTCCTCACTAAACCTCAATTTAAATTAGCAATCTACATCTTTTTGGTGGCAAAGCAGACTATAGCAAAAGCTGGGAAGAAGCAGTTTGTTTACTTTGCAGAAGTCCATTGACATGTCAACAATTTTTTTTTATTAAAGGGAAACTTAACAGTATTCTCCTGGACACACACAAGAAATTCCTTGCTGTATGATCGCCATGGATACAATACGTCTATCCCTCGATGCTCATAGCAAGTTATTCATCCTTGTAGGCACTGAGCTCAATAGATTTATCTTGAGTGTCTTTGGATGTTCCCTCCCCTTTACCACTTTTTTCTTTCTCTATTCTTTCTGCCACACCTTTTCTTGCTTCTTATTCTGTTCTTCTCTGATCTGTTCTTACACCTTTTATCATGGAGGTTTCCTCATTTCCTCTTCCGTTCTTTATTCTAAACAGGCTATTCATATTTATCAGCACATCCTTGCCAGTGACTTACCAGCTATGTGATTCTCCTGAAGACAGATCACCCTTGTACTTTTCACTTATGCCCCGTACACATGGTCGGATTTTCCGATGGAAAATGTCCGATCCGAGCGTGTTGTCGGAAATTCCGACCGTGTGTGGGCTCCATCGGACATTTTCCATCGGATTTTCCGACACACAAAGTTGGAGAGCAGGAGATAAAATTTTCCGACAACAAAATCCGTTGTCGGAAATTCCGATCGTGTGTACACAAATCCGACGGACAAAGTGCCACACATGCTCAGAATAAATAAAGAGATGAAAGCTATTGGCTACTGCCCCGTTTATAGTCCCGACGTACATGTTTTACGTCACCGCGTTCAGAATGATCGGATTTTCCGACAACTTTGTGTGACCGTGTGTATGCAAGACAAGTTTGAGCCAACATCCGTCGGAAAAAGTCCTAGGATTTTGTTGTCGGAATGTCCGAACAAAGTCCGACCGTGTGTACGCCCTATTATTGTTCTATACACTCGTAAATTTGTGTTCTGCGCTAACATGGTACCGACAGCTACAACTCTGGTAATTGATTGTGAATTGCTTATATTCTTATGTTTTTTTATTATTTATATCAATATTTGTATCTTGAAATACTTCAATAAAAATCAACTATTGCTATTGTTGGCCAAAAGTCAAAGTAGGTCTGCAGTCATGACAGTGAAGGAGATATCTCTTACTGCTGTGACAGATCGAGACCCTGCTCCTGTCAAAATGGAGGAGAATGTGACATAGGATTTGGATTAATGCAGGGTTCCGGACTTTCATTTCTGAGCGGAGAAAGCTGTGTTTTTGGTTGTCTTCAGATTCTGTAGTACTGGATGTGTCCAGATTTTACCAGGTGTCTCCAGCCTGTCTGAGTACACAGGTGTGCAGAGTTGTTATATATGCAAACCCGAGGATAGCTCACAGCTTCCAGTTTGGTAGACATAAGGTCTCACCCAGGGGTCAGAGGAGACACAGCCAGGACTCCAGAAACAGGAGTTCTCACCCAGGGGTCAGGGGAGCCCCAGCCAGAAGGCAGGAGGTCTGTCTCATTCCAGGAGTCAGGTGGGCTCCTATCGGGGAGTCAGGAGAACCGCTATCCAGAGTCCAGGATTGGGCCGTACAGCAGGGCAATGCGACTAAAAGCTAAGAGACCCAAGTGAGGCAGTAGATCTGGACAACACCGCCAGAGGGACTGGTAAGAACAGCAGCAGTGCTGCCAATGAGGGAGCCAGGTGGCTCGGTATATTTGTTTGTTCATATTGATGTGAAAAAAACCCCTGTGTGGGCAATGTCTATGTGAACTTTCCATTTTATATTAAAAAAGTGGGCTGCTATACCCTTAAATGCAGTTTTTGGAAAAGCACCTGCCACATAAGTATGATCTCCCCAATACCACACTGCCCATAATGATTCTCCTATAGAAGGTGTGAGGCATTACAGAGGGGTTTTCAAAGTTCAGATGTAAAAAAAAAAAATCTAAGATATAATAATTTTTTTTTTAGGCAGATAAATATATATGATATATTCCATATCAATATGTCATATTTGCCCTTTTGCAACCAGCAGGTGGCATGTGTGAGTCAGGTACACCAGAATTTCAGAAGGCTGGTTTCCTGCTGTGCTTTGACCTGATTGGCTAAATCACAGGTTACACACTCACTTACACAGCATAGAATGCATTAAGATAAACTTGTGTATTCATTAAAAAAATTATATATATATATATATATATATATATATATATATATATATATATATATATATATATGCAAGTAATGCAGCTTTATTTGATATCACCCTATTGTAATGTCAGGCACAGCAAAATTTAAGCCGGCCATAGATGGTTCAAATCTTGGCCGGTTCAGCAGGGGCTGGCTGAGATTCAAACCATCTATGGGCAGGCTGATTGTACCCAAGTTAATCCATCAATTGACTTAGGTACAGCCAGCATGTCGGATTTCTAGGATGCGATTATTGCCAGTGACTATAGCAGTTACAAAAAGATAAATATTCCAAGGAGAATCACAAGAGGGGATCTCCCTGGAACATAGACAGCTACTAGTGGCCAGAGAGGACAATAAAGAAGAGAGTGAGCAAAAATCAATGCAAAATTTATTGAAATATCAAAACCACAGAAATGTAAAACATGTTGCTTCACCAAGGAAGCTGAATAAACCTGGTCCTTATGAACAACCATAAAAAGTACACCAGGTGTAAGGATACATATGGTGTACCAGTGGAACAGATAGACAGACAGTAGACAAACAATAACACACAAAGAACACAAGCGGTGCATGCACCTATATAACCACATATGCATAGAAACCCCTCAGGCCAATCGCCAATAGGAATAAAGTTAAATGAAAAAATTAAGAAGAGTACAGGGGAAATTATGCATGTGTGGCCCCCGGGGGAACAGAGAAACAAAACCTAACTAGGGTGATACCGCCAAAGATAAGTTGCCAAACAGAAGGTAAATCGTCTGTGGAGTCTCCAAATAGTTCTGACATATAGTCCTAATAGGATGTGCTGGAGGTGATTCAAATTATACAGTTGCATGCGCATGCAGGAGGCATGTCCTAGAAATGTGTCAGGTCCAAGGTAAAGATAGTAATTTAGAGCAACGTTCAGATATCTTTAGACACAGTACAAGACCAATTGGTAGTCAGGCGGTGCTAAGGTGACAATTGTCAAAGGAAATATGGCCTAAATCAGAGTAGATTTGAATAATACTACTTCAGGTGTCTTCTTTGGCCATCACCAGTACACAGCTAGCGCTGACAGAATGTCCATCACATCAGACTATCCCGGGATCGGCATCTATCCCCAGACCACACAGTTCGTAAATAACAGAATGTCAAAACTTAGATGTAATTATGTATAAGTGAATGTTGTAGTGATAACGTTACCGCCTTCCTTCCCAATGCAAGGGTGCTGGCCGTGAACTCGGATGCTTTAAAGGTGGTATAACAGTCTCATCATGTTCCCATCCACCAGGGGAGGATAGACCAGCAGGCGCTGTTAGATGTGCCATGCTGTGTGTTTGCCAGTTCTCCGCTCGTTTGTCGGCCGCACTGTGGTGGTATTATATAGCAGCTTACAGCTTCACTAATGACAACTTCTACTGTGTGGACAAGGTATTTCACTCAAAGTTTCTCCGCTTCCCATGATGTTTGGGGGATCGTTGTAGCAGCGTCCGCATACCGCAATTACGTCGATGTGTTTCGCAATGTCATGTCACGTAGCTTCAACTGGATTTGGAAGGGGCGGACATACACCTCTCCCTTATAGTGCCTTAAGGTGTAGTCGCCCCTCCTCCTACTATTTTCTTCATTGAGAAATTTAACCGGGACAAGCTGAATAGAAGCTCGGATAGATTTCTTCCATATATCTGTTGCACATCTATGCTTACCGGATAATTTTCATAGATGCAGTCTAGCAAGTCCTTGCTTAAAGTTATGAAAAGCGTTTATATAGTTAGCAGCTCACACCTTCATCTTCTTACCCCTTCAAATCAACATGAACATTAAACATAAAAGACAAACATTAAAAGTGAACAAACATATATACTGATGGAAGTGAATACTATCATCACCAGATCTAAGGGGAAAGAAACTAAAATAGGGGAGGGGATAGAGGAGAAGAAAGAGGGGGGAGGCCGGTAAGGCCAAATCGTTAAGGATGAAGGAAAAAATGGTTGTTCATAAGGACCAGGTTTATTCAGCTTCCTTGGTGAAGCAACATGTTTTACATTTCTGTGGTTTTGATATTTCAATAAATTTTGTATTGATTTTTGCTCACTCTCTTCTTTATTGTCCTCTCTGGCCACTAGTAGCTGTCTATGTTCCAGGGAGATCCCCTCTTGTGATTCTCCTTGGAATATTTATCTTTTTGTTTGCTGTTTATGGGCTATGGCTAGAGCCTCTTACTTAGAGCAGTGGCATAGAGTGAGCAACCACCACCATATCAGTGGCGTGAGATGCAAGTGTGGTCATCTGTTTTGTTTTCTTTTTTGTTTTTTTGGGGGCTATAGCAGTTAGCAATAATCTGTGTGCTTTCCCGACAGGGACCAGGAGAACAGGAAAGAATATCTCATAATCTATGTCTAGAAGAGGGAGGGTAAAATGTAGGCATCAATTAGGAAACCTGCATGCAGCTCTACTGGAAAAAACATGCTGGCAGGAGGAGAGAACAGTAGCTAGGCTTATCTGCCTGCTGTTCTTCTTTACTGTCCAATCACAGGCTGGGGTCAGAGAACTGACCTAGCTATAATAATTAGGGTTGCACCGATATCGGTATAGGTACCGATACTAGGCATTTTCACGAGTATCGGTACTCACGAAAATGCTCCGATACCCTAAGCCGATACCAGAAGTGACGTCAGCTTGGGAGCGGAATGCTTCCTTCTCCATCTTAATGCACGGGCCAACCTGGGCTCAGTCCAGGGGGGCCTCCTGCAATTCCTCCACCACTCTCACAGTTTCCAGTGCTATAGCACTTTGCAGGGTGTAAGAAGGAACCCCGAGGCAGAGCATGTTACTACTGCCTATGTGGGTGCGATCTGTACTGCTTCGAACACTGGACATGGAGAGCAGAGCCAGCGGGGATCGGAGCAGAAGACATCCCTCCAGCACAGCAGTGGTAAGATAATGCCCGTATCTAGAGGGGTACTGGGGAGGGGTGGGCTCCCCCCTTCTAAACCCTCCACCACCCCTGACACTTTCCGGCAGTCTCCCATCCCCGCATAGTACACATCTTAAACACAGCAGCACTAAGTGCTCCTCTCCCCCATCCCATTCCTTTACAGCTACGATGTGCACAGTATATAGCTAGCTACTGCAACTAATTGCCATTCCTACCATGGAATGTCACAGGTCAGAACTGCAACCAGTAGCCAGGTATACACTACGCAGAGAATGGGATTTCAGCTCCAGTGTGTGCTGTGTGGGGAGCAGGAGCTCTGTGTGTGTGTGTGGGGAGCAGGAGCTCTGTGTGTGTGTGTGGGGAGCAGGAGCTCTGCCTATGTTCAGGCTGTGTACAGTGCAAGGTTGGGGGGCAGAGCACTGCCAAATGCACTGCCAGCAGTGACTCCTGTACTGTGCCCTCCTACCCCTCTTACTGTGTCCTCCTTACTCCCTTATTGTGCCCTCCTACTCCCCTTACTGTGCCCTCCCACCCCCCTGTACTATGCCCTCCTGCTCACCCTGTACTGTGCTCTCTTGCCTCCTGTGCTGTGCCC